>NC_133343.1:14156495-14489829 GCF_030506205.2 Paramisgurnus dabryanus
ACTCATTTTTACGTCAGTGTTCTAGTTATCAATGCTCGTTGAAAGAGAGGGAGAGATTTCACTAAATGAGAACACAGCTTTTTTGCTGATAACTGTTATATTGTTTTGTCTGAAATCAAGAGATTTTCTTAGGTACTTTAAACTGCTCATCCGAAGTCAACTTTACTTTCTGCTGTGCCCTTTTTGGCTTGACCCCGGTGATTGCTGCTTGCAGCTATATTTAGGGGTCAAGCCCCGAAGGGGCGAAGACCCCTATTGTATCCGTTAGTTTTCTTTTTATAATAATTATTATTAGGGGTCAAGCCCAGAATGGGCGAAGACCCCTATTGTATCCGTTAGTTTTCTTTTTCTTTTTCTTTTTCTTTTTCTTTTTCTTTTTAAATATTATTCTTCTTCCTGTTCCATTGCGGTCTATGGCAGCCCATAGAACCGTACATAGGAAAGTTATGAAATTTGGCACACTGACAGAGGACAGTCCAAATAATATCCCTAGCAATTTTGGAGTCTCTATCTCAAACCCGCTAGCGCCACCAACAGTCCAAAGTTGCACTTACGTTTTTGCTTATAACTTCTGATCCGTAAGTCCTAGAAACGAAATTCTTGTTTCCTCTGATTCCTTGGTTCAAGACGATTCGATTAGACCCTATGACGTTATTTTCCGTCATGAAAATTTTTCCGCCATTTTGAAATATTCGTAAAACCTACTTTTGCGAACTCCTCCTAGAGTTTTTACCCGATTGCCACGAAAATCGGTATGCAGCATCTAGAGACACTCAAGGCAAAAAGTTATTAAAAGAATTTCGATAAACCAATCCGTTCTCGTATAGCGCGTCAACGAATTTTACATAGAGCGCAAAAAAACTGATTTAGGCTGTATCTTCGCCAAACTTAGGCCTATTGACACGACACTTGGTACTCGAGATGCCAGTCAGGAACTGAGGGTGCATGCACAGTTTCGTTGCAGCGCCACCTAGTGGTCAGACGAATGTTCTATACGCCTATAACTTTGGCTGCGATAAAAGTATTTTCACGGGACTTGATTTTTTGGAGTCCTGAGTAGTCGCTGAGTCCAACGATACCAAACATGCAAGGATTCGCCTCACGGTTAGCCCTGTGCATCAAAATAGCACTTAAAAAACACGCGCGAATAACTCCGCGAGCGTTATTCCGATCGACACGAAAACACCATAGGAAGAATATTGCATTACCTTCTGAACAAAAAGTTCTATTGGCGTTATATTAAAATTTTCATCAGAAATGGCCGAAAAATGCAAAAAACGAAAAATTACATTTAAATTTTGCATTTTTTACACATAAATGGTTATAACTTCGCAACGAAAAGAGATTTTTTCACCAGATTTGATACGCTGTTGTACGACCACAGTCTGAGGCTAAACAAATTTTTTTTTATGTTTGCACCACTAGTTGGCCTTATAATTGAACAAAACCTTTGAAATCAATCCACCCTATGGTCATACAACTGTTTCTTCACTAAACTAAAGTGTATAGTCATAAAACTAGCTAGATGTAACACAGTTATGACCTGAGGTTGCATGCACAATTTTGTCATTGCGCCACCTACTGGTTTTGAGATAGAAATATGGCATTTTTTGCCTAAAACGACTGCAACAACACATCTAAAACCATGAGTCATCATGGATTATTCCTTTCATGGCTTTGACTATAATCACTGGTGGTTGCCAATTCACTCCCTAGCAACCAATGAGAATACCTTATCAACCGTTTTTTGCAAGAGATATATCTCTGCGTCAGAACATCGTAGAGACACGGGGGTGGGCTCTTTTGACTCATTAACACCACTGTAACATTTTGTGAGCTGAGTATTGCCACTGCAAGCACCACTCATTTTTACTTCAGTGTTCTAGCTCTCAATGCTCGTCGAAAGAAAGGGAGAGATTTCACTAAATGAGAATACAGCTTTTTTGCTGATAACTGTTATATTGTTTTGTCTGAAATCAAGAGATTTTCCTAGGTTCTTTAAACTGCTCATCCGAAGTCAACTTTACTTTCTGCTGTGCCCTTTTTGGCTTGACCCCGGTGATTGCTGCTTGCAGCTATATTTATTATTATTATTAGTTATTCTTCTTCTTCTTCCGCCATTGCGGTCTATGGCAGCCCATAGAACCGTACGTAGGAAAGTTATGAAATTTGGCACACTAAAAAAGGACAGTCCAATGTGTCCCCATAGCAAATTTGGAGTCTCTATCTCTAACCCTCTAGCGCCACCAACAGTCCAAAGTTGCACTTATGTTTTTGCTTATAACTTCTGATCCGTAGGTCCTAGAAACGAAATTCTTGTTTCCTCTGATTCCTTGGCTCAAGACGATTCGATTAGACTATATGATGTCATTTTCCGTCATGAAAATTTTTCCACCATTTTGAATTATTCGTAAAACCTACATTTTCGAACTCGTCCTAGAGCTTTTGTCCGATTGCCACGATAATTGGTATGTATCATCTAGAGACCCTCACGGCAAAAAGTTATCAAAAGAATTTCGATAAACCAATCCGTTGTCGTATAGCGCGTCAACAAATTTTACGTAGAGCGCAAAAAAACAGATTTTAGGCTGTATCTTCGTCAAACTTAGGCCTATTGACACGACACTTGGTACTTGTGATGCCAGTCAGGAACTGAGTGTGCATGCACAGTTTCGTCGCAGCGCCACCTAGTGGCCAGACAGATGTTTTTTACACCTATAACTTTGACTGTGATCAACGTATTTTGACGGGACTTGATTTTTAGGAGTCCTGAATAGTCGCCGAGTCCAACGATACCAAACATGCCAGATTTCGCCTTACGGTTAGCCCTGCGCAGCAAAACAGCACTTAAAAAACATGCGCGAATATCTCCGCAAGCGTTATTCCGATCGACTCGAAAACACCATAGGAAGAACATTGCATTACCTTCTGAACAAAAAGTTATATTGGCGTTATATTAAAATTTTCATCAGAAATGGCCGAAAATTGCAAAAAACGAAAAATTACCTTTTACAATTTGTGTTTTTATTCATAAATGGTTATAACTTCGCAACGAAAAGAAATTTTTTCACCAGATTTGATACGCTTATGTATGAGCAGAGTCTGAGGCCACACAAAAAAATTGGTATGCCTGAACCACTAGGTGGCCCTATAATTGAACAAAATCTTTCATATTCAGCAAGCCCTATGGTCATACAACTATTTCTTCACTAAACTAAAGTGTATAGTCATGAAACTAGCTAGATGTAACGCAGTCATGACCTGAGGTTGCATGCACGATTCTGTCATAGCGCCCCCTAGTGGTTTCGAGATAGAAAATAGCTATTTTTGCCTAAATCTACTGCAACAGCACATCTAAAACCATGAGTCATCATGGATTATTCCTTTCATAGCTTTGACTATAATCACTGGTGGTTGCCAATTCACTCCCTAGCAACCAATGAGAATACCTTATCAACCGTTTTGCAAGAGCTATAACTCTGCATCAGAACATCGTAGAGACACGGGGGTTGGCTCTTTTGACTCATTAACAACACTGTAACATTTTGAGAGCTGAGTATTGCCACTGCAAGCACCACTCATTTTTACGTCAGTGTTCTGGTTATCAATGCTCGTCGAAAGAGAGGGAGAGATTTCACTAAATGAGAACACAGCTTTTTTGCTGATAACTGTTATATTGTTTTGTCTGAAATCAAGAGATTTTCTTAGGTACTTTAAACTGCTCATCCGAAGTCAACTTTACTTTCTGCTGTGCCCTTTTTGGCTTGACCCCGGTGATTGCTGCTTGCAGCTATATTTATTATTAGGGGTCAAGCCACGAAGTGGCGTAGACACCTATTGTATCTGTTAGTTTTCTTATTATTATTCATCCTAGTTCTTCCGCCATTGAAGTCAATGGCAGCCCATAGAACCGTACATAGGAAAGTTATGAAATTTGGCACACATGTAGAGGACAGTCTCAGAAGTTACTATAGCAACATTGGTGTGTCTGACTCAAACCCTCTAGCGCCACCAGCAGTCCAAAAATCCACTTAGGTTCATGCTCATAACTTTTGACCCGTGAGTCCTAGAAACTAAATTCTTGTTTCCTCTGAATCCTTTGCTCATGATGATTCAATTGCACACATTGATGTCATTTGTGTCATGCACATATTTCCGCCATTTTGAATTTTCCGTAAAACCTACTTTTTCGAACTCCTCCTAGAGCGTTCGTCCGATTTGCATGTCCTTTGGTATGTATCATCTAGAGACACCCCAGACAAAAAGTTATCAAAAGCTTTTTGATAGACCAATGCGTTCTCGTATAAATTGACAACATATATGGCGGCGAGCACGCCAAAACGGACGTGAGGCCTTATCTTCGCAAAACTTTATTGTATCGACACGAAACTTGGTATATGTCATTACAGTCATGACCTGAGGGTGCCTGCAACGTTTCGTCACAGCGCCACCTAGTGGTCACGAGATTCGAAAAATGCCTATTTTCGCTTATAACTACTTCAAACTTGAGTCTAAAATCATGAAGGTGGTCTTGTTAGATTCCTTGAGGCATGCCGAGTCAAACGATACCAAACGGTTTTTGGTCGGCCATTTTGGGTGTCGGCCATTTTGAATTTTCTCATTAAGTTCAGTATTTCACAAACAGAATGGCGTATCGCTACGAAATTTGGCATGGTTCATCAGTGACATGTTCTGAGCGCACCTATAAATCTTTAGGACGGCGCCACCTAGTGGTCAGGATATGTAAAACAATTTTTTTAAATCTTTATATCATTTGATTAAATTGCCACTATGACATAAGACTTCACTCTATTGATTCCTTGGCTCATGCTGAGTCCGACTGTACCAAATATGTCTGAGTCAAACCTACTTCCTGTCGGCCATTTTGATTTATATTGAACAGCTACTTTTTCGAACTCCTCCTAGAGCGCTCGTGTGATTGGCTTGATTTTTGGTATGCATCATCTATAGACACTCTAGACAAAAAGTTATCAAAAGAGTTTCGGTAGACCTATCCGTTGTCGTATAACGCATCAAAGAATGCGAGAGCGAGCACGCCAAAATGTGTTTGAGCCTGTATCTTCGCAAAATTTATGCGTATTAATATGAGACTTGGTATACGTCATAACAGTGATGACCTGAGGGTGAATGCACCATTTCGTCACACTGCCCCCTACTGGTCACGAGATATAAAAAATGTCTATTTTTGCTTATAACTACTGCAAATTTGAATGTAAAATTATGAGACTGGTCTTGTTAGATTTCGTGAGGCATGCCGAGTCAAACGATACCAAATGGTTTTTGGTCGGCATTTTGTGTGTCGGCCATTTTGAATTTTTCTTTAAGTTTAAGTATTTCAGAAATGCAATTGCGTATTGTTATGAAACTTGGTATGGTTCATCAGCAACATGTTCTGGGAGGACTTGTAAACTTTTCGGTGCCCCCTAGTGGTCAAGAGATTTGAAGCTATATCTCTGCATCTCTTTATCGTATTTACACCAAATTTGGTGGGTGTCATCACAAACAAGACCTGAGTCACAATTTATTTTTTGGTCAGTGCCCCCTAGTGGTCAAGTCATTTAAGGCTATATCTCTGCATCTCTTTATTGTATTCACACCAAATTTGGTGGGTGTCATCACAATCAAGACCTGAGTCACAATTTATTTTTTGGTCAGTGCCCCCTAGTGGTCAAGTCATTTAAGGCTATATCTCCGTATCGCTTTATTGTATTTACACCAAATTTGGTGGGTGTCATCACAGTCATGACCTGAGGCACCATCTATTCCTTCGGCACAGTGCCACCTAGTGGTCTCAAGATACGAAAAAATTGTTTTTTTTCATGAAACTAATGCAAACTTAGATGTTAAATCATGGCAGTCATCACGTATGAATCATTTTTTGCCATGTTTGGCTTGACCCCGGTATCGCTGCTTGCAGCTATATTTAGGGGTCAAGCCACGAAGTGGCGTAGACACCTATTGTTATTGTTAGTTTTCTTATTATTATTCATCCTAGTTCTTCCGCCATTGAAGTCAATGGCAGCCCATAGAACCGTACGTAGGAAAGTTATGTAATTTGGCACACATGTAGAGGACAGTCTTAGAAGTTACTATAGCAACATTGGTGTGTCTAACTCAAACCCTCTAGCGCCACCAACAGTCCAAAAATCCACTTATGTTCATGCTCATAACTTCTGACCTGTGAGTCCTAGACAATAAATTCTTGTTTCCTCTGAATCCTTGGCTCATGATGGTTCAATTGCACACATTGATGTCATTTGTGTCATGTACATCTTTCCGCCATTTTGAATTTTCCATAAAACCTACTTTTTCGAACTCCTCCTAGAGCGTTTGTCCGATTTGCATGTCATTTGGTATGTAGCATCTAGAGACACCCCAGACAAAAAGTTATCAAAAGCTTTTTGATAGACCAATGCGTTCTCGTATACAGTGACAACATATAAGGCGGCGAGCACGCCAAAACGGACGTGAGGCCGTATCTTCGCAAAACTTTTGTGTATCGACACGAAACTTGGTATATGTCATTACAGTCATGACCTGAGGGTGCCTGCAACGTTTCGTCTCAGCGCCACCTAGTGGTCACGAGATTCGAAAAATGCTTATTTTTGCTTATAACTACTTCAAACTTGAGTCTAAAATCATGAAGGTGGTTTTGTTAGATTCCTTGAGGCATGCCGAGTCAAACGATAACAAACGGTTTTCGGTCGGCCATTTTGGGTGTCGGCCATTTTGAATTTTCTCATTAAGTTCAGTATTTCACAAACAAAATGGTGTATCGCTACGAAATTTGGCATGGTTCATCAGTGACATGTTCTGAGCGCACCTATAAATCTTTAGGACAGCGCCACCTAGTGGTCAGGATATGTAAAGAAATTGTTTAAAATCTTTATAGCATTTGATTCATTTGCCACACTGACATGAGACTTCACTCTATTGATTCCTTGGCTCGTGCTAAGTCCGACGGTACCAAATATGTCTGAGTCAAACCTACTTCCTGTCGGCCATTTTGAATTATATTGAACACCTACTTTTTCGAACTCCTCCTAGAGCGCTTGTTTGATTGGCTTGATTTTTGGTACGCATCATCTAGAGACACTCTAGACAAAAAGTTATCAAAAGCTTTTCGGTAGACCTATCCGTTGTCGTATAACACATCAAAGAATGCGAGGGCGAGCACGCCAAAATGTGTTTGAGCCTGTATCTTCGCAAAACTTTTGCGTATTGATATGAGACCTGGTATATGTCATAACAGTGATGACGTAAGGGTGCATGCACCGTTTCGTCACAGCGCCCCCTAGTGGTCACGAGATATAAAAATTTCTATTTTTGCTTATAACTACTGCAAACTTAAATGTAAAATTATGAGAGTAGTCTTGTTAGATTTCGTGAGGCATGCCGAGTCAAACGATACCAAATGGTTTTTGGTCGGCCATTTTGTGTGTCGGCCATTTTGAGTTTTTTTTAAGTTCAAGCATTTCAGAAACGCAATTGCGTATTGTTATGAAACTTGGTATGGTTCATCAGCAACATGTTCTGAGAGGGCTTGTAAACTTTTTGGCGCCCCCTAGTGGTCAAGAGATTTGAAGCTATATCTCTGCATCTCTTTATCGTATTTACACCAAATTTGGTGGGTGTCATCACAATCATGACCTGAGTCACCATCTATTGTTTTGGTCAGTGCCCCCTAGTGGTCAAGTCATTTAAGGCTATATCTCCATATCGCTTTATCGTATTTACACTAAATTTGGTATGTGTCATCACAGTCATGGCCTGAGGCACCATCTATTGTTTCGGCACAGTGCCACCTAGTGGTCTCAAAATACAAAAAAATTGCAATTTTTTCCCTAAAACTAATGCAAACTTAGATCTTGAATCATGACCGTCATCACGTATGAATCATTTTTGCCATGTTTGGCTTGACCCCGGTATCGCTGCTTGCAGCTATATTTATAATAATTATTCTGCTTCTTCTTCTTCCGCCATTGCGGTCTATGGCAGCCCATAGAACCGTACGTAGGAAAGTTATGAAATTTGGCACACTGATAAAGGGCAGTCCAAATATTATCCACAGCAAATTTGGAGTCTCTATCTCAAACCCGCTAGCGCCACCAACAGTCCAAAGTTGCACTTATGTTTTTGCTTATAACTTTTGATCCGTAAGTCCTAGAAACGAAATTCTTGTTTCCTCTGATTCCTTGGCTCAAGAAGATTCGATTGGACCCTATGACGTCATTTTCCGTCATGAAAATTTTTCCGCCATTTTGAATTATTCGTAAAACCTACTTTTGCGAACTCGTCCTAGAGTTTTTACCCGATTGCCGCAAAAATTGGTATGTAGCATCTAGAGACACTCACGGCAAAAAGTTATTAAAAGAATTTTGATAAATCAATCCGTTGTTGTATAGCACGTCAACAAATTTTACGTAGAGCGCAAAAAAACTGATTTTAGGCTGTATCTTCGTCAAACTTAGGCCTATTGACACGACACTTGGTACTTGTGATGCCAGTCATGAACTGAGTGTGCATGCACAGTTTTGTCGCAGCACCACCTAGTGGCCAGACAGATGATTTATACACCTATAACTTTGGCTGCGATCAACGTATTTTGACGGGACTTGATTTTTAGGAGTCCTGAGTAGTCGCCGAGTCCAACGATACCAAACATGCCAGATTTCGCTTTACCGTTAGCCCTGCGCAGCAAAACAGCACTTAAAAAACACGCGCGAATATCTCCGCGAGCGTTATTCCGATCGACTCGAAAACACCATAGGAAGAACATTGCATTACCTTCTGAACAAAAAGTTCTATTGTCGTTATATTAAAATTTTCATCAGAAATGGCCGAAAATTGCAAAAAACGAAAAATTTACTTTAGATTTTGTGGTTTTTACACATAAATGGTTATAACTTCGCAACGAAAAGAGATTTTTTCACCAGATTTGATATGCTGATGTATGAGCAGAGTCTGAGGCCACACAAAAAAATTGGTATGTCTGAACCACTAGGTGGCCCTATAATTGAACAAAATATTTCATATCAAGCAAGCCCTATGGTCATACAACTATTTCTTCACTAATCTAAATTGTATAGTCATGAAACTAGCTAGATGTAACGCAGTCATGACCTGAGGTTGCATGCACGATTCTGTCATAGCGCCCCCTAGAGGTTTGGAGATAGAAAATAGCTATTTTTGCCTAAATCTACTGCAACAGCACATCTAAAACCATGAGTCATCATGGATTATTCTTTTCATGGCTTTGACTATAATCACTGGTGGTTGCCAATTCACTCTTTAGCAACCAATGAGAATACCTTATCAACCGTTTTGCAAGAGCTATAACTCTGCATCAGAACATCGTAGAGACACGGGGGTGGGCTCTTTTGACTCATTAACAACACTGTAACATTTTGAGAGCTGAGTATTGCCACTGCAAGCACCACTCATTTTTACGTCAGTGTTCTAGTTATTAGGGGTCAAGCCCAGAATGGGCGAAGACCCCTATTGTTTTTGTTAGTTTTCTTTTTCTTTTTCTTTTTCTTCCTCCGCCATTGCGGTCTATGGCAGCCTATAGAACCGTACGTAGGAAAGTTATGAAATTTGGCACACTGATAGAGGACTGTCCAAAAAGTCTCCACAGCAAATTTGAAGTCTGTATCTCTAACCCGCTAGCGCCACCAACAGTCCAAATTTGCACTTATGTATTTGCCTATAACTTCTGACCCGTAAGTCCTAGACACTAAATTCTTGTATCCTCTGATTCCTTGGCTCAAGACGATTCGATTGGACCCTATGACGTCATTTTCCGTCATGAAAAATTTTCCGCCATTTTGATTTATTCATAAAACCTACTTTTGCAAACTTGTCCTAGAGCTTTTGCCCAATTGCCACGAAAAATGGTATGTAGCATCTAGAGACACTCAGGGCAAAAAGTTATTAAAAGAATTTTGATAAACCATTCCGTTTTCGTATAGCGCGTCAACAAATTTTACGTAGAGCCCAAAAAACAGGTTTTAGTGTGTATCTTCGCCAATCTTATGTCTATTGACGCCACACTTGGTAGTTGTGATGCCAGTGAGGATCTGAGGGGGCATGCAGAGTTTCGTCACAGCACCACCTAGTGGTCATACGAATGTTGTGCATGCTTATAACTTTGGCTCTGATCTGTGTTTTTTCACGGGACTTGTTTCGCTGAAGTCCAGAATAGTTGCCGAGTCCAACCTTACCAAACATGCCAGATTTCGCCTTACGGTTAGCCCTGCGCAGCAAAACAGCACTTAAAAAACATGCGCGAATATCTCCGCGAGCGTAATTCTGATCGACTCGAAAGCATCATAGGAAGAATATTGCATTACCTTCTGAACAAAAAGTTCTATTGGCGTTGTATTAAAATTTTCATCAGAAATGGCCGAAAATTGCAAAAAACGAAAAATTACCTTTAAATTTTCTGTTTTTACACATAAATGGTTATAACTTCGTAACGCAAAGAGATTTTTTCACCATATTTGATACGCTGATGTACGACCACAGTCTGAGGCTACACAAAAAAAATTGTATGCTTGCACCACTAGTTGGCCTTATAATTGAATAAAACCTTTGAAATCAAGCCACCCTATGGTCATACAACTGTTTCTTCACTAAACTAAAGTGTATAGTCATAAAACTAGCAAGATGTAACACAGTTATGACCTGAGGTTGCATGCACGAATTTTGTCATTGCGCCACCTACTGGTTTTGAGACAGAATATGGCATTTTTTTGGCCTAAAACTACTGCAACAACACATCTTAAACCATGAGTCATCATGGATTATTCCTTTCATGGCTTTGACTATAATCACTAGTGGATGTCCATTTACTCTCTAGCAACCAATGAGAATACCTTATCAACTGTTTTTGCAAGAGTTTTTTCTCTGCATCAGAACATCGCAGAGACATGGGGATGGTCTCTTTTGACTCTTTTAACTTGTTGTAACATGTTGTGACCCATGTTTGCCCACTCTAAGCATCACATACATGTCCTTCAGTGCTCTAATGTCCCATGATTGTCAATAACCGAAGGACAGTTGCAGTAGACAAGAACATAGATTATTTTTGTTGATTACTTTGCATTTTTTCATCTGAAATCATTAGGTTTACATAAGTTCTTCAGTCTGCTTATCCAAACGCAACTTTACATCCTTCTGTGCCCTTTTCGGCTTGACCCCGGTGATTGCTGCTTGCAGCTATATTTAGGGGTCAAGCCCCGAAGGGGCGTAGAACCCTATTGTTATTGTTAGTTTTCTTCTTATTATTATTCATCTTCTTGTTCTTCCGCCATTGAAGTCAATGGCAGCCCATAGAACCGTACGTAGGAAAGTTATGACATTTGGCACACATGTAGAGGACAGTCTCAGAAGTTACTATAGCAACATTGGTGTGTCTGACTCAAACCCTCTAGCGCCACCAACAGTCCAAAAATCCACTTATGTTCATGCTCATAACTTCTGACCCGTGAGTCCTAGAAACTAAATTCTTGTTTCCTCTGAATCCTTTGCTCATGTTGATTCAATTGCAAACATTGATGTCATTTGTGTCATGCAAATCTTTCCGCCATTTTGAATTTTCCATAAAACCTACTTTTTCGAACTCTTCCTAGAGCGTTCGTCCGATTTGCATGTACTTTGGTATGTAGCATCTAGAGACACCCCAGACAAAAAGTTATCAAAAGCTTTTTGATAGACCAATGCGTTCTCGTATACAGTGACAACATATATGGCGGCGAGCACGCCAAAACGAACGTGAGGCCGTATCTTCGCAAAACTTTATTGTATCGACACGAAAGTTGGTATATGTCATTACAGTCATGACCTGAGGGTGCCTGCAACGTTTCGTCACAGCGCCACCTAGTGGTCACGAGATTCGAAAAATGCCTATTCTAGCTTATAACTACTTCAAACTTGAGCCTAAAATCAAGAAGGTGGTCTTGTTAGGTTCCTTGAGGCATGCCGAGTCAAACGATAGCAAACGGTTTTCGGTCGGCCATTTTGGGTGTCGGCCATTTTGAATTTTCTCATTAAGTTCAGTATTTCACAAACAGAATGGCGTATCGCTACGAAATTTGGCATGGTTTATCAGTGACATATTCTGAGCGCACCTATAAATCTTTAGGACAGCGCCACCTAGTGGTCAGGATATGTAAATAAATTGTTTAAAATCTTTATATCATTTGATTAAATTGCCACTATGACATAAGACTTCACTCTATTGATTCCTTGGCTCATGCTGAGTCCGACTGTACCAAATATGTCTGAGTCAAACCTACTTCCTGTCAGCCATTTTGAATTATATTGAACACCTACTTTTTCGAACTCCTCCTAGAGCGCTCGTGTGATTGGCTTGATTTTTGGTATGCATCATCTAGAGACACTCCAGACAAAAAGTTATCAAAAGCTTTTCGGTAGACCTATCCGTTGTCGTATAACGCATCAAAGAATGCGAGGGCGAGCATGCCAAAATGTGTTTGAGCCTGTATCTTCACAAAACTTTTGCGTATTAATATGAGACTTGGTATATGTCATAACAGTGATGACCTGAGGGTGCATGCAACATTTCGTCACACTGCCCCCTACTGGTCACGAGATATAAAAAATGTTTATTTTTGCTTATAACTACTGCAAACTTGAATGTAAAATTATGAGACTGGTCTTGTTAGATTTCTTGAGGCATACCGAGTCAAACGATACCAAATGGTTTTTGGTCGGCCATTTTGTGTGTCGGCCATTTTGAATTTTTTCTTAAAGTTCAAGTATTTCAGAAACGCAATTGCGTATTGTTATGAAACTTGGTATGGTTCATCAGCAACATGTTCTGGGAGGACTTGTAAACTTTTTGGCGCCCCCTAGTGGTCAAGAGATTTGAAGCTATATCTCTGCATCTCTTTATCGTATTTACACCAAATTTGGTGGGTGTCATCACAATCAAGGCCTGAGTTACAATTCATTGTTTGGTCAGTGCCCCCTAGTGGTTAAGTCATTTAAGGCTATATCTCCGTATCACTTTATTGTATTTACACAAAATTTGGTATGTGTCATCACAGTCATGCCCTGAGGCACCATCTATTGTTTCGGCACAGCGCCACCTAGTGGTCTCAAGATACGAAAAAATTGCTATTTTTCATAAAACTAATGCAAACTTAGATCTTAAATCATGACAGTCATCACGTATGAATCATTTTTTGCCATGTTTGGCTTGACCCCGGTATCGCTGCTTGCAGCTATATTTATTAGGGGTCAAGCCCCGAAGGGGCGAAGACCCCTATTGTATTTGTTAGTGTTCTTATTATTAGGGGTCAAGCCCAGAATGGGCGAAGACCCCTATTGTATCCGTTAGTTTTCTTTTTATTAGGGGTCAAGCCCAGAATGGGCGAAGACCCCTATTGTATCTGTTAGTTTTCTTTTTAGGGGTCAAGCCCCGAAGGGGCGTAGAACCCTATTGTTATTGTTAGTTTTCTTATTATTATTATTATTATTATTATTATATATTATTCTTCTTCTTGTTCTTCCGCCATTGAAGTCAATGGCAGCCCATAGAACCGTACGTAGGAAAGTTATGAAATTTGGCACACTGATAAAGGACAGTCAAATGTGTCCCCACAGCAAATTTGGAGTCTCTATCTCTAACCCCCTAGCGCCACCAACAGTCCAAAGTTGCACTTACGTTTTTGCTTATAACTTCTGATCCGTAAGTCCTAGAAATGAAATTCTTGTTTCCTCTGATTCCTTGGCTCAAGCCGATTCGATTAGACCCTATGACGTCATTTTCCGTCATGAAATTTTTTCCGCCATTTTGAATTATTCGTAAAACCTACTTTTGCGAACTCGTCCTAGAGTTTTTACCCGATTGCCGCGAAAATTGGTATGTAGCATCTAGAGACCCTCACGGCAAAAAGTTATCAAAAGAATTTCGATAAACCAATCCGTTGTTGTATAGCGCGTCAACAAAATTTTCGTAGAGCGCAAAAAAACAGATTTTAGGCTGTATCTTCGTCAAACTTAGGCCTATTGACACGACACTTGGTACTTGTGATGCCAGTCAGGAACTGAGTGTGCATGCACAGTTTCGTCGCAGCGCCACCTTGTGGCCAGACAGATGTTTTTTACACCTATAACTTTGGCTGTGATCAACGTATTTTGACGGGACTTGATTTTTAGGAGTCCTGAATAGTCGCCGAGTCCAACGATACCAAACATGCCAGATTTCGCCTTACGGTTAGCTCTGCGCAGCAAAACAGCACTTAAAAAACACGCGCGAATATCTCCGCGAGCGTAATTCTGATCGACTCGAAAACATCATAGGAAGAATATTGCATTACCTTCTGAACAAAAAGTTCTATTGGCACTATATTAAAATTTTCATCAGAAATGGCCGAAAATTGCAAAAAACGAAAAATTACCTTTAAATTTTGTGTTTTTACACATAAATGGTTATAACTTCGTAACGCAAAGAGATTTTTTCACCATATTTGATACGCTGATGTACGACCACAGTCTGAGGCTACACAAAAAAAATTGTATGCTTGCACCACTAGTTGGCCTTATAATTGAACAAAACCTTTGAAATCAAGCCACCCTATGGTCATACAACTGTTTCTTCACTAAACTAAAGTGTATAGTCATAAAACTAGCTAGATGTAACACATTAACTAGCTAGATGTAACACATTTATGACCCGAGGTTGCATGCACGAATTTTGTCATTGCGCCACCTACTGGTTTTGAGATAGAATATGGCATTTTTTGCCTAAAACTACTGCAACAACACATCTAAAACCATGAGTCATCATGGATTATTCCTTTCATGGCTTTGACTATAATCACTAGAGGATGTCCATTTACTCTCTAGCAACCAATGAGAATACGTTATCAACTGTTTTTGCAATAGCTTTTTCTCTGTATCAGAACATCACAGAGACATGGGGATGGTCTCTTTTGACTCTTTTAACTTGTTGTAACATGTTGTGACCCATGTTTGCCCACTGTAAGCATCACATACATGTCCTTCAGTGCTCTAATGTTCCATGATTGTCAATAACCGAAGGACAGTTGCAGTAGACAAGAATATAGATTATTTTTGTTGATTACCTTTGCATTTTTTCATCTGAAATCATTAGGTTTACCTAGGTTCTTCAGTCTGCTTATCCAAACGCAACTTTCATCCTTCTGTGCCCTTTTCGGCTTGACCCCGGTATTGCTGCTTGCAGCTATATTTAGGGGTCAAGCCCCGAAGGGGCGTAGAACCCTATTGTTATTGTTAGTTTTCTTATTATTATTATTATTATTATTATTATTATTATTATTTTTCTTCCTCGTTCTTCCGCCGAAAGTCAATGGCAGCCCATAGAACCGTACATAGGAAAGTTATGAATTTTGGCACACATGTAGAGGACAGTCTCAGAAGTTACTATAGCAACATTGGTGTGTCTGACTCAAACCCTCTAGCGCCACCAACAGTCCAAAAATCCACTTATGTTCATGCTCATAACTTCTGACCCATGAGTCCTAGAAACAAAATTCTTGTTTCCTCTGAATCCTTGACTCATGGTGATTCAAATGCACACATTGATGTCATTTGTGTCATGCACATCTTTCCGCCATTTTGAATTTTTTGAAAAACCTACTTTTTCGAACTCCTCCTAGACCGTTTGTCCGATTTGCATGTCCTTTGGTATGTAGCATCTAGAGACACCCAAGACAAAAAGTTATCAAAAGCTTTTTGATAGACCAATGCGTTCTCATATAAATTGACAAAATATATGGCGGCGAGCACGCCAAAACGGACGTGAGGCCTTATCTTCGCAAAACTTTATTGTATCGACACGAAAATTGGTATATGTCATAACAGTCATGACCTGAGGGTGCCTGCAACGTTTCGTCACAGCGCCACCTAGTGGTTACGAGATTCGAAAAATGCTTATTTTCGCTTATAACTACTTCAAACTTGAGTCTAAAATCATGAAGGTGGTCTTGTTAGATTCCTTGAGGCATGCCGAGTCAAACGATACCAAACGGTTTTCGCTCGGCCATTTTGGGTGTCGGCCATTTTGAATTTTCTCATTAAGCTCAGTATTTCACAAACAGAATGGCGTATCGCTACGAAATTTGGCATGGTTCATCAGTGACATGTTCTGAGCGCACCTATAAATCTTTAGGACGGCGCCACCTAGTGGTCAGGATATGTAAAACAATTTTTTAAAATCTTTATATCATTTGATTAAATTGCCACTATGACATAAGACTTCACTCTATTGATTCCTTGGCTCATGCTGAGTCCGACTGTACCAAATATGTCTGAGTCAAACCTACTTCCTGTCGGCCATTTTGAATTATATTGAACAGCTACTTTTTCGAACTCCTTCTAGAGCGCTCGTGTGATTGGCTTGATTTTTGGTATGCATCGTCTATAGACACTCTATACAAAAAGTTATCAAAAGATTTTCGGTAGACCTATCCGTTGTCGTATAATGCATCAAAGAATGCGAGAGCGAGCACGTCAAAATGTGTTTGAGCCTGTATCTTCGCAAAACTTATGCGTATTAATATGAGACTTGGTAAATGTCATAACAGTGATGCCCTGAGGGTGCATGCACCATTTCGCCACACTGCCCCCTACTGGTCACGATATATAAAAAAATGTCTATTTTTGCTTATAACTCCTGCAAATTTGAATGTAAAATTATGAGACTGGTCTTGTTAGATTTCATGAGGCATGCCGAGTCAAACGATACCAAATGGTTTTTGGTCGGCCATTTTGTGTGTCGGCCATTTTGAATTTTTCTTTAAGTTTAAGTATTTCAGAAACGCAATTGCGTATTGTTATGAAACTTGGTATGGTTCATCAGCAACATGTTCTGGGAGGACTTGTAAACTTTTCGGTGCCCCCTAGTGGTCAAGAGATTTGAAGCTATATCTCTGCATCTCTTTATCGTATTTACACCAAATTTGGTGGGTGTCATCACAAACAAGACCTGAGTCACAATTTATTTTTTGGTCAGTGCCCCCTAGTGGTCAAGTCATTTAAGGCTATATCTCTGCATCTCTTTATTGTATTCACACCAAATTTGGTGGGTGTCATCACAATCAAGACCTGAGTCACAATTTATTTTTGGGCAGTGCCCCCTAGTGGTCAAGTCATTTAAGGCTATATCTCCGTATCGCTTTATTGTATTTACACTAAATTTGGTTTGTGTCATCACAGTCATGACCTGAGGCACCATCTATTCTTTCAGCACAGTGCCACCTAGTGGTCTCAAGATACGAATAAATTGTTTTTTTCATAAAACTAATGCAAACTTAGATGTTAAATCATGGCAGTCATCACGTATGAATCATTTTTTGCCATGTTTGGCTTGACCCCGGTATCGCTGCTTGCAGCTATATTTATTATTAGTTATTCTTCTTCCGCCATTGCGGTCTATGGCAGCCCATAGAACCGTACGTAGGAAAGTTATGAAATTTGGCACACTGATAAAGGACAGTCCAAATATTATCCACAGCAAATTTGGAGTCTCTATCTCTAACCCGCTAGCGCCACCAACAGTCCAAAGTTGAACTTATGTTTTTGCTTATAACTTCTGATCCGTAAGTCCTAGAAACGAAATTCTTATTTCCTCTGATTCCTTGGCTCAAGACGATTCGATTGGACCCTATGAAGTCATTTTCGGTCATGAAAATTTTTCCGCCATTTTGAATTATTCGTAAAACCTACTTTTGCGAACTCGTCCTAGGGTTTTTACCCGATTGCCGCGAAAATTGGTATGTAGCCTCTAGAGACCCTCACGCCAAAAAGTTATCAAAAGAATTTCGATAAACCAATCCGTTGTCGTATAGCGCGTCAACAAATTTTACGTAGAGCGCAAAAAAACAGATTTTAGGCTGTATCTTCGTCAAACTTAGGCCTATTGACACGACACTTGGTACTTGTGATGCCAGTCAGGAACTGAGTGTGCATGCACAGTTTCGTCGCAGCGCCACCTAGTGGCCAGACAGATGTTTTTTACACCTATAACTTTGGCTGTGATCAACGTATTTTGACGGGACTTG
Organism: Paramisgurnus dabryanus; assembly: GCF_030506205.2. NCBI lineage: Eukaryota > Metazoa > Chordata > Actinopteri > Cypriniformes > Cobitidae > Paramisgurnus > Paramisgurnus dabryanus. Next base: position 14,174,591 of record NC_133343.1, read on the forward strand.
ATTTTTAGGAGTCCTGAATAGTCGCCGACTCCAACGATACCAAACATGCCAGATTTCGCCTTACGGTTAGCCCTGCGCAGCAAAACAGCACTTAAAAAACATGCGCGAATATCTCCGCGAGCGTTATTCCGATCGACTCGAAAACATCATAGGAAGAGCATTGCATTACCTGCTGAACAAAAAGTTCTATTGGCGTTATATTAAAATGTTCATCAGAAATGGCCGAAAATGGCAAAAAACGAAAAATTACCTTTTACAATTTGTGTTTTTATACATAAATGGTTATAACTTCGCAACGAAAAGAAATTTTTTCACCAGATTTGATACGCTGATGTATGAGCAGAGTCTGAGGCCACACAAAAAAATTGGTATGCCTGAACCACTAGGTGGCCCTATAATTGAACAAAATCTTACATATCAAGCAAGCCCTATGGTCATACAACTATTTCTTCACTAAACTAAAGTGTATAGTTATAAAACTAGATAGATGTAACACAGTTATGAACTGAGGTTGCATGCACAACTTTGTCATTGCCCCACCTAGTGGTTTTGAGATAGAAATATGGTATTTTTGCCTAAAACTACTCCAACAGTACATCTAAAATCTTGGGTCATCATGTATTATTCCTTTCATGGCTTGGAGATCATTGGTTCATGCCAATTAATTCCTTAGCAACCAATTAGGATACCTTATCAATCCTTTTTACAAGAGCTATATCTCTGCATCAGAACATCGTAGAGACATGGGGGTGGTGTCTTTTGACTCATTAACACCACTGTAACATTTTGTGAGCTGAGAATTGCCACTGCAAGCACCACTCACATTTTCTTCAGTGTTCTAGTTGTCAATGCTCCTCAAGAAGAGAGGGAGAGATTACACTGAATGAAAACAGCTTTTTGCTGATAACTGTTATATTACTTAGTCTGAAATCAAGAGATTTTCTTAGGTTCTTTAAACTGATCATCCGAATTCAACTTTACATCCTTCTGTGCCCTTTTTGGCTTGACCCCGGCATTGCTGCTTGCAGCTATATTTATTATAATAATTATTATTATTCCTCCGCCATTGCGGTCTATGGCAGCCCATAGAACCGTACGTAGGAAAGTTATGAAATTTGGCACACTGATAAAGGACAGTCCAAATATTATCCACAGCAAATTTGGAGTCTCTATCTCAAACCCGCTAGCGCCACCAACAGTCCAAAGTTGCACTTATGTTTTTGCTTATAACTTTTGATCCGTAAGTCCTAGAAACAAAATTCTTGTTTCCTCTGATTCCTTGGCTCAAGACGATTCGATTTGACCCTATAACGTCATTTTCCGTCATGAAAAATTTTCCGCCATTTAGAATTATTCGTAAAACCTACTTTTGCGAACTCGTCCTAGAGCTTTTACCCGATTGCCACGAAAATTGGTATGTAGCATCTAGAGACCCTCACGGCAAAAAGTTATCAAAAGAATTTCGATAAACCAATCCGTTGTCGTATAGCGCGTCCACAAATTTTACGTAGAGCGCAAAAAAACAGATTTTAGGCTGTATCTTCGTCAAACTTAGGCCTATTGACACGACACTTGGTACTTGTGATGCCAGTCAGGAACTGAGTGTGCATGCACAGTTTCGTCGCAGCGCCACCTAGTGGCCAGACAGATGTTTTTTACACCTATAACTTTGGCTGTGATCAACGTATTTTGACGGGACTTGATTTTTAGGAGTCCTGAATAGTCGCCGAGTCCAACGATACCAAACATGCCAGATTTCGCCTTACGGTTAGCCCTGCGCAGCAAAACAGCACTTAAAAAACATGCGCGAATATCTCCGCGAGCGTTATTCCGATCGACTCGAAAACACCATAGGAAGAACATTGCATTACCTTCTGAACAAAAAGTTCTATTGGCGTTATATTAAAATTTTCATCAGAAATGGCCGAAAATGGCAAAAAACGAAAAATTACCTTCTACAATTTGTGTTTTTATACATAAATGGTTATAACTTCGCAACGAAAAGACATTTTTTCACCAGATTTGATACGCTGATGTATGAGCAGAGTCTGAGGCCACACAAAAAAATTGGTATGCCTGAACCACTAGGTGGCCTTATAATTGAACAAAATCTTTCATATCAAGCAAGCCCTATGGTCATACAACTATTTCTTCACTAAACTAAAGTGTATAGTCATAAAACTAGCTAGATGTAACACAGTTATGAACTGAGGTTGCATGCACAACTATGTCATTGCGCCACCTAGTGGTTTTGAGATAGAAATATGGTATTTTTGCCTAAAACTACTCCAACAGTACATCTAAAATCTTGGGTCATCATGTATTATTCCTTTCATGGCTTGGAGATCATTGGTGCATGCCAATTAACTCCTTAGCAACCAATTAGGATACCTTATCAATCCTTTTTACAAGAGCTATATCTCTGCATCAGAACATCGTAGAGACATGGGGGTGGTCTCTTTTGACTCATTAACACCACTGTAACATTTTGTGAGCTGAGAATTGCCACTGCAAGCACCACTTACATTTTCTTCAGTGTTCTAGTTGTCAATGCTCCTCGAGAAGAGAGGGAGAGATGACACTGAATGAAAACACAGCTTTTTTGCTGATAACTGTTATATTATTTAGTCTGAAATCAAGAGATTTTCCCAGGTTCTTTAAACTGCTCATCCGAATTCAACTTTACTTTCTTATGTGCCCTTTTTGGCTTGACCCCGGCATTGCTGCTTGCAGCTATATTTATTCTTCTTCTTCTTCTTCTTCTTCTTCCGCCATTGCGGTCTATGGCAGCCCATAGAACCGTACGTAGGAAAGTTATGAAATTTGGCACACTGATAAAGGACAGTCCAAATATTATCCACAGCGAATTTGGAGTCTCTATCTCAAACCCGCTAGCGCCACCAACAGTCCAAAGTTGCACTTATGTTTTTGCTTATAACTATTGATCCGTAAGTCCTAGAAACGAAATTCTTGTTTCCTCTGATTCCTTGGCTCAAGACGATTCGATTAGACCCTATGACGTCATTTTCCGTCATGAAAAATTTTCCGGCATTTTGAAATATTCGTAAAACCTACTTTTGCGAACTCGTCCTAGAGTTTTTACCCGATTGCCGCGAAAATTGGTATGTAGCATCTAGAGACCCTCACGGCAAAAAGTTATTAAAAGATTTTTGATAAACCAATCCGTTGTCGTATAGTGCGTCAACAAATTTTACATAGAGCGCAAAAAAACAGATTTTAGGCTGTATCTTCGTCAAACTTAGGCCTATTGACACGACACTTGGTACTTGTGATGCCAGTCAGGAACTGAGTGTGCATGCACAGTTTCGTCGCAGCGCCACCTAGTGGCCAGACAGATGTTTTATACACCTATAACTTTGGCTGCGATCAACGTATTTTGACGGGACTTGATTTTTAGGAGTCCTGAGCAGACGCCGAGTCCAACGATACCAAACATGCCAGATTTCGCCTTACGGTTAGCCCTGCGCAGCAAAACAGCACTTAAAAAACACGCGCGAATATCTCCGCGAGCGTTATTCCGATCGACTCGAAAACACCATAGCAAGAACACTGCATTACCTTCTGAACAAAAAGTTCTATTGGCGTTATATTAAAATTTTCATCAGAAATGGCCGAAAATTGCAAAAAACGAAAAATTACCTTTAAATTTTGTGTTTTTTACACATAAATGGTTATAACTTCGCAACGAAAAGAGATTTTTTCACCAGATTTGATACGCTGATGTATGAGCAGAGTCTGAGGCCACACAAAAAAATTGGTATGCCTGAACCACTAGGTGGCCCTATAATTGAACAAAATCTTTCATATCAAGCAAGCCCTATGGTCATACAACTATTTCTTTGCTGAACTAAAGTGTATAGTCATGAAACTAGCTAGATGGAAGGCAGATATGACCCGAGGTTGCATGCACGATTCTGTCATAGAGCCACCTAGTGGTTTGGAGATAGAAAATAGCTATTTTTGCCTAAAACTACTGCAAAAACACATCTAAAACCATGAGTCATCATGGAATCTTCATTTCATGGCTTGGACTATAATCACTGGTGGATGTGAATTTACTCTCTAGCAACCAATGAGAATGCCTTATCAACCGTTTTTGCAAGAGCTATATCACTGCGTCAGAACATCGTAGACACACGGGGGTGGGCTCTTTTGACTCATTAACACCACTGTAACATTTTGTGAGCTGAGTATTGCCACTGCAAGCACCACTCAATTTACTTCAGTGTTCTAGTTATCAATGCTCGTCGAAAAAGAGGGAGAGATTTCACTAAATGAGAACACAGCTTTTTCCTGATAACTATTATGTTGTTTTGTCTGAAATCAAGAGATTTTCCTAGGTGCTTTAAATTGCTCATCTGAAGTCAACTTTACTTTCTGCTGTGCCTTTTTTGGCTTGACCCCGGTGATTGCTGCTTGCAGCTATATTTATTATTATTATTATTATTATTATTATTATTCTTCCGCCATTGCGGTCTATGGCAGCCCATAGAACCGTACGTAGGAAAGTTATGAAATTTGGCACACTGATAAAGGACAGTCCAATGTGTCTCCACAGCAAATTTGGAGTCTCTAACTCCAACCCTCTAGCGCCACCAACAGTCTAAAGTTGCACTTACGTTTTTGTTTATAACTTCTGACCCGTACGTCCTAGAAATGAAATTCTTGTTTCCTCTGATTCCTTGGCTCAAGACGATTCGACTGGACCCTATGACGTCATTTTCCGTCATGAAAATTTTTCCGCCATTTTGAATTATTCGTAAAACCTACTTTTGCGAACTCGTCCTAGAGCTTTTGCCCGATTTCCACGAAAATCGGTATGTAGCATCTACAGACCCTCACGGCAAAAAGTTATGGAATTCATGTCGATTCGCCAATCTGTTTGCGTAAACCGCGTCAACAAATTTTACGTAGAGTGCAAAAAAACGGATTTGAGGCTGTATCTTCGCCAAACTTAAGCCTATTGAAACGACACTTGGTACGTGTGATGCCAGTCAGGAACTGAGAGTGCATGCCCAGTTTCGTCGCAGCGCCACCTAGTGGTAAGACGAATGTTTTACACACCTATAACTTTGGCTGTGATCGACGTATTTTCATGGGACTTGTTTCCTTGGAGTCCTGAATAGTTACCGAGTCCAACGATACCAAACATGCCAGAATTGGCATTACGGTTAACCCTGCGCGGCAAAATAGCACTTAAAAAACACGCGCGGATATCTCCGCGAGCGTAATTCTGATCGACTCGAAAACATCATAGGAAGAATATTGCATTACCTTCTGAACAAAAAGTTCTATTGGCATTGTATTAAAATTTTCATCAGAAATGGCTGAAAATTGCAAAAAACGAAAAATTACCTTTAAATTTTGTGTTTTTACACATAAATGGCTATAACTTCGTAACGCAAAGAAATTTTTTCACCATATTTGATACGCTGATGTACGACCACAGTCTGAGGCTACACAAAAAAGAATTGTATGGTTGCACCACTAGTTGGCCTTATAATTTAACAATTATACGGCATTGCTGCTTGCAGCTATATTTAGGGGTCAAGCCCAGAATGGGCGAAGACCCCTATTGTATCTGTTAGTTTTCTTTTTCTTTTTTTTCTTTTTCTTTTTCTTTTTCTTCCTCCGCCATTGCGGTCTATGGCAGCCTATAGCAGCGTACATAGGAAAGTTATGTAATTTGGCACACTGATAGAGGACTGTCCAAAAAGTCTCCACAGCAAATTTGAAGTCTGTATCTCTAACCCGTTAGCGCCACCAACAGTCCAAATTTGCACTTATGTATTTGCTTATAACTTCTGACCCGTAAGTCCTAGACACTAAATTCTTGTATCCTCTGATTCCTTGGCTCAAGACGATTCGATTGGACCCTATGACGTCATTTTCCGTCATGAAAAATTTTCCGCCATTTTGATTTATTCATAAAACCTACTTTTGCGAACTTGTCCTAGAGCTTTTGCCCAATTGCCACGAAAAACGATATGCAGCATCTAGAGACACTCAGGGCAAAAAGTTATTAAAAGAATTTTGATAAACCATTCCGTTTTCGTATAGCGCGTCAACAAATTTTACGTAGAGCGCAAAAAAACAGGTTTTAGTGTGTATCTTCGCCAATCTTATGTCTATTGACGCCACACTTGGTAGTTGTGATGCCAGTGAGGATCTGAGGGGGCATGCAGAGTTTCGTCACAGCACCACCTAGTGGTCATACGAATGTTGTACATGTTTATAACTTTGGCTCTGATCTGTGTTTTTTCACGGGACTTGTTTCGCTGAAGTCCAGAATAGTTGCCGAGTCCAACCTTACCAAACATGCCAGATTTCGCCTTACGGTTAGCCCTGCGCAGCAAAACAGCACTTAAAAAACAGTGTAGATGTAACACAGTTATGACCTGAGGTTGCATGCACGAATTTTGTCATTGCGCCACCTACTGGTTTTGAGACAGAATATGGCATTTTTTTGGCCTAAAACTACTGCAACAACACATCTAAAACCATGAGTCATCATGGATTATTCCTTTCATGGCTTTGACTATAATCACTAGTGGATGTCCATTTACTCTCTAGCAACCAATGAGAATACCTTATCAACTGTTTTTGCAAGAGCTTTTTCTCTGCATCAGAACATCGCAGAGACATGGGGATGGTCTCTTTTGACTCTTTTAACTTGTTGTAACATGTTGTGACCCATGTTTGCCCACTGTAAGCATCACATACATGTCCTTCAGTGCTCTAATGTCCCATGATTGTCAATAACCGAAGGACAGTTGCAGTAGACAAGAACATAGATTATTTTTGTTGATTACTTTGCATTTTTTCATCTGAAATCATTAGGTTTACCTAAGTTCTTCAGTCTGCTTATCCAAACGCAACTTTACATCCTTCTGTGCCCTTTTCGGCTTGACCCCGGTGATTGCTGCTTGCAGCTATATTTAGGGGTCAAGCCCAGAATGGGCGAAGACCCCTATTGTTTCTGTTAGTTTTCTTTTTCTTTTTTTTCTTTTTCTTTTTCTTCCTCCGCCATTGCGGTCTATGGCAGCCTATAGAACCGTACGTAGGAAAGTTATGAAATTTGGCACACTGATAGAGGACTGTCCAAAAAGTCTCCACAGCAAATTTGAAGTCTGTATCTCTAACCCGCTAGCGCCACCAACAGTCCAAATTTGCACTTATGTATTTGCCTATAACTTCTGACCCGTAAGTCCTAGACACTAAATTCTTGTATCCTCTGATTCCTTGGCTCAAGACGATTCGATTGGACCCTATGACGTCATTTTCCGTCATGAAAAATTTTCCGCCATTTTGATTTATTCATAAAACCTACTTTTGCGAACTTGTCCTAGAGCTTTTGCCCAATTGCCACGAAAAATGGTATGTAGCATCTGGAGACACTCAGGGCAAAAAGTTATTAAAAGAATTTTGATAAACCATTCCGTTTTTGTATAGCGCGTCAACAAATTTTACGTAGAGCCCAAAAAAACAGGTTTTAGTGTGTATCTTCGGCAATCTTATGTCTATTGAAGCCACACTTGGTAGTTGTGATGCCAGTGAGGATCTGAGGGGGCATGCAGAGTTTCGTAACAGCACCACCTAGTGGTCATACGAATGTTGTACATGCTTATAACTTTGGCTCTGATCTGTGTTTTTTCACGGGACTTGTTTCGCTGAAGTCCAGAATAGCTGCCGAGTCCAACGTTACCAAACATGCCAGATTTCGCCTTACGGTTAGCCCTGCGCAGCAAAACAGCACTTAAAAAACACGCGCGAATATCTCCGCAAGCGTAATTCTGATCGACTCGAAAACATCATAGGAAGAATATTGCATTACCTTCTGAACAAAAAGTTCTATTGGCGTTGTATTAAAATTTTCATCAGAAATGGCCGAAAATTGCAAAAAACAAAAAATTACCTTTAAATTTTCTGTTTTTACACATAAATGGTTATAACTTCGTAACGCAAAGAGATTTTTTCACCATATTTGATACGCTGATGTACGACCACAGTCTGAGGCTACACAAAAAAAATTGTATGCTTGCACCACTAGTTGGCCTTTTAATTGAATAAAACCTTTGAAATCAAGCCACCCTATGGTCATACAACTGTTTCTTCACTAAACTAAAGTGTATAGTCATAAAACTAGCTAGATGTAACACAGTTATGACCTGAGGTTGCATGCACGAATTTTGTCATTGCGCCACCTATTGGTTTTGAGATAGAATATGGCATTTTTTTGGCCTAAAACTACTGCAACAACACATCTAAAACCATGAGTCATCATGGATTATTCCATTCATGGCTTTGACTATAATCACTAGTGGATGTCCATTTACTCTCTAGCAACCAATGAGAACACCTTATCAACTGTTTTTGCAAGAGCTTTTTCTCTGCATCAGAACATCGCAGAGACATGGGGATGGTCTCTTTTGACTCTTTTAACTTGTTGTAACATGTTGTGACCCATGTTTGCCCACTGTAAGCATCACATACATGTCCTTCTGTGCTCTAATGTTCCATGATTGTCAATAACCGAAGGACAGTTGCAGTAGACAAGAACATAGATTATTTTTGTTGATTACTTTGCATTTTTTCATCTGAAATCATTAGGTTTACCTAAGTTCTTCAGTCTGCTTATCCAAACGCAACTTTACATCTTTCTGTGCCCTTTTCGGCTTGACCCCGGTGATTGCTGCTTGCAGCTATATTTAGGGGTCAAGCCCCGAAGGGGCGTAGAACCCTATTGTTATTGTTAGTTTTCTTATTATTATTATTATTATTATTATTATTATTATTATTATTTTTCTTCCTCGTTCTTCCGCCGAAAGTCAATGGCAGCCCATAGAACCGTACGTAGGAAAGTTATGAAATTTGGCACACTGATAAAGGACAGTCCAATGTGTCCCCACAGCAAATTTGGAGTCTCTATCTCTAACCCTCTAGCGCCACCAACAGTCCAAAGTTGCACTTATGTTTTTGCTTATAACTTCTGATCCGTAGGTCCTAGAAACGAAATTCTTGTTTCGTCTGATTCCTTGGCTCAAGACGATTCGAATAGACCCTATGACGTCATTTTCCGTCATGAAATTTTTTCCGCCATTTTGAATTATTCGTAAAACCTACTTTTGCGAACTCGTCCTAGAGCTTTTACCCGATTTCCACGAAAATTGGTATGTAGCATCTAGAGACCCTCACGGCAAAAAGTTATCAAAAGAATTTCGATAAACCAATCCGTTGTCGTATAGCGCGTCAACAAAATTTTCGTAGAGCGCAAAAAAACAGATTTTAGGCTGTATCTTCGTCAAACTTAGGCCTATTGACACGACACTCGGTACTTGTGATGCCAGTCAGGAACTGAGTGTGCATGCACAGTTTCGTCGCAGCGCCACCTAGTGGCCAGACAGATGTTTTTTACACCTATAACTTTGGCTGTGATCAACGTATTTTGACGGGACTTGATTTTTAGGAGTCCTGAATAGTCGCCGAGTCCAATGATACCAAACATGCCAGATTTCGCCTTACGGTTAGCCCTGCGCAGCAAAACAGCACTTAAAAAACACGCGCGAATATCTCCGCGAGCGTAATTCTGATCGACTCGAAAACATCATAGGAAGAATATTGCATTACCTTCTGAACAAAAAGTTCTATTGGCGTTGTATTAAATTTTTTATCAGAAATGGCCGAAAAATGCAAAAAACGAAAAATTACCTTTAAATTTTGCATTTTTTACACATAAATGGTTATAACTTCGCAACGAAAAGAGATTTTTTCACCAGATTTCATACGCTGATGTACGACCACAGTCTGAGGCTACACAAAGAAAATTGTATGCTTGCACCACTAGTTGGCCTTATAATTCAACAAAACCTTTGAAATCAAGCCACCCTATGGTCATACAACTGTTTCTTCACTAAACTAAAGTGTATAGTCATAAAACTAGCTAGATGTAACACAGTTATGACCTGAGGTTGCATGCACAATTTTGTCATTCCGCCACCTACTGGTTTTGAGATAGAAATATGACATTTTTTGCCTAAAACTACTGCAACAACACATCTAAAACCATGAGTCATCATGGATTATTCCTTTCATGGCTTTGACTATAATCACTGGTGGTTGCCAATTCACTCCCTAGCAACCAATGAGAATACCTTATCAACCGTTTTTGCAAGAGCTATATCTCTGTGTCAGAACATCGTAGAGACACGGGGGTGGGCTCTTTTGACTCATTAACACCACTGTAACATTTTGTGAGCTGAGTATTGCCACTGCAAGCACCACTCATTTTTACATCAGTGTTCTAGTTATCAATGCTCGTCGAAAGAGAGGGAGAGAATTCACTGAATGAGAACACAGCTTTTTTGCTGATAACTGTTATATTGTTTTTTTCTGAAATCATGAGATTTTCCCAGGTTCTTTAAACTGCTCATCCAAAGTCAACTTTACTTTCTGCTGTGCCCTTTTTGGCTTGACCCCGGTGATTGCTGCTTGCAGCTATATTGGTAATTGTTTCTGTTAGTAAATTTTTCTTCTTCCGCCATTGCGGTCTATGGCAGCCCATAGAACCGTACGTAGGAAAGTTATGAAATTTGGCAAACTGATAAAGGACAGTACAATGTGTCCCCACAGCAAATTTGGAGTCTCTATGTCTAACCCACTAGCGCCACCAACAGTCTAAATTTGCACTTATGTTTTTGCTTATAACTTCTGATCCGTAAGTCCCACAAACAAAATTCTTGCTTCCTCTGATTCCCTGGCTCAAGCCGATTCGAATGGACCATATGACGTCATTTTCCGTCATAAAAATTTTTTCGCCATTTTGAAATATTCGTAAAACCTACTTTTTCGAACTCGTCCTAGAGCTTTAGTTCGATTACAACGAAAATTGGTATGTGTCATCTAGAGACACTCATGGCAAAAAGTTATCAAAAGAATTTTGATACATCAATCCGTTGTCGTATACTGCCTTAACAAATTTTACGAAGAGTGCAAAAAAACAGGTTTTAGGCTGTATCTTCGTCAAACTTAGGCCTATTGACACGACACTTGGTACTTGTGATGCCAGTCAGGATCTGATTGTGCATGCATCATTTCGTCGCAGCGCCACCTAGTGGCCAGAGAAATGTTTTATACACCTATAACTTTGGCTCCGATCGACATATTTTTACGGGACTTGTTTCCTTGAAGTCCTGAATAGTTGACGAGTCCAACGATACCAAACATGCCAGATTTTGCCTTAGGGTTAGCCCTGCACAGCAAGACAGCACTTAAAAAACACGTGCAAATATCTCCGCGAGCGTTACTCCGATCGACTTGAAAACACCATAGGAAGAACATTGCATTACATTCTGAACAAAAAGTTCTATTGGCATTATATTAAAATTTTCATCAGAATTGGCTGAAAATTGCAAAAAAACGAAAAATTACCTTTAAATGTTGTGTTTTTTACACATAAATGGTTATAACTTCGTAACGCAAAGAGATTTTTTCACCATATTTGATACGCTGATGTACGACCTAAGTCTGAGGCTACACAAAAAAATTGTATGCTTGTACCACTAGTTGGCCTTATAATTGAACAAAACCTTTGAAATCAAGCCACCCTATGGTCATACAACTGTTTCTTCACTAAACTAAAGTGTATAGTCATAAAACTAGATAGATGTAACACAGTTATGACCTGAGGTTGCATGCACAATTTTGTCATTGCGCCACCTACTGGTTTTGAGATAGAATATGGTATTTTTCCTAAAACTACTGCAACAGTACATCTAAAACCTTGAGTCATCATGGATTATTCCTTTCATGGCTTTGACTATAATCACTGGTGGTTGCCAATTCACTCCCTAGCAACCATTGAGAAGACTTTATCAACCGTTTTTGCAAAAGCTATATCTCTGCATCGAAACATCGTAGAGACACGGGGGTGGGCTCTTTTGACTAATTAAACTTGGTTTACCTAGGTTCTTCAGTCTGCATATCCAATCTCAATTTTACATCCTTTTGCGCCCTTTTCGGCTTGACCCCGGTATTGCTGCTTGCAGCTATTTATTATTATTAGCGGTCAAGCCACGAAGTGGCATAGACACCTATTGTATCTGTTAGTTTTCTTATTATTATTCTTCTTCCTTCTTCCTCCATTGAAGTCAATGGCAGCCCATAGAACCGTACGTAGGAAAGTTATGAAATTTGGCACACGTGTAGAGCACAGTCTCAGAAGTTACTATAGCAACATTGGTGTGTCTGACTCAAACCCTCTAGCGCCACCAACAGTCCAAAAATCCACTTATGTTCATGATCATAACTTTTGACCCGTGAGTCCTAGAAACTAAATTCTTGTTTCCTCTGAATCCTTGGCTCATGATGATTCAATTGGACATGTTGATGTCATTCGTGTCATGCAAATCTTTCCGCCATTTTGAATTTTCCGTAAAACCTACTTTTTCGAACTCCTCCTAGAGCGTCCGTCCGATTTGCATGTCCTTTGGTATGTAGCATCTAGAGACACCCCAGACAAAAAGTTATCAAAAGCTTTTTGATAGACCAATGCGTTCTCGTATAAATTGACAACATATATGGCGGCGAGCACGCCAAAACGGACGTGAGGCCGTATCTTCGCAAAACTTTATTGTATCGACACGAAACTTGGTATATGTCATTACAGTCATGACCTGAGGGTGCCTGCAACGTTTCGTCACAGCGCCACCTAGTGGTCGCGAGATTCAAAAAATGCCTATTTTCGCTTATAACTACTTCAAACTTGAGTCTAAAATCATGAAGGTGGTCTTGTTAGATTCCTTGAGGCATGCCGAGTCAAACGATACCAAACGGTTTTCGGTCGGCCATTTTGGGTGTCGGCCATTTTGAATGTTCTCATTAAGTTCAGTATTTCACAAACAGAATGGCGTATCGCTACGAAATTTGGCATGGTTCATCGGTGACATGTTCTGAACGCACCTATAAATCTTTAGGACAGCGCCACCTAGTGGTCAGGGTATGTAAAGTAATTGTTTAAAATCTTTATAGCATTTGATTCATTTGCCACACTGAAATGAGACTTCAATCCTTCGATTCCTTGGCACGTGCCGAGTCCGACTGCACCAAATATGTCTGAGTCAAACCTATTTCCTGTCGGCCATTTTGAATTATATTGAACACCTACTTTTTCGAACTCCTCCTAGAGCGCTCGTGTGATTGGCTTGATTTTTGGTACGCATCATGTAGAGACACTCCAGACAAAAAGTTATCAAAAGCTTTTCGGTAGACCTATCCGTTGTCGTATAACCCATCAAAGAATGCGACGGCGAGCACGCCAAAATGTGTTTGAGCCTGTATCTTTGCAAAACTTTTGCGTATTGATATGAGACTTGGTATATGTCATAACAGTGATGACCTTAGGGTGCATGCAGCGTTTCGTCACACTGCCCCCTACTGGTCATGAGATATAAAAAATGTCTATTTTTGCTTATAACTACTTCAAAATTGAATATAAAATTATGAGATTAGTCTTGTTAGATTACGTGAGGCATGCCAAGTCAAACGATACCAAATGGTTTCAGTCGGCCATTTTGTGTGTCGGCCATTTTGAAAATTTTCTTTAAGTTCAAGTATTTCAAAAACGCAATTGCGTATTGTTATGAAACTTGGTATGGTTCATCAGCAACATGTTCTGAGAGGGCTTGTTAACTTTTCGACGCCCCCTAGTGGTCAAGAGATTTGAAGCTATATCTCTGCATCTCTTTATCGCATTTACACCAAATTTGGTGGGTGTCATCACAATCATGACCTGAGTCACCATCTATTGTTTTGGTCAGTGCCCCCTAGTGGTCAAGTCATTTAAGGCTATATCTCCGTATCGCTTTATCGTATTTACACTAAATTTGGTATGTGTCATCACAATCATGACCTGAGTCACCATCTATTGTTTTGTTCAGTGCCCCCTAGTGGTCAAGTCATTTAAGGCTATATCTCTGTATCGCTTTATCATATTTACACTAAATTTGGTATGTGTCATCACAGTCATGGCCTGAGGCACCATCTCTTGTTTCGGCACAGTGCCTCCTAGTGGTCACAAGATACAAAAAATTGCTATTTTTTCCTAAAACTAATGCAAACTTAGATCTTAAATCATGACAGTCATCACATATGAATTTTTTTTGCCATGTTTGGCTTGACCCCGGTATCGCTGCTTGCAGCTATATTTAGGGGTCAAGCCCAGAATGGGCGAAGACCCCTATTGTATCTGTTAGTTTTCTTTTTAGGGGTCAAGCCCCGAAGGGGCGAAGACCCCTATTGTATTTGTTAGTTTTCTTATTATTAGGGGTCAAGCCCAGAATGGGCGAAGACCCCTATTGTATCTGTTAGTTTTCTTTTTCTTTTTATTATTATTAGGGGTCAAGCCCCGAAGGGGCGAAGACCCCTATTATATCCGTTAGTTTTCTTTTTATTATTATTATTATTAGGGGTCAAGCCCCGAAGGGGCGAAGACCCCTATTGTATTTGTTAGTTTTCTTATTATTAGGGGTCAAGCCCAGAATGGGCGAAGACCCCTATTGTATCTGTTAGTTTTCTTTTTCTTTTTCTTTTTCTTTTTCTTTTTCTTTTTCTTTTTTTTCTTTTTCTTTTTCTTTTTCTTTTTCTTCCTCCGCCATTGCGGTCTATGGCAGCCTATAGCAGCGTACATAGGAAAGTTATGAAATTTTGCACACTGAAAGAGGATTGTCCAAAAAGTCTCCACAGCAAATTTGGAGTCTTAATCTCTAACCCGCTAGCGCCACCAACAGTCCAAAGTTGCACTTACGTTTTTGCCTATAACTTCTGATCCATAAGTCATATAAACAAAATTCTTGTTTCCTCTGATTCCTTGGCTCAAGACGATTCGATTGGACCCTATGACATCATTTTCCGTCATGAAAAATTTTCCGCCATTTTGATTTATTCATAAAACCTACTTTTGCGAACTTGTCCTAGAGCTTTTGCCCAATTGCCACGAAAAACGGTATGCAGCATCTAGAGACACTCAGGGCAAAAAGTTATTAAAAGAATTTTGATAAACCATTCCGTTTTCGTATAGCGCGTCAACAAATTTTACGTAGAGCGCAAAAAAACAGATTTTAGGCTGTATCTTCGTCAAACTTAGGCCTATTGACACGAAACTTGGTGCTTGTGATGCCAGTCATGAACTGAGTGTGCATGCACAGTTTCGTCGCAGCGCCACCTAGTGGTCAAACAGATGATTTATACACCTTTAACTTTGGGTGCGTTTAACGTATTTTGACGGGACTTGATTTTTAGGAGTCCTGAGTAGTCGCCGAGTCCAACGATACTAAACATGCCAGATTTCGCCTTACGGTTAGCCCTGCGCAGCAAAACAGCACTTAAAAAACACGCGCGAATATCTCCGCGAGCGTTATTCCGATCGACTCGAAAATGCCATAGAAAGAACATTGCATTACCTTCTGAACAAAAAGTTCTATTGGCGTTATATTAAATTTTTCATCAGAAATGGCCGAAAATTGCAAAAAACAAAAAATTACCTTTAGATTTTGTGTTTTTTACACATAAATGCTTATAACTTTGCAACGAAAAGAGATTTTTTCACCAGATTTGATACGCTGATGTATGAGCAGAGTCTGAGGCCACACAAAAAAATTGGTATGCCTGAACCACTAGGTGGCCCTATAATTGAACAAAATATTTCATATCAAGCAAGCCCTATGGTCATACAACTATTTCTTTGCTGAACTAAAGTGTATAGTCATGAAACTAGCTAGATGTAACGCAGATATGACCCAAGGTTGCATGCACGATTTTGTCATAGCGCCACCTAGTGGTTTGGAGATAGAAAATAGCTATATTTGCCTAAAACTACTGCAACAACACATCTAAAACCATGAGTCATCATGGATTCTTCATTTCATATGGCTTGGTCTACAATCACTGGTGGATGTGAATTTACTCTCTAGCAACCAATGAGAATACCTTATGAACCGTTTTGAAAGAGCTTTTTCTCTGCATCAGAACATCGTAGAGACATTGGGATGGTCTCTTTTGACTGATTTAACTTGTTCTAACATGTTGTGACATGTTGTGTTTTATGCCACTGCAAACATCACTCACATGTCCTTCAGTGCTCTAATGTTCCATGATTGTCAATAACAGAAGGACGATTGCAGTAGGCAAGAACATAGATTATTTTTGTTGATAACTTTTGTGTTTTTTTCATTTGACATCATGAGGTTTACATAGGTTCTTCAGTATCCTTATCCAAACTCAACTTTACACCCTTCTGTGCCCTTTTCGGCTTGACCCCGGTATTGCTGCTTGCAGCTATATTTATTATTAAGGGTCAAGCCCAGAATGGGCGAAGACCCCTATTGTATCTGTTAGTTTTCTTTTTCTTTTTCTTATTATTCCTCCTCCGCCATTGCGGTCTATGGCAGCCCATAGCAGCGTACATAGGAAAGTTATGAAATTTTGCACACTTATCAAGGACTGTCCAAAAAGTCTCCACAGCAAATTTGGAGTCTCTATCTCAAACTCGATAGCGCCACCAACAGTCCAAAGTTGCACTTACGTTTTTGCTTATAACTTCTGACCTGTAAGTCGTAGAAACGAAATTCTTGTTTCCTCTGATTTCTTGGCTCAAGACGATTCGATTGGACCCTATGACGTCATTTTCCGTCATGAAAAATTTTCCGACATTTTGATTTATTCATAAAACCTACTTTTGCGAACTTGTCCTAGAGCTTTTGCCCAATTGCCACGAAAAACGGTATGCAGCATCTAGAGACACTCAGGGCAAAAAGTTATTAAAAGAATTTTGATAAACCATTCCGTTTTCGTATAGCGCGTCAACAAATTTTACGTAGAGTGCAAAAAATCAGGTTTTAGTGTGTATCTTTGCCAATCTTATGTCTTTTGACGCCACACTTGGTAGTTGTGATGCCAGTGAGGATCTGAGGGGGCATGCAGAGTTTCGTCACAGCTCCACCTAGTGGTCATACGAATGTTGTACATGCTTATAACTTTGGCTCTGATCTCTGTTTTTTCACGGGACTTGTTTCGCTGAAGTCCAGAATAGTTGCCGAGTCCAACATTACCAAACATGCCAGATTTTGCCTTACGGTTAGCCCTGCATAGCAAAACAGCACTTAAAAAACACACGCGAATATCTCCGCAAGCGTAATTCTGATCGACTCGAAAACACCATAGGAAGAACATTGCATTATCTTCTGAACAAAAAGTTCTATTGGCGTTATATTAAAATTGTCATCAGAAATGGCCGAAAATTGCAAAAAACGAAAAATTACCTTTACATTTTGTGTTTTTTACACATAAATGGTTATAACTTCGTAAAGCAAAGAGATTTTTTCACCATATTTGATACGCTGATGTACGACCACAGTCTGAGGCTACACAAAAAAAATTGTATGCTTGCACCACTAGTTGGCCTTATAATTGAACAAATCCTTTGAAATCAAGCCACCCTATGGTCATACAACTGTTTCTTCACTAAACTAAAGTGTATAGTCATAAAACCAGCTAGATGTAACACAGTTATGACCTGAGGTTGCATGCACAATTTTGTCATTGCGCCACCTAGTGGTTTTGAGATAGAAATATTGTATTTTTGCCTAAAACTACTCCAACAGTACATCTAAAATCTTGGGTCATCATGTATTATTCCTTTCATGGCTTGGAGATCATTGGTGCATGCCAATTAACTCCTTAGCAACCAATTAGGATACCTTATCAACCGTTTTTGCAAGAGCTATATCTCTGCGTCAGAACATTGTAGAGACATGGGGGTGGTCTCTTTTGACTCATTAACACCACTGTAACATTTTGTGAGCTGAGTATTGCCACTGCAAGCACCACTCACATTTTCTTCAGTGTTCTAGATGTCAATGCTCCTCGAGAAGAGAGGGAGAGATTACACTGAATGAAAACACAGCTTCTTTGCTGATAACTGTTATATTATTTAGTCTGAAATCAAGAGATTTTCCTAGGTTCTTTAAACTGCTCATCCGAATTCAACTTTACTTTCTTCTGTGCCCTTTTTGGCTTGACCCCGGCATTGCTGCTTGCAGCTATATTTATTATTAGGGGTCAAGCCCAGAATGGGCGAAGACCCCTATTGTATCTGTTAGTTTTCTTTTTCTTTTTCTTTTTCTTTTTGTCATTATGTCATTTGTGTCCTGCACATCTTTCCGCCATTTTGAATTTTCCGTAAAACCTACTTTTTCGAACTCCTCCTAGAGCATTTGTCCGATTTGCATGTCCTTTGGTATGTAGCATCTAGAGACACCCCAGACAAAAAGTTATCAAAAGCTTTTTGATAGACCAATGCGTTCTCGTACACAGTGACAACATATATGGCGGCGAGCACGCCAAAATGGACGTGAGGCCGTATCTTCGCAAAACTTATGTGTATCGACACGAAACTTGGTATATGTCATTACAGTCAAGACCTGAGGGGGCCTGCAACGTTTCGTCACAGCGCCACCTAGTGGTCACGAGATTCGAAAAATGCCTTTTTTCGCTTATAACTACTTCAAACTTGAGTCTAAAATCACGAGGGTGGTCTTGTTAGATTCCTTGAAGCATGCCGGGTCAAACGATAACAAACGGTTTTCAGTCAGCCATTTTGGGTGTCGGCCATTTTGAATTTTCTCATTAAGTTCAGTATTTCACAAACAAAATGACGTATTGCTACGAAATTTGGCATGGTTCATCAGTGACATGTTCTGAGCGCACCTATAAATCTTTAGGACGGCGCCACCTAGTGGTCAGGATATGTAAAGAAATTGTTTAAAATCTTTATAGCATTTGATTCATTTGCCACACTGAAATGAGACTTCACTCTTTTGATTCCTTGGCTCGTGCTGAGTCCGACTGTACCAAATATGTCAGAGTCAAACCTACTTCCTGTTGGCCATTTTGAATTATATTGAACACCTACTTTTTCGAACTCCTCCTAGAGCGCTTGTTTGATTGGCTTGATTTTTGGTACGCATCATCTAGAGACACTCTAAACAAAAAGTTATCAAAAGCTTTTCAGTAGACCTATCCGTTGTCGTATAACGCGTCAAAGAATGCGAGGGCGAGCACGCCAAAATGTGTTTGAGCCTGTATCTTTGCAAAACTTTTGCGTATTAATATGAGACTTGGTATATGTCAGAACAGTGATGACCTGTGGGTGCATGCCCCATTTCGTCACACTGCCCCCTACTGGTCACGAGATATAAAAAATGTATTTTTTTGCTTATAACTACTGCAAACTTGAATGTAAAATTATGAGAGGGGTCTTGTTAGATTTGGTGAGGCATGCCAAGTCAAACGATACCAAATGGTTTTTGGTCGGCCATTTTGTGTGTCGGCCATTTTGAATTTTTCATTTAAGTTCAAGTATTTCAGAAACGCAATTGCGTATTATGAAACTTGATATGGTTCATCAGCAACATGTTCTGAGAGGACTTGTTAACTTTTCGGCACCCCCTAGTGGTCAAGAGATTTGAAGCTATATCTCTGCATCTCTTTATCGTATTCACACCAAATTTGGTGGGTAACATCACAATCAAGACCTGAGTCACAATCTATTGTTTTGGTCAGTGCCCCCTAGTGGTCAAGTCATTTAAGGCTATATCTCCGTATCGCTTTATCGTATTTACACTATATTTGGTATGTGTCATCACAGTCATGAACTGATGCACCATCTATTGTTTCGGCACAGCGCCACCTAGTGGTCTCAAGATACAAACATTTCAATTTTTTCCCTAAAACGAATGCAAACTTAGATCTTTAATCATGACAGTCATCACGTATTAATCATTTTTTGCCATGTTTGGCTTGACCCCGGTATCGCTGGTTGCAGCTATATTTATTAGGGGTCAAGCCCCGAAGGGGCGAAGACCCCTATTGTATCCGTTAGTTTTCTTTTTATTATTATTATTTATTCTTCTTCCGCCATTGCGGTCTATGGCAGCCCATGGAACCGTACGTAGGAAAGTTATGAAATTTGGCACACTGATTAAGGACACTCCAATGTGTCAACACAGCAAATTTCGAGTCTCTATGTCTAACCCGCTAGCGCCACCAACAGTCCGAAATTCTTGTTTCCTCTGATTCCTTGGCTCAAGACGATTCGAATGGACCATATGACTTCATTTTCCGTCATGAAAATTTTCCCGCCATTTTGAATTATTCGTAAAACCTACTTTTGCGAACTCTTCCTAGAGCTTTTGACCGTTAGCCACGATAATTTGTATGTAGCATCTAGAGATACTCACGGCAAAAAGTTATCAAAAGAATTTCGATAAACTAATCCGTTGTCGTATACCGCCTTAACAAATTTTACATAGAGCGCAAAAAAACAGGTTTTAGGCTGTATCTTCGACAGACTTAGGCCTATTGACACGAAGCTTGGTACTTGTGATGCCAGTCTAGAACTGAGTGTGCATGCACAGTTTCGTCGCAGCGCCACCTAGTGGCCAGACAGATGTGTTATACACCTATAACTTTGGCTGCGATCAATGTATTTTGACGGGACTTGATTTTTAGGAGTCCTGAGTAGACGCTGAGTCCAACGATACCAAACATGCCATCGCCTCACGGTTAGCCCTGCGCAGCAAAACAGCACTTAAAAAACACGCGCGAATATCTCCGCGAGCGTTATTCCGATCGACTCGAAAACACCATAGCAAGAACATTGCATTACCTTCTGAACAAAAAGTTCCATTGGCGTTATATTAAAATTTTCATCAGAAATGGCCGAAAATTGCAAAAAACGAAAAATTACCTTTTACAATTTGTGTTTTATACATAAATGGTTATAACTTCGCAACGAAAAGAATTTTTTTCACCAGATTTGATACGCTGATGTATGAGCAGAGTCTGAGGCCACACAAAAAAATTGGTATGCCTGAACCACTAGGTGGCCCTATAATTGAACAAAATCTTACATATCAAGCAAGCCCTATGGTTATACAACTGTTTCTTCACTAAACTAAAGTGTATAGTTATAAAACTAGCTAGATGTAACACAGTTATGACCTGAGGTTGCATGCACAACTTTGTCATTGCGCCACCTAGTGGTTTTGAGATAGAAATATGGTATTTTTGCCTAAAACTACTCCAACAGTACATCTAAAATCTTGGGTCATCATGTATTATTCCTTTCATGGCTTGGAGATCATTGGTGCATGCCAATTAACTCCTTAGCAACCAATTAGGATACCTTATCAATCCTTTTTACAAGAGCTATTTCTCTGCATCAGAACATCGTAGAGACATGGGGGTGGTCTCTTTTGACTCATTAACACCACTGTAACATTTTGTGAGCTGAGAATTGCCACTGCAAGCACCACTCACATTTGCTTCAGTGTTCTAGTTGTCAATGCTCCTCGAGAAGAGAGGGAGAGATGACACTGAATGAAAACACAGCTTTTTTGCTGATAACTGTTATAATATTTAGTCTGAAATCAAGAGATTTTCCCAGGTTCTTTAAACTGCTCATCCGAATTCAACTTTACTTTCTTATGTGCCCTTTTTGGCTTGACCCCGGCATTGCTGCTTGCAGCTACATTTAGGGGTCAAACCCAGAATGGGCGAAGACCCCTATTGTATTTGTTAGTTTTCTTATTAGGGGTCAAGCCCCAAAGGGGCGAAGACCCCTATTGTATTTGTTAGTGTTCTTATTATTAGGGGTCAAGCCCCGAAGGGGCGAAGACCCCTATTGTATTTGTTAGTTTTCTTATTATTCTTCTTCTTCTTCTTCTTCTTCTTCCGCCATTGCGGTCTATGGCAGCCCATAGAACCGTACGTAGGAAAGTTATGAAATTTGGCACACTGATAAAGGACAGTCCAAATATTATCCACAGCAAATTTGGAGTCTCTATCTCAAACCCGCTAGTGCCACCAACAGTCCAAAGTTGCACTTATGTTATTTCTTATAACTTTTGCTCCGTAAGTCCTAGAAACAAAATTCTTGTTTCCTCTGATTCCTTGGCTCAAGACGATTCGATTGGACCCTATGACGTCATTTTCCGTCATGAAAATTTTTCCGCCATTTTGAATTATTCCTAAAACCTACTTTTGCGAACTCGTCCTAGAGTTTTTACCCGATTGCCGCGAAAATTGGTATGTAGCATCTAGAAACCCTCACGGCAAAAAGTTATTAAAAGAATTTTGATAAACCAATCCGTTGTCGTATAGTGCGTCAACAAATTTTACGTAGAGCGCAAAAAAACAGATTTTAGGCTGTAACTTCGTCAAACTTAGGCCTATTGACACGACACTTGGTACTTGTGATGCCAGTCAGGAACTGAGTGTGCATGCACAGTTTCGTTGCAGCGCCACCTAGTGGCCAGACAGATGTTTTTTACACCTATAACTTTGGCTGCGATCAACGTATTTTGACGGGACTTGATTTTTAGGAGTCCTGAATAGTCGCCGAGTCCAACGATACCAAACATGCCAGATTTCGCCTTACGGTTAACCCTGCGCAGCAAAACAGCACTTAAAAAACATGCGCGAATATCTCCGCGAGCGTTATTCCGATCTACTCGAAAACACCATAGGAAGAACAATGCATTACCTTCTGAACAAAAAGTTCTATTGGCGTTATATTACAATTTTCATCAGAAATGGCCGAAAATTGCAAAAAACGAAAAATTACCTTTTACAATTTGTGTTTTTATACATAAATGGTTATAACTTTGCAACGAAAAGACATTTTTTCACCAGATTTGATACGCTGATGTATGAGCAGAGTCTGAGGCCACACAAAAAAATTGGTATGCCTGAACCACTAGGTGGCCCTATAATTGAACAAAATCTTTCATATCAAGCAAGCCCTATGGTCATACAACTATTTCTTCACTACCCTAAAGTGTATAGTCATAAAACTAGCTAGATGTAACACAGTTATGAACTGAGGTTGCATGCACAACTTTGTCATTGCGCCACCTAGTGGTTTTGAGATAGAAATATGGTATTTTTGCCTAAAACTACTCCAACAGTACATCTAAAATCTTGGGTCATCATGTATTATTCCTTTCATGGCTTGGAGATCATTGGTGCATGCCAATTAACTCCTTAGCAACCAATTAGGATACCTTATCAATCCTTTTTACAAGAGCTATATCTCTGCATCAGAACATCGTAGAGACATGGGGGTGGTCTCTTTTGACTCATTAACACCACTGTAACATTTTGTGAGCTGAGAATTGCCACTGCAAGCACCATTCACATTTTCTTCAGTGTTCTAGTTGTCAATGCTCCTCGAGAAGAGAGGGAGAGATGACACTGAATGAAAACACAGCTTTTTTGCTGATAACTGTTATATTATTTAGTCTGAAATCAAGAGATTTTCCCAGGTTCTTTAAACTGCTCATCCGAATTCAACTTTACTTTCTTATGTGCCCTTTTTGGCTTGACCCCGGCATTGCTGCTTGCAGCTATATTTAGGGGTCAAGCCCAGAATGGGCGAAGACCCCTATTGTATCTGTTAGTTTTCTTTTTCTTTTTCTTATTATTCCTCCTCCGCCATTGCGGTCTATGGCAGCCCATAGTAGCGTACATAGGAAAGTTATGAAATTTTGCACACTTATAAAGGACTGTCCAAAAAGTCTCCACAGCAAATTTGGAGTCTCTATCTCAAACTCGCTAGCGCCACCAACAGTCCAAAGATGCACTTACGTTTTTGCTTATAACTTCTGACCTGTACGTCGTAGAAACAAAATTCTTGTTTCCTCTGATTCCTTGGCTCAAGACGATTCGATTGGACCCTATGACGTCATTTTCCGTCATGAAAAATTTTCCGCCATTTTGATTTATTCATAAAACCTACTTTTGCGAACTTGTCCTAGAGCTTTTGCCCAATTGCCACGAAAACGGTATGCAGCATCTAGAGACAGTCAGGGCAAAAAGTTATTAAAAGAATATTGATAAACCATTCCGTTTTCGTATAGCGCGTCAACAAATTTTACGTAGAGCGCAAAAAAACAGGTTTTAGTGTGTATCTTCGCCAATCTTATGTCCATTGACGCCACACTTGGTAGTTGTGATGCCAGTGAGGATCTGAGGGGGCATGCAGAGTTTCGTCACAGCGCCACCTAGTGGTCATACGAATGTTGTACATGCTTATAACTTTGGCTCTGATCTGTGTTTTTTCACGGGACTTGTTTCGCTGAAGTCCAGAATAGTTGCGGAGTCCAACATTACCAAACATGCCAGATTTCGCCTTACGGTTAGCCCTGCATAGCAAAACAGCACTTAAAAAACACACGCGAATATCTCCGCGAGCGTAATTCTGATCGACTCGAAAACACCATAGGAAGAACATCGCATTACCTTCTGAACAAAAAGTTATATTGGCGTTATATTAAAATTTTCATCAGAAATGGCCGAAAATTGCAAAAAACGAAAAATTACCTTTACATTTTGTGTTTTTTACACATAAATGGTTATAACTTCGTAAAGCAAAGAGATTTTTTCACCATATTTGATACGCTGATGTACGACCACAGTCTGAGGCTACACAAAAAAAATTGTATGCTTGCACCACTAGTTGGCCTTATAATTGAACAAAACCTTTGAAATCAAGCCACCCTATGGTCATACAAGTGTTTCTTCACTAAACTAAAGTGTATAGTCATAAAACCAGATAGATGTAACACAGTTATGACCTGAGGTTGCATGCACAATTTTGTCATTGCGCCACCTAATGGTTTTGAGATAGAAATATGGTATTTTTGCCTAAAACAACTCCAACAGTACATCTAAAATCTTGGGTCATCATGTATTATTCCTTTCATGGCTTGGAGATCATTGGTGCATGCCAATTAACTCCTTAGCAACCAATTAGGATACCTTATCAACCGTTTTTGCAAGAGCTATATCTCTGCGTCAGAACATTGTAGAGACATGGGGTTGGTCTCTTTTGACTCATGAACACCACTGTAACATTTTGTGAGCTGAGATTTGCCACTGCAAGCACCACTCACATTTTCTTCAGTGTTCTAGATGTCAATGCTCCTCGAGAAGAGAGGGAGAGATTACACTGAATGAAAACAGCTTTTTTGTTGATAACTGTTATATTATTTAGTCTGAAATCAAGAGATTTTCCTAGGTTCTTTAAACTGCTCATCCGAATTCAACTTTACTTTCTTCTGTGCCCTTTTTGGCTTGACCCCGGCATTGCTGCTTGCAGCTATATTTCTTTTTAGGGGTCAAGCCCCGAAGGGGCGAAGACCCCTATTGTATTTGTTAGTGTTCTTATTAGGGGTCAAGCCCAGAATGGGCGAAGACCCCTATTGTATCTGTTAGTTTTCTTTTTCTTTTTCTTTTTCTTTTTTTTCTTTTTCTTTTTCTTTTTCTTCCTCCGCCATTGCGGTCTATGGCAGCCTATAGCAGCGTACATAGGAAAGTTATAAAATTTGGCACACTGATAGAGGACTGTCCAAAAAGTCTCCACAGCAAATTTGAAGTCTGTATCTATAACCCGCTAGCGCCACCAACAGTCCAAATTTGCACATATGTATTTGCTTCTAACTTCTGACCCTTATGTCCTAGACACTAAATTCTTGTATCCTCTGATTCCTTGGCTCAAGACGATTCAATTGGACCCTATGACGTCATTTTCCGTCATGAAAAATTTTCCGCCATTTTGATTTATTCATAAAACCTACTTTTGCGAACTTGTCCTAGAGCTTTTGCCCAATTGCCATGAAAAACGGTATGTAGCATTTAGAGACACTCAGGGCAAAAAGTTATTAAAAGAATTTTGATAAACCATTCCGTTTTCGTATAACGCGTCAACAAATTTTACGTAGAGCCCAAAAAAACAGGTTTTAGTGTGTATCTTCGCCAATCTTATGTCTATTGACGCCAAACTTGGTAGTTGTGATGCCAGTGAGGATCTGAGGGGGCATGCAGACTTTCGTCACAGCACCACCTAGTGGTCATACGAATGTTGTACATGCTTATAACTTTGGCTCTGATCTGTGTTTTTTCACGGGACTTGTTTCGCTGAAGTCCAGAAAAGTTGCCGAGTCCAACGTTACCAAACATGCCAGATTTCGCCTTACGGTTAGCCCTGCGCAGCAAAACAGCACTTAAAAAACACGCGCGAATATCTCCGTGAGCGTAATTCTGATCGACTCGAAAACATCATAGGAAGAATATTGCATTATCTTCTGAACAAAAAGTTCTATTGGCATTGTATTAAAATTTTCATCAGAAATGGCTGAAAATTGCAAAAAACGAAAAATTACCTTTAAATTTTGTGTTTTTACACATAAATGGTTATAACTTCGTAACGCAAAGAGATTTTTTCACCATATTTGATACGCTGATGTACGACCACAGTCTGAGGCTACACAAAAATAATTGTATGGTTGCACCGCTAGTTGGCCTTATAATTTAACAAAACCTTTGAAATCAAGCCACCCTATGGTCATACAACTGTTTCTTCACATAGTCATAAAACTAGCTCGATGTAACACAGTTATGACCTGAGGTTGCATGCACAATTTTGTCATTGCGCCACCTACTGGTTTTGAGATAGAATATGGCATTTTTTTGCCTAAAACTACTGCAACAACACATCTAAAACCATGAGTCATCATGGATTATTCCTTTCATGGCTTTGACTATAATCACTAGTGGATGTCCATTTACTCTCTAGCAACCAATGAGAATACGTTATCAACTGTTTTTGCAAGAGCTTTTTCTCTGCATCAGAACATCGCAGAGACATGGGGGTGGGCTCTTTTGACTCATTAACACCACTGTAACATTTTGTGAGCTGAGTATTGCCACTAGAAGCACCACTCATTTTTACGTCAGTGTTCTAGTTATCAATGCTCGACGAACGAGAGGGAGAGATTTCACTAAATGAGAACAGCTTTTTTGCTGATAACTGTTATATTGTTTTTCTGAAATCAAGAGATTTTCCTAGGTACTTTAAACTGCTCATCCGAAGTCAACTTTACTTTCTGCTGTGCCCTTTTTGGCTTGACCCCGGTGATTGCTGCTTGCAGCTATATTTATTAATATAGCTGCAAGCAGCAATCACCGGGGTCAAGCCGAAAAGGGCACAGAAGGATGTAAAGTTGCGTTTGGATAAGCAGACTGAAGAACTTAGGTAAACCTAATGATTTCAGATGAAAAAATGCAAAGTAATCAACAAAAATAATCTATGTTCTTGTCTACTGCAACTGTCCTTCGGTTATTGACAATCATGGGACATTAGAGCACTGAAGGACATGTATGTGATGCTTACAGTGGGCAAACATGGGTCACAACATGTTACAACAAGTTAAAAGAGTCAAAAGAGACCATCCCCATGTCTCTGCGATGTTCTGATGCAGAGAAAAAGCTCTTGCAAAAACAGTTGATAAGGTATTCTCATTGGTTGTTAGAGAGTAAATGGACATCCACTAGTGATTATAGTCAAAGCCATGAAAGGAATAATCCATGATGACTCATGGTTTTAGATGTGTTGTTGCAGTAGTTTTAGGCCAAAAAAATGCCATATTCTATCTCAAAACCAGTAGGTGGCGCAATGACAAAATTCGTGCATGCAACCTCAGGTCATAACTGTGTTACATCTAGCTAGTTTTATGACTATACACTTTAGTTTAGTGAAGAAACAGTTGTATGACCATAGGGTGGCTTGATTTCAAAGGTTTTATTCAATTATAAGGCCAACTAGTGGTGCAAGCATACAATTTTTTTTGTGTAGCCTCAGACTGTGGTCGTACATCAGCGTATCAAATATGGTGAAAAAATCTCTTTGCGTTACGAAGTTATAACCATTTATGTGTAAAAACAGAAAATTTAAAAGTAATTTTTAGTTTTTTGCCATTTTCGGCCATTTCTGATGAAAATTTTAATACAACGCCAATAGAACTTTTTGTTCAGAAGGTAATGCAATATTCTTCCTATGATGATTTCGAGTCGATCAGAATTACGCTCGCGGAGATATTCGCGCGTGTTTTTTAAGTGCTGTTTTGCTGCGCAGGGCTAACCGTAAGGCGAAATCTGGCATGTTTGGTAAGGTTGGACTCGGCAACTATTCTGGACTTCAGCGAAACAAGTCCCGTGAAAAAACACAGATCAGAGCCAAAGTTATAAGCATGTACAACATTCGTATGACCACTAGGTGGTGCTGTGACGAAACTCTGCATGCCCCCTCAGATCCTCACTGGCATCACAACTACCAAGTGTGGCGTCAATAGACATAAGATTGGCGAAGATACACACTAAAACCTGTTTTTTGGGCTCTACGTAAAATTTGTTGACGTGCTATACGAAAACGGAATGGTTTATCAAAATTCTTTTAATAACTTTTTGCCCTGAGTGTCTCTAGATGCTACATACCATTTTTCGTGGCAATTGGGCAAAATCTCTAGGACAAGTTCGCAAAAGTAGGTTTTATGAATAAATCAAAATGGCGGAAAATTTTTCATGACGGAAAATGACGTCATAGTATGGGGGTAATTTCATGCCAATATTATTGAAAATGGACAGAGTAAAAGTCACAAATAGATATTACAACTTGTAAATACAAAACGCAATCTACAAATAGATTAAAAATCCACAAACACAGTCCTTGTGATCCGCAAATGTAAAACAAGATCTACGAATCGTCTTTGTGATCCACAAATATAAAGCATGATTTACAAAAAGAAATCAGTGACTTGTACTTGAAAACCAGAATTTGAATGAATGTA
Organism: Paramisgurnus dabryanus; assembly: GCF_030506205.2. NCBI lineage: Eukaryota > Metazoa > Chordata > Actinopteri > Cypriniformes > Cobitidae > Paramisgurnus > Paramisgurnus dabryanus. The sequence goes on from NC_133343.1 coordinate 14,203,351, forward strand.
AAGTGACTTCTTTGCAGATGAATATCATTTTCTATTTGTAGATTGTGTCACATTTGTTTTCAGAATTCTGACACTATTGTTTCGCTTTGGTGACAAAATAATGCCATAATCGTTGAAAATGAAGAGACTACAATTTGTAAACACGAAACAAATCTGCAAATAGGTTCCAAATCTGCAAACAAACTCCTCATGATCCGCAAATGTAAAACGAGATCTACAAATATATAAAAATCCACGAACAGACTCTTCATGACATACAAATATAAAATGCGATTTACAAATAGATTTAAAATCCGCAAACCAACTCTTTATGATTCACAAATAGAAATCATCGACTTGTACTTGACAAACAGAATTTAAATGAATGCAAAGTGATTTGTCTGCGCATGAGGGTCATTATTTGTTTGTAGATTGTGTTGCATTTGTTTTCAGAATTTTGGCACAACTGTTTAGCTGTTTTCCATTAAAAAAATCTACAAATGCCCTCCTCACAATTTGCAAACAAACACAGTCTAACTTGTATTTTCCAACCATTGTAAAAAGACATTCTTACACATTCTGTGCAAAGTTTAGCATGCAAGTGTTGAATCTGTGTTTGCAGATCACAGGGCATTCACGAATCCTTCTACACAAGTCTACAGATCTTTTTGGCACTATCTTTCCGCAGAGTTTGTCACTACGATCCACGCGTGTAGTCAGCCAATCAGGGGTATTGCTTCAAAGTAATGCCACGCCCCCTCAATAAGCTCTTTTCAAAATAAAAGCTGGGCTCACTGCCATTTACCGTTGCCGGTGTTACAGCGCTGAAAGGCGGCCAGACCGCGTTATCGATATTATATTAATGATATTAAAGCATTTATGTATAGCATGGCAAATATGTAGCATTAACGTGAACTAGAACAACCCCTCGTTTAAGTTATTATCAGTGCCTGACAATTCAGCCGAGGTCATTAAATCGTTAAAAACACTGCATGAAGCGGTTTCATGCTTAAAACATCAGTGTCTCTTCAACGAACATTTGCCGAGCGTCAGCGAGCCAGCTGGATGGAGTGGAGCTGCTAAGGTGACGCAGCTAAAATAAAGCAAGCGGGTGCAACGATAATATTGGATGTAACTTGCCGTAATTAACAAAAACATGAGCCTTATTTGACAGCAGCACTAATTGAACTATTTGACCATATGCATTTGATATACATACCGTGACCGGAATGCACTTACAAATCGCGCTGTTATTAGAAACATTTAACTGTTTCCAGACTGAGCATGGAGACAAGCACAAGCCGTTTATAGAAGCAGCTGCCTGTCAGCGTGTACGGAATGAAGTCAAAACGGTCTCGGTTTTAAGACCGGCAGTCTGCCTGTGCCATTCCACCCTAATCCGGACTGCAAATTACATGTTAATATTATATCCACCATTTACAATCCTTCCTTTAAGGTCTGTTCTGCTTTTAACAGCTCAAAGCTATTACGTCCGTTGTAGGCTACAGGTAAATTTTGCAGTTGTTTTAGTTAACTTTGCAGAGCATTTTATTGTCGGAAATGGTCCTGGGCTGGGTTTTCCTATAACGATTGAACTTAGCACTCAAGAGCGCTTTCTACAAGGTAAAACGATCGCTCACAGCTGGGTTTTAAGTGCTACTAACGAGTCGCTATCCCTTTGTCGAGTGCTGAAATGTCACTTACTGAATGACTCGTAATTGTAGCAGAAGCTTGTTTAGGCTAATGATCTTCAGCCGATGTGCACTAATATTTTTTAAAATATTATTAATTATTTTTCAATGACTTATTACATGTTTTAATAATTTGTGCATCATGAAATATTCTTTTTTCATATTTAGTTAGGACTCGTCCCACTGCGCAATGCCTTCTGCATTTTATAATATAGTTTAGATTTTTCTTTTTATTTGTTGTTTATTATCTATGTTTATTTATTATTAAGGATTATTGCATTACCCAGTTGCCAGCGATCGTTATACGTGCATCTTTGGGAAACGCACGTAAATGAACAACGAATGTTCGTTAAGTAGCTCGTAGAAAGCGCTCTTAAGTGCTAAGTTTAATCGTTATCGGGAAACCCAGCCCTGTTCGTTTGGAATGTGCCTGGCACACAGCTCTAGTCAGGACTGATTAATCCATTTATCAAGTATTGATTAATTATTTTCAACTTAATCCCTTTTGCATTTTACAAAAAGTAGAATAGGCAGGCATATTCTGAATTTAATCAAAATTATGACTGTGGCGTTGAAGGAACCTTCCTTTAGTGATAAATAAATAAGTTCTTTTGCTATTATTATCTAGCAAATATGACAGTTTTAAACAAACTAAGTAGCCTATTTATTTATTTATTGGCAAATGCAGAACAACAAGGAACATGTAGAACATAGGCGAAACGCCTCTACCTTGCGATGAGAAGATTAATCATGGGGAACATAAGCTAAATGTAATTTTAAAATGTATTTAATTTAAAAACAAATTTAAACCGAAAGCGGACTGTTTAAGCTTGTCAAATTTATGCTGGCTCGGTCACAAAATTTCGTCAGGCAGTATTTGATATATGTATTTGTGTTCATGGAAAACAATATAGGCTATAGAAATTCGTGCTGAGTGACAGGAAAAAGAAAATCGTGCTAATTGGCACAAAAAAAAGGGTCAATGAATACGAACAAATAAATCGAAAAAAAAATTAAGATATTGTTGATTCTGCATTTATCCAGCCAGCATAAATTTGACAAGCATGTGCTTTCGTTTTAAAAATGACATTTAAGCCTTTAATCATATAAGGGAGAAAGGCGTGTTGCCTACCTTTGCTTTCTCCTCATTGTTCTGCATTTGCCAATGAATAAGTCAGTCATATTTGTTATAAAAAAAATCAATGAATGCTACATAATAATAGAACTTGTTAATTTTTTACCAAAATAGGAAAAAGAAAGTCGGTAAAAATGTGCACCAAGCTAGACACTCAAAATGAGGGCCGGAGTGGGACTCGCTGACTATTAAAATAATATAATTAAATCCTCAGTAGCCATATCTGCTATACTGTTCTCTGCAGCCTTGAAAATTCATTGTATTTTTCTAATATATCATTTCCAATTCAGTGCAAATACAGTAGCCTAAACAATTATGATTTTGCCATAATTGTGCAGCCCTATATTTTAATATTATTTAAGTAAACTTGTTAAAAAACTACTAAAAGGGAACAAATGTGTTTTTCCCCTATATTTCTATAAAAAAAAAAATGTAGGTCTTGTAAATACGTATGGGGTTGCAATAGTTTGGAACCTACTGATATACAAAACTGGCTAATATGTCCTGACTGGAGCTGTGCGCGTCTGCGAAAAAAAAAAAACGAAATAGGCGTCAGCTCATTTAATGTCATTGTGCTTTCAGTTAACCTGTTTAGAACTAGAAGTGTGCGCCCTGCCCTCGACTTTAGGCGGTGCGTTCAAGTTCATATACAGCGTGCAGACAGCGTGCCCGAGCGCGAGGGGGAAAAGTCCGCGGGAGAAACTCAACAGCTTTAATGTACAAAAACCTTACGACCAGGGTGCGATTTGCCGGGGGGGATGCGTGGGATTTCCCCCTTTCTGGTCAATGTATCCCTGCCTCTGCTTAATTATTTTTATCCCCGGTGGGGATAAATTTACCCCCCCCCCTCAAAGTGATCAGTGCTACTACACTAGTGGCGAGACGGATCACAAAACATATCACTGATCCGTGGTTTGATTAAAGTCAATTTTGTTTTAAAATGCGCTGCTTTGGCTGGCTCTGATACAGCTGCCGCGCGCAGCCTCTCTGTATTCACCACTCTGCAGACTTGCTCAATGTCCGGCCCACGGCGCTATCTGATTGGTTACAGACCCGGTTACACCTCACGAGTAGCCTATCAACACATGCGAGATGGTTATGGAGCTGTGTGTCGAAACGGTGGAAGGCAGCATATTCATCCGCATATTAATAAAGCGGGAATAAACATCACAATCTGATTAGCTGTTTATGATGACAAGCAGAGTTAGTGTCCCAGTCACACCACTGAGAATGGCCGAAGTTACACGCAGATGAGGTGTTTAGCGAGGCGCGGGCGCGTCCAGTTTGCGCAAATGAGGCTAAGTGACTAACACATAATGCATCTGTCTTTTCTATCATTTCACTGTAGCTCCGCATTGCGGTGTAAAGTTAATATTATTACTTTAAAAGCAGCAGTAAAACTGTTTCTACTGTAATGGTTTAACTTTGCAATAAATACATTGTTCATATTTATGTTTAAGTTGACACTACATTGTGCCATACAGTTTTGCCATTCAAGATTTAATTCTTGCGTGTTTTTTCGTTGTGCATGATCACAGCTCATATGTGTGGGGAAAGATAAGCTATTAGAATAAAAATATTGCGTAAGGCTGCTTCATGAGTTAATAAGAAAAAAGATTTTACAATTCCTGCAAATGCAGTGATGAGTTCATGTTCTCATTATTTATTTTTATGAATTAAAATGTTTTGAAATGTGCTGTGGACAGAGACGCATTATGTCAAGAATGATAAAAAATCGTCAATAAGCTCATAATTTGGGCTAAAATAGTCTAAATGTTAAGTTTTAAAACCATTTTAAAAAGCTGGTTATATTTTGATGTTTCTGCGCAAGTTCAGCAGACAGTGAGGTTCGGGTTTGTTCCGATCAGAGCTCGTGAGCGGAGAGCGCATTTCTGAATATTAGAAATATTTTAATTAGAAATATATAAAAAATAATAATAATATTATAATGGATTTTTGTTAGGTCAGACAATAATTACCAAATTTCTCTCTCATATTGCTCTTCATAACCACTGAAAACAGTCAAAAAAGTAAAAACTAGTGGTGGGTACAAAATAACTCGACGCCTATGAAAACATCCCCCCCTCTGTTTTTTTCACAAATCGCACCCTGCTTACGACAAACGAGAAACGGTCTAACGGAAGCCTTCAGTTAAGCAGGATTAAAAAGAGGATGAGAAACGTGCAAAATACACAATGTACAGTATATGAAGTTATGTCATTAATAACTACTGCTTTTAAAAGGACTTTTAAGTTATTGTTTTTGTTTCATTTTCAAAGTTTGATACATTGTGCATAATGACATACTTGGAAAAAGGGATAATTCAACAATAATTTATAATTGTATATCTTTTATTAATTTTATGAAATACATTCAACTATATTTCAATGCACATTTAGGCCCTGAACAAAAAACAACTCGCGAGGGGAGGACTAGGGATTAACCCTTAATTAACTTTAAGGAATTAACTTTAGTGTTTAGAATTCAGTTAAAAACCAAAAAAAGAATTCTGTGTGCTTTTTGTTTAAAGTGCTTGTTTTTATTTAATGTATTTATTTATTCACTGGTGGTAGGGTTGGGGGACAATGAAGGGGAGGGGGGGGGGTTCGGAACATATGCTTGAACCACTACTAATTTGATGTAACGGGTGGAATAATTTTAACATGTCACCTGCAGTCCGGGTTAGGGTGGATTGCAGACTGCGGGTCTAAAAGCCAAGACTGTTTTGACTCGATTTGAGTGCCTAGCTCGATTTGAGTGTCTAGCTGGGTATGCGGTTTTACCTACTTCGTTTATCTTATTTTACACTGTAAAAAATGTTTTGTGGCTTAGTAAATTTAACTAAATAAAATTAGTCAATTATATAAAAAAATAGGTTAAAACAAAAACTATTTTTGAGTACAAATAATGCAAAAATGTGAGTAATTCTAGATTTATCATGTAAAATTTGTGAGAAGGAAATTAAATAATTATAAAAAAATAATAGGCTGTATTAACTTAAAAATATAGTGCATCATTTTTGCATCCACTTTTTAAAGTAAATTTGACATGGAATTTTTAGTAGGCCTAATTGCTTCTCCATGTAAAACTTACTTAAACATTGCAATTGCTTAAATTGCAAAGGCTTAAATTCAATGTAAAACTTACTTTAAAAAAGTGTATGTAAAAATTATGCAAATATTATTTTTATCAGTGTACTTGTTTTGTTTAAAACGGTCATATTTGTTATTAAAAATCATCAATATATGCTACGTCATAATAGCAAAATAACTTATTTATTTTTCACTAAAATAGGAAAGTTTCTTCATGCCACAGTCATAATTTTGGCTAAATGCAGAATATGCGTGCCTATTCTACTTTTTGTAAAAAGCAAAAAGGATTAAGTAAAAATAATGAATCGATACTTGATAAATGGGTGACTTGTTCATTATTGTAATATATAGAAATGCATTACATTTTTTTAAAACAAAGCCCGCCTTTTAATCTTTCTGACTAGAGCTGTGCGCCAGGCAAATTCCAAACGAGCAGGGCTGGGTTTTTCCAAAAGCATCGCTAAGTAGATCGTAAAAACAATCTTAAAATTCATCTTAGAATTATGGGCCATTTCCCAAAAGCTTTGTAGCTTAAGTAGCACTCGAAAATCATCGTAGATCTACGAGTGCTCTGGAATAATCGTTAATTTATAAGTGCATCGTAAGACAGCAGTGTTACAAGGTCACCTGCAGGACAACCAGCAAATTGCACTCCTGCAATAACGATAATGTAATGTTTTAAATGTAGGCTATATTTATTTATTGGTTTTTTTTCTTTGTTTATTTGTTTAAATTACTTTAATATAATATATTTAAAATTCAAACGAGAAATGAAATTTAAATGACTAAACATAAATTAATTAAGAAGGAAAACGTATTTGGTACAATTTTGGTAAAAGTTGGTACTAGCAAATTGATAAATGGTTCCTACCAATTGCTGCTATAATTCATCTAGGCTACAGTAAAAAAATATTTTTTTGAAGGGTATGGCATCTGATTAAAGAAACCAAATAAATATTTACGGTACAATGCAATAATCCTTAATAATAAATAAACATAGATAATAAACAACAAATAAAAAGAAAAATCTAAACTATATTATAAAATGGAGAAGGCATCGCGCAGTGGGACGAGTCCTAACTAAATATGAAAAAATAATATTTCATGATGCACAAATTATTAAAAATTTAATAAGTCATTGAAAAATTATTAATAATATTTTAAAAAATATTAGTGCACATCGGCTGAAGATCATTAGCCTAAACAAGCTTCTGCTACAATTACGAGTCATTCAGTAAGTGACATTTCAGCACTCGACAAAGGGATAGCGACTCGTTAGTAGCACTTAAAACCCAGCTGCAAGCGATCGTTTTACCTTGTAGAAAGCGCTCTTGAGTGCTAAGTTCAATCGTTATAGGAAAACCCAGCCCAGGACCATTTCCGACAATAAAATGCTCTGCAAAGTTAACTAAAACAACTGCAAAATTTACCTGTAGCCTACAACGGACTCGAAAGCTACAGAGAGTAATAGCTTTGAGCTGTTAAAAGCAGAACAGACCTTAAAGGAAGGATTGTAAATGGTGGATATAATATTAACATGTAATTTGCAGTCCGGATTAGGGTGGAATGGCACAGGCAGACTGCCGGTCTTAAAACCAAGACCGTTTTGACTTCATTCCGTACACGCTGACAGGCAGCTGCTTCTATAAATGGCTTGTGCTTCTTTGTCTCCATGCTCAGTCTGGAAACAGTTAAATGTTTCTAATAACAGCGCGATTTGTAAGTGCATTCCGGTCACGGTATGTATATCAAATGCATATGGTCAAATAGTTCAATTAGTGCTGCTGTCAAATAAGGCTCATGTTTTTGTTAATTACGGCAAGTTACATCCAATATTATCGTTGCACCCGCTTGCTTTATTTTAGCTGCGTCACCTTAGCAGCTCCACTCCATCCAGCTGGCTCGCTGACGCTCGGCAAATGTTCGTTGAAGAGACACTGATGTTTTAAGGATAAAACCGCTTCATGCAGTGTTTTTAACGATTTAATGACCTCGGCTGAATTGTCAGGCACTGATAATAACTTAAACGAGGGGTTGTTCTAGTTCACGTTAATGCTACATATTTGCCATGCTATACATAAATGCTTTAATATCATTAATATAATATCGATAACGCGGTCTGGCCGCCTTTCAGCACTGTAACACCGGCAACGGTAAATGGCAGTGAGCCCAGCTTTTATTTTGAAAAGAGCTTATTGAGGGGGCGTGGCATTACTTTGAAGCAATACCCCTGATTGGCTGACTACACGCGTGGATCGTAGTGACAAACTCTGCGGAAAGATAGTGCCAAAAAGATCTGTAGACTTGTGCAGAAGGATTCGTGAATGCCCTGTGATTTGCAAACACAGATTCAACACTTGCATGCTAAACTTTGCACAGAATGTGTAAGAATGTCTTTTTACAATTGTTGGAAAATACAAGTTAGACTGTGTTTGTTTGCAAATTGTGAGGAGGGCATTTGTAGATTTTTTTAATGGAAACAGCGAAACAGTTGTGCCAAAATTCTGAAAACAAATGCAACACAATCTACAAACAAATAATGACCCTCATGCGCAGACAAATCACTTTGCATTCATTTAAATTCTGTTTTTCAAGTACAAGTCGATGATTTCTATTTGTGAATCATAAAGAGTTGGTTTGCGGATTTTAAATCTATTTGTAAATCGCATTTTATATTTGTATGTCATGAAGAGTCTGTTCGTGGATTTTTATATATTTGTAGATCTCGTTTTACATTTGCGGATCATGAGAAGTTTGTTTGCAGATTTGGAACCTATTTGCAGATTTGTTTCATGTTTACAAATTGTAGTCTCTTCATTTTCAACGATTATGGCATTATTTTGTCACCAAAGCGAAACAATAGTGTCAGAATTCTGAAAACAAATGTGACACAATCTACAAATAGAAAATGATATTCATCTGCAAAGAAGTCACTTTACATTCATTCAAATTCTGGTTTTCAAGTACAAGTCACTGATTTCTTTTTGTAAATCATGCTTTATATTTGTGGATCACAAAGACGATTCGTAGATCGTGTTTTACATTTGCGGATCACGAGGACTGTGTTTGTGGATTTTTAATCTATTTGTAGATTGCGTTTTGTGTTTACAAGTTGTAATATCTATTTGTGACTTTTACTCTGTCCATTTTCAATAATATTGGCATGAAATTACCCCCATATCATAGGGTCCAATCGAATCGTCTTGAGCCAAGGAATCAGAGGATACAAAAATTTAGTGTCTAGGACTTACGGGTCAGAAGTTATAAGCAAATACATAAGTGCAAATTTGGACTGTTGGTGGCGCTAGCGGGTTAGAGATACAGACTTCAAATTTGCTGTGGAGACTTTTTGAACAGTCCTCTATTAGTGTGCCAAATTTCATAACTTTCCTACGTACGGTTCTATAGGCTGCCATAGACCGCAATGGCGGAGGAAGAAAAAGAAAAAGAAAAAGAAAAAGAAAACTAACAGAAACAATAGGGGTCTTCGCCCATTCTGGGCTTGACCCCTAATTAGGGGTCAAGCCACGAAGTGGCGTAGACACCTATTGTTATTGTTAGTTTTCTTATTATTATTCATCCTAGTTCTTCCGCCATTGAAGTCAATGGCAGCCCATAGAACCGTACGTAGGAAAGTTATGTAATTTGGCACACATGTAGAGGACAGTCTTAGAAGTTACTATAGCAACATTGGTGTGTCTAACTCAAACCCTCTAGCGCCACCAACAGTCCAAAAATCCACTTATGTTCATGCTCATAACTTCTGACCCGTGAGTCCTAGACAATAAATTCTTGTTTCCTCTGAATCCTTGGCTCATGATGATTCAATTGCACACATTGATGTCATTTGTGTCATGCACATCTTTCCGCCATTTTGAATTTTCCGTAAAACCTACTTTTTCGAACTCCTCCTAGAGCGTTTGTCCGATTTGCATGTCATTTGGTATGTAGCATCTAGAGACACCCCAGACAAAAAGTTATCAAAAGCTTTTTGATAGACCAATGCATTCTCGTATACAGTGACAACATATAAGGCGGCGAGCACGCCAAAACGGACGTGAGGCCGTATCTTCGCAAAACTTTTGTGTATCGACACGAAACTTGGTATATGTCATTACAGTCATGACCTGAGGGTGCCTGCAACGTTTCGTCTCAGCGCCACCTAGTGGTCACGAGATTCGAAAAATGCTTATTTTTGCTTATAACTACTTCAAACTTGAGTCTAAAATCATGAAGGTGGTTTTGTTAGATTCCTTGAGGCATGCCGAGTCAAACGATAACAAACGGTTTTCGGTCGGCCATTTTGGGTGTCGGCCATTTTGAATTTTCTCATTAAGTTCAGTATTTCACAAACAAAATGGCGTATCGCTACGAAATTTGGCATGGTTCATCAGTGACATGTTCTGAGCGCACCTATAAATCTTTAGGACAGCGCCACCTAGTGGTCAGGATATGTAAAGAAATTGTTTAAAATCTTTATAGCATTTGATTCATTTGCCACACTGACATGAGACTTCACTCTATTGATTCCTTGGCTCGTGCTAAGTCCGACGGTACCAAATATGTCTGAGTCAAACCTACTTCCTGTCGGCCATTTTGAATTATATTGAACACCTACTTTTTCGAACTCCTCCTAGAGCGCTTGTTTGATTGGCTTGATTTTTGGTACGCATCATCTAGAGACACTCTAGACAAAAAGTTATCAAAAGCTTTTCGGTAGACCTATCAGTTGTCGTATAACACATCAAAGAATGCGAGGGCGAGCACGCCAAAATGTGTTTGAGCCTGTATCTTCGCAAAACTTTTGCGTATTGATAATTGGTATGCCTGAACCACTAGGTGGCCCAATAATTGAACATAATCTTTCATATCAAGAAAGCCCTATGGTCATACAACTATTTCTTTACTGAACTAAAGTGTATAGTCATGAAACTAGCTAGATGTAACGCAGTCATGACCTGAGGTTGCATGCACGATTCTGTCATAGTGCCACCTAGTGGTTTGGAGATAGAAAATATCTATATTTGCCTAAAACTACTGCAACAACACATCCAAAACCATGAGTCATCATGGATTCTTCATTTCATATGGCTTGGACTATAATCACTGGTGGATGTGAATTTACTCTCTAGCAACCAATGAGAATACCTTATCAACCGTTTTTGAAAGAGCTTTTTCTTTGCATCAGAACATCGTAGAGACATGGGGATGGTCTCTTTTGACTGATTTAACTTGTTGTAACATGTTGTGACATGTTGTGTTTTATGCCACTGCAAACATCACTCACATGTCCTTCAGTGCTCTAATGTTCCATGATTGTCAATAACAGAAGGATGATTGCAGTAGACAAGAACATAGATTATTTTTGTTGATTACTTTTGCGTTTTTTTTTTCATTTGACATCATGAGGTTTACATAGGTTCTTTAGTGTTCTTATCCAAACTCAACTTTACACCCTTCTGTGCCCTTTTCGGCTTGACCCCGGTATTGCTGCTAGCAGCTATATTTATAATAATTATTCTGCTTCTTCTTCCGCCATTGCGGTCTATGGCAGCCCATAGAACCGTACGTAGGAAAGTTATCAAATTTGGCACACTGATAAAGGACAGTCCAAATATTATCCACAGCAAATTTGGAGTCTCTATCTCAAACCCGCTAGCGCCACCAACAGTCCAAAGTTGCACTTATGTTTTTGCTTATAACTTTTGATCCGTAAGTCCTAGAAACGAAATTCTTGTTTCCTCTGATTCCTTGGCTCAAGCCGATTCGATTGGACCCTATGACGTCATTTTCCGTCATGAAAATTTTTCCGCCATTTTGAATTATTCGTAAAACCTACTTTTGCGAACTCGTCCTAGAATTTTTACACCATTGCCGCAAAAATTGGTATGTAGCATCTAGAGACCCTCACAGCAAAAAGTTATTAAAAGAATTTTGATAAATCAATCCGTTGTTGTATAGCGCGTCAACACATTTTACGTAGAGCGCAAAAAAACAGATTTTATGCTGTATCTTCGTCAAACTTAGGCCTATTGACACGACACTTGGTACTTGTGATGCCAGTCAGGAACTGAGTGTGCATGCACAGTTTCGTCACTGCGCCACCTAGTGGCCAGACAGATGTTTTATACACCTTTAACTTTGGCTGCGATCAACGTATTTTGACGGGACTTGATTTTTAAGAGTCCTGAATAGTCGCCGAGTCCAACGATACCAAACATGCCAGATTTCGTCTTACGGTTAGCCCTGTGCATAAAAATAGCGCTTAAAAAACACGCGCGAATAACTCCGCCAGCGTTATTCCGATCGACTCGAAAACACCATAGGAAGAACATTGCATTACCTTCTGAACAAAAAGTTCTATTGGCGTTATATTAAAATTTTCATCAGAAATGGCCGAAAATTGCAAAAAACGAAAAATTAACTTTATAATTTGTGGTTTTTACACATAAATGGTTATAACTTCGCAACGAAAAGAGATTTTTTCACCAGATTTGATACGCTGATGTATGAGCAGAGTCTGAGGCCACACAAAAAAAATGGTATGCCTGAACTACTAGGTGGCCCTATAATTGAACAAAATATTTCATATCAAGCAAGCCCTATTGTCATACAACTATTTCTTTGCCGAACTAAAGTGTATAGTCATGAAACTAGCTAGATGTAACGCAGTCATGACCTGAGGTTGCATGCACGATTCTGTCATAGCGCCCCCTAGTGGTTTGGAGATAGAAAATAGCTATTTTTGCATAAATCTACTGCAACAGCACATCTAAAACCATGAGTCATCATGGATATTCCTTTCATGGCTTTGACTATAATCACTGGTGGTTGCCAATTCACTCCCTAGCAACCAATGAGAATACCTTATCAACCGTTTTGCAAGAGCTATAACTCTGCATCAGAACATCGTAGAGACACGGGGGTTGGCTCTTTTGACTCATTAACAACACTGTAACATTTTGAGAGCTGAGTATTGCCACTGCAAGCACCACTCATTTTTACGTCAGTGTTCTAGTTATCAATGCTCGTCGAAAGAGAGGGAGAGATTTCACTAAATGAGAACACAGCTTTTTTGCTGATAACTGTTATATTGTTTTGTCTGAAATCAAGAGATTTTCTTAGGTACTTTAAACTGCTCATCCGAAGTCAACTTTACTTTCTGCTGTGCCCTTTTTGGCTTGACCCCGGTGATTGCTGCTTGCAGCTATATTTAGGGGTCAAGCCCAGAATGGGCGAAGACCCCTATTGTATCTGTTAGTTTTCTTTTTCTTTTTTTTCTTTTTCTTTTTCTTTTTCTTCCTCTGCCATTGCGGTCTATGGCAGCCTATAGCAGCGTACATAGGAAAGTTATGAAATTTTGCACACTGATAGAGGACTGTCCAAAAAGTCTCCACAGCAAATTTGGAGTCTTAATCTCTAACCCGCTAGCGCCACCAACAGTCCAAAGTTGCACTTATGTTTTTGCTTATAACTTCTGATCCATAAGTCATATAAACAAAATTCTTGTTTCCTCTGATTCCTTGGCTCAAGACGATTCGATTGGACCCTATGCCGTCATTTTCCGCCATGAAAAATTTTCCGCCATTTTGATTTATTCATAAAACCTACTTTTGCGAACTTGTCCTAGAGCTTTTGCCTAATCGCTACGAAAAACGGTATGTAGCATCTAGAGACACTCAGGGCAAAAAGTTATTAAAAGAATTTTGATAAACCATTCCGTTTTTGTATAGCGCGTCAACACATTTTACGTAGAGCGCAAAAAAACAGGTTTTAGTGTGTATCTTCGCCAATCTTATGTCTATTGACGCCACACTTGGTAGTTGTGATGCCAGTGAGGATCTGAGGGTGCATGCAGAGTTTCGTCACAGCGCCACCTAGTGGTCATACAAGTGTTGTACATGCTTATAACTTTGGCTGTGATCAACGTATTTTCACGGGACTTAATTTTTTGGAGTCCTGAATAGTTGCCAAGTCCAACGTTACCAAACATGCCAGATTTCGCCTTACGGTTAGCCCTGCGCAGCAAAACAGCACTTAACAAACACGCGCGAATATCTCCGCGAGCGTAATTCTGATCGACTCGAAAACACCATAGGAAGAACATTGCACTACCTTCTGAACAAAAAGTTCTATTGGCGTTATATTAAAATTTTCATCAGAAATGGCCGAAAATGGCAAAAAACGAAAAATTACCTTTAAATTTTGTGTTTTTACACATAAATGGTTATAACTTCGTAACGCAAAGAGATTTTTTCACCATATTTGATACGCTGATGTACGACCACAGTCTGAGGCTACACAAAAAAAATTGTATGCTTGCACCACTAGTTGGCCTTATAATTGAACAAAACCTTTGAAATCAAGCCACCCTATGGTCATACAACTGTTTCTTCACTAAACTAAAGTGTATAGTCATAAAACTAGCTAGATGTAACACAGTTATGAACTGAGGTTGCATGCACAACTTTGTCATTGCGCCACCTAGTGGTTTTGAGATAGAAATATGGTATTTTTGCCTAAAACTACTCCAACAGTACATCTAAAATCTTGGGTCATCATGTATTATTCCTTTCATGGCTTGGAGATCATTGGTGCATGCCAATTAATTCCTTAGCAACCAATAAGGATACCTTATCAATCCTTTTTACAAGAGCTATATCTCTGCATCAGAACATCGTAGAGACATGGGGGTGGTCTCTTTTGACTCATTAACACCACTGTAACATATTGTGAGCTGAGAATTGCCACTGCAAGCACCACTCACATTTTCTTCAGTGTTCTAGTTGTCAATGCTCCTCGAGAAGAGAGGGAGAGATTACACTGAATGAAAACAAAGCTTTTTGCTGATAACTGTTATATTACTTAGTCTGAAATCAAGAGATTTTCTTAGGTTCTTTAAACTGATCATCCGAATTCAACTTTACTTTCTTCTGTGCCCTTTTTGGCTTGACCCCGGCATTGCTGCTTGCATCTATATTTCTTTTTCTTTTTCTTCCGCCATTGCGTCTATGGCAGCCCATAGCAGCTTACATAGGAAAGTTATGAAATTTTGCACACTGATAGAGGACTGTGCAAAAAGTCTGCACAACAAATTTGGAGTCTTAATCTCTAACCCGGTAGCGCCACCAACAGTCCAAAGTTGCACTTATGTTTTTGCCTATAACTTCTGATCCATAAGTCCTATAAACAAAATTCTTGCTTCCTTTGATTCCTTGGCTCAAGACGATTCGATTGGACCCTATGACGTCATTTTCCGTCGTGAAAAATTTTCCGCCATTTTGATTTATTCATTAAACCTACTTTTGCGAACTTGTCCTAGAGCTTTTGCCCAATTTCCACGAAAAACGGTATGTAGCATCTGGAGACACTCAGGGCAAAAAGTTATTAAAAGAATTTTGATAAACCATTCCGTTTTCGTATAGCGCGTCAACAAATTTTACGTAGAGAGCAAAAAAACAGGTTTTAGTGTGTATCTTCGCCAATCTTATGTCTATTGATGCCACACTTGGTAGATGTGATGCCAGTGAGGATCTGAGGGGGCATGCAGAGTTTCGTCACAGCGCCACCTAGTGGTCATACGAATGTTGTACATGCTTATAACTTTGGCTCTGATCTGTGTTTTTTCACAGGACTTGTTTCGCTGAAGTCCAGAATAGTTGCCGAGTCCAACGTTACCAAACATGCCAGATTTCACTTTACGGTTAGCCCTGCGCAGCAAAACAGCACTTAAAAAACACGTGCGAATATCTCCGCGAGCGTAATTCTGATCAACTCGAAAACATCATAGGAAGAATATTGCATTACCTTCTGAACAAAAAGTTCTATTGGCATTGTATTAAACTTTTCATCAGAAATGGCTGAAAATTGCAAAAAACAAAAAATTACCTTTAAATTTTGTGTTTTTACACATAAATGGTTATAACTTCGTAACGCAAAGAGATTTTTTCACCATATTTGATACGCTGATGTACGACCACAGTCTGAGGCTACACAAATTTTTTTTATGGTTGCACCACTAGTTGGCCTTATAATTTAACAAAATCTTTGAAATCAAGCCACCCTATGGTCATACAACTGTTTCTTCACTAAACTAAAGTGTATAGTCATAAAACTAGCTAGATGTAACACAGTTATGACCTGAGGTTGCATGCACAATTTTGTCATTGCGCCACCTACTGGTTTTGAGATAGAATATGGCATTTTTTTGCCTAAAACTACTGTAACAACACATCTAAAACCATGAGTCATCATGGATTATTCCTTTCATGGCTTTGACTATAATCACTAGTGGATGTCCATTTACTCTCTAGCAACCAATGAGAATACGTTATCAACTGTTTTTGCAAGAGCTTTTTCTCTGCATCAGAACATCGCAGAGACATGGGGGTGGGCTCTTTTGACTCATTAACACCACTGTAACATTTTGTGAGCTGAGTATTGCCACTAGAAGCACCACTCATTTTTACGTCAGTGTTCTAGTTATCAATGCTCGACGAAAGAGAGGGAGAGATTTCACTAAATGAGAACAGCTTTTTTGCTGATAACTGTTATACTGTTTGTCTGAAATCAAGAGATTTTCTTAGGTACTTTAAACTGCTCATCCGAAGTCAACTTTACTTTCTGCTGTGCCCTTTTTGGCTTGACCCCGGTGATTGCTGCTTGCAGCTATATTTCTTTTTCTTTTTCTTCCGCCATTGCGTCTATGGCAGCCCATAGCAGCTTACATAGGAAAGTTATGAAATTTTGCACACTGATAGAGGACTGTCCAAAAAGTCTCCACAACAAATTTGGAGTCTTAATCTCTAACCCGGTAGCGCCACCAACAGTCCAAAGTTGCACTTATGTTTTTGCTTATAACTTCTGATCCATAAGTCCTATAAACAAAATTCTTGCTTCCTCTGATTCCTTGGCTCAAGACGATTCGATTGGACCCTATGACGTCATTTTCCGTCGTGAAAAATTTTCCGCCATTTTGATTTATTCATTAAACCTACTTTTGCGAACTTGTCCTAGAGCTTTTGCCCAATTTCCACGAAAAACGGTATGTAGCATCTGGAGACACTCAGGGAAAAAAGTTATTAAAAGAATTTTGATAAACCATTCCGTTTTCATATAGCGCGTCAACAATTTTTAAGTAGAGAGCAAAAAAAACAGGTTTTAGTGTGTATCTTCGCCAATCTTATGTCTATTGATGCCACACTTGGTAGATGTGATGCCAGTGAGGATCTGAGGGGGCATGCAGAGTTCCGTCACAGCGCCACCTAGTGGTCATACGAATGTTGTACATGCTTATAACTTTGGCTCTGATCTGTGTTTTTTCACGGGACTTGTTTCGCTGAAGTCCAGAATAGTTGCGGAGTCCAACATTACCAAACATGCCAGATTTCGCCTTACGGTTAGCCCTGCATAGCAAAACAGCACTTAAAAAACACGCGCGAATATCTCGGCGAGCGTTATTCCGATCGACTGGAAAACACCATAGGAAGAATATTGCATTACCTTCTGAACAAAAAGTTCTATTGGCGTTATATTAAAATTTTCATCAGAAATGGCCGAAAATGGCAAAAAACGAAAAATTACCTTTAAATGTTGTGTTTTTACACATAAATGGTTATAACTTCGCAACGAAAAGAGATTTTTTCACCATATTTGATACGCTGATGTACGACCACAGTCTGAGGCTACACAAAAAAAATTGTATGCTTGCACCACTAGTTGTTCTTATAATTGAACAAAACCTTTTAAATCAAGCCACCCTATGGTCATACAACTGTTTCTTCACTAAACTAAAGTGTATAGTCATAAAACTAGCTAGATGTAACACAGTTATGACCTGAGGTTGCATGCACAATTTTGTCATTGCGCCACCTACTGGTTTTGAGATAGAATATGGCATTTTTTTGCCTAAAACTACTGCAACAACACATCTAAAAACATGAGTCATCATGGATTATTCCTTTCATGGCTTTGACTATAATCACTAGTGGATGTCCATTTACTCTCTAGCAACCAATGAGAATACGTTATCAACTGTTTTTGCAAGAGCTTTTTCTCTGCATCAGAACATCGCAGAGACATGGGGGTGGGCTCTTTTGACTCATTAACACCACTGTAACATTTTGTGAGCTGAGTATTGCCACTAGAAGCACCACTCATTTTTACGTCAGTGTTCTAGTTATCAATGCTCGACGAACGAGAGGGAGAGATTTCACTAAATGAGAACAGCTTTTTTGCTGATAACTGTTATATTGTTTTTCTGAAATCAAGAGATTTTCCTAGGTACTTTAAACTGCTCATCCGAAGTCAACTTTACTTTCTGCTGTGCCCTTTTTGGCTTGACCCCGGTGATTGCTGCTTGCAGCTATATTTATTAATATAGCTGCAAGCAGCAATCACCGGGGTCAAGCCGAAAAGGGCACAGAAGGATGTAAAGTTGCGTTTGGATAAGCAGACTGAAGAACTTAGGTAAACCTAATGATTTCAGATGAAAAAATGCAAAGTAATCAACAAAAATAATCTATGTTCTTGTCTACTGCAACTGTCCTTCGGTTATTGACAATCATGGGACATTAGAGCACTGAAGGACATGTATGTGATGCTTACAGTGGGCAAACATGGGTCACAACATGTTACAACAAGTTAAAAGAGTCAAAAGAGACCATCCCCATGTCTCTGCGATGTTCTGATGCAGAGAAAAAGCTCTTGCAAAAACAGTTGATAAGGTATTCTCATTGGTTGTTAGAGAGTAAATGGACATCCACTAGTGATTATAGTCAAAGCCATGAAAGGAATAATCCATGATGACTCATGGTTTTAGATGTGTTGTTGCAGTAGTTTTAGGCCAAAAAAATGCCATATTCTATCTCAAAACCAGTAGGTGGCGCAATGACAAAATTCGTGCATGCAACCTCAGGTCATAACTGTGTTACATCTAGCTAGTTTTATGACTATACACTTTAGTTTAGTGAAGAAACAGTTGTATGACCATAGGGTGGCTTGATTTCAAAGGTTTTATTCAATTATAAGGCCAACTAGTGGTGCAAGCATACAATTTTTTTTGTGTAGCCTCAGACTGTGGTCGTACATCAGCGTATCAAATATGGTGAAAAAATCTCTTTGCGTTATGAAGTTATAACCATTTATGTGTAAAAACAGAAAATTTAAAAGTAATTTTTAGTTTTTTGCCATTTTCGGCCATTTCTGATGAAAATTTTAATACAACGCCAATAGAACTTTTTGTTCAGAAGGTAATGCAATATTCTTCCTATGATGATTTCGAGTCGATCAGAATTACGCTCGCGGAGATATTCGCGCGTGTTTTTTAAGTGCTGTTTTGCTGCGCAGGGCTAACCGTAAGGCGAAATCTGGCATGTTTGGTAAGGTTGGACTCGGCAACTATTCTGGACTTCAGCGAAACAAGTCCCGTGAAAAAACACAGATCAGAGCCAAAGTTATAAGCATGTACAACATTCGTATGACCACTAGGTGGTGCTGTGACGAAACTCTGCATGCCCCCTCAGATCCTCACTGGCATCACAACTACCAAGTGTGGCGTCAATAGACATAAGATTGGCGAAGATACACACTAAAACCTGTTTTTTGGGCTCTACGTAAAATTTGTTGACGTGCTATACGAAAACGGAATGGTTTATCAAAATTCTTTTAATAACTTTTTGCCCTGAGTGTCTCTAGATGCTACATACCATTTTTCGTGGCAATTGGGCAAAATCTCTAGGACAAGTTCGCAAAAGTAGGTTTTATGAATAAATCAAAATGGCGGAAAATTTTTCATGACGGAAAATGACGTCATAGTATGGGGGTAATTTCATGCCAATATTATTGAAAATGGACAGAGTAAAAGTCACAAATAGATATTACAACTTGTAAATACAAAACGCAATCTACAAATAGATTAAAAATCCACAAACACAGTCCTTGTGATCCGCAAATGTAAAACAAGATCTACGAATCGTCTTTGTGATCCACAAATATAAAGCATGATTTACAAAAAGAAATCAGTGACTTGTACTTGAAAACCAGAATTTGAATGAATGTAAAGTGACTTCTTTGCAGATGAATATCATTTTCTATTTGTAGATTGTGTCACATTTGTTTTCAGAATTCTGACACTATTGTTTCGCTTTGGTGACAAAATAATGCCATAATCGTTGAAAATGAAGAGACTACAATTTGTAAACACGAAACAAATCTGCAAATAGGTTCCAAATCTGCAAACAAACTCCTCATGATCCGCAAATGTAAAACGAGATCTACAAATATATAAAAATCCACGAACAGACTCTTCATGACATACAAATATAAAATGCGATTTACAAATAGATTTAAAATCCGCAAACCAACTCTTTATGATTCACAAATAGAAATCATCGACTTGTACTTGACAAACAGAATTTAAATGAATGCAAAGTGATTTGTCTGCGCATGAGGGTCATTATTTGTTTGTAGATTGTGTTGCATTTGTTTTCAGAATTTTGGCACAACTGTTTAGCTGTTTTCCATTAAAAAAATCTACAAATGCCCTCCTCACAATTTGCAAACAAACACAGTCTAACTTGTATTTTCCAACCATTGTAAAAAGACATTCTTACACATTCTGTGCAAAGTTTAGCATGCAAGTGTTGAATCTGTGTTTGCAGATCACAGGGCATTCACGAATCCTTCTACACAAGTCTACAGATCTTTTTGGCACTATCTTTCCGCAGAGTTTGTCACTACGATCCACGCGTGTAGTCAGCCAATCAGGGGTATTGCTTCAAAGTAATGCCACGCCCCCTCAATAAGCTCTTTTCAAAATAAAAGCTGGGCTCACTGCCATTTACCGTTGCCGGTGTTACAGCGCTGAAAGGCGGCCAGACCGCGTTATCGATATTATATTAATGATATTAAAGCATTTATGTATAGCATGGCAAATATGTAGCATTAACGTGAACTAGAACAACCCCTCGTTTAAGTTATTATCAGTGCCTGACAATTCAGCCGAGGTCATTAAATCGTTAAAAACACTGCATGAAGCGGTTTCATGCTTAAAACATCAGTGTCTCTTCAACGAACATTTGCCGAGCGTCAGCGAGCCAGCTGGATGGAGTGGAGCTGCTAAGGTGACGCAGCTAAAATAAAGCAAGCGGGTGCAACGATAATATTGGATGTAACTTGCCGTAATTAACAAAAACATGAGCCTTATTTGACAGCAGCACTAATTGAACTATTTGACCATATGCATTTGATATACATACCGTGACCGGAATGCACTTACAAATCGCGCTGTTATTAGAAACATTTAACTGTTTCCAGACTGAGCATGGAGACAAGCACAAGCCGTTTATAGAAGCAGCTGCCTGTCAGCGTGTACGGAATGAAGTCAAAACGGTCTCGGTTTTAAGACCGGCAGTCTGCCTGTGCCATTCCACCCTAATCCGGACTGCAAATTACATGTTAATATTATATCCACCATTTACAATCCTTCCTTTAAGGTCTGTTCTGCTTTTAACAGCTCAAAGCTATTACGTCCGTTGTAGGCTACAGGTAAATTTTGCAGTTGTTTTAGTTAACTTTGCAGAGCATTTTATTGTCGGAAATGGTCCTGGGCTGGGTTTTCCTATAACGATTGAACTTAGCACTCAAGAGCGCTTTCTACAAGGTAAAACGATCGCTCACAGCTGGGTTTTAAGTGCTACTAACGAGTCGCTATCCCTTTGTCGAGTGCTGAAATGTCACTTACTGAATGACTCGTAATTGTAGCAGAAGCTTGTTTAGGCTAATGATCTTCAGCCGATGTGCACTAATATTTTTTAAAATATTATTAATTATTTTTCAATGACTTATTACATGTTTTAATAATTTGTGCATCATGAAATATTCTTTTTTCATATTTAGTTAGGACTCGTCCCACTGCGCAATGCCTTCTGCATTTTATAATATAGTTTAGATTTTTCTTTTTATTTGTTGTTTATTATCTATGTTTATTTATTATTAAGGATTATTGCATTACCCAGTTGCCAGCGATCGTTATACGTGCATCTTTGGGAAACGCACGTAAATGAACAACGAATGTTCGTTAAGTAGCTCGTAGAAAGCGCTCTTAAGTGCTAAGTTTAATCGTTATCGGGAAACCCAGCCCTGTTCGTTTGGAATGTGCCTGGCACACAGCTCTAGTCAGGACTGATTAATCCATTTATCAAGTATTGATTAATTATTTTCAACTTAATCCCTTTTGCATTTTACAAAAAGTAGAATAGGCAGGCATATTCTGAATTTAATCAAAATTATGACTGTGGCGTTGAAGGAACCTTCCTTTAGTGATAAATAAATAAGTTCTTTTGCTATTATTATCTAGCAAATATGACAGTTTTAAACAAACTAAGTAGCCTATTTATTTATTTATTGGCAAATGCAGAACAACAAGGAACATGTAGAACATAGGCGAAACGCCTCTACCTTGCGATGAGAAGATTAATCATGGGGAACATAAGCTAAATGTAATTTTAAAATGTATTTAATTTAAAAACAAATTTAAACCGAAAGCGGACTGTTTAAGCTTGTCAAATTTATGCTGGCTCGGTCACAAAATTTCGTCAGGCAGTATTTGATATATGTATTTGTGTTCATGGAAAACAATATAGGCTATAGAAATTCGTGCTGAGTGACAGGAAAAAGAAAATCGTGCTAATTGGCACAAAAAAAAGGGTCAATGAATACGAACAAATAAATCGAAAAAAAAATTAAGATATTGTTGATTCTGCATTTATCCAGCCAGCATAAATTTGACAAGCATGTGCTTTCGTTTTAAAAATGACATTTAAGCCTTTAATCATATAAGGGAGAAAGGCGTGTTGCCTACCTTTGCTTTCTCCTCATTGTTCTGCATTTGCCAATGAATAAGTCAGTCATATTTGTTATAAAAAAAATCAATGAATGCTACATAATAATAGAACTTGTTAATTTTTTACCAAAATAGGAAAAAGAAAGTCGGTAAAAATGTGCACCAAGCTAGACACTCAAAATGAGGGCCGGAGTGGGACTCGCTGACTATTAAAATAATATAATTAAATCCTCAGTAGCCATATCTGCTATACTGTTCTCTGCAGCCTTGAAAATTCATTGTATTTTTCTAATATATCATTTCCAATTCAGTGCAAATACAGTAGCCTAAACAATTATGATTTTGCCATAATTGTGCAGCCCTATATTTTAATATTATTTAAGTAAACTTGTTAAAAAACTACTAAAAGGGAACAAATGTGTTTTTCCCCTATATTTCTATAAAAAAAAAAATGTAGGTCTTGTAAATACGTATGGGGTTGCAATAGTTTGGAACCTACTGATATACAAAACTGGCTAATATGTCCTGACTGGAGCTGTGCGCGTCTGCGAAAAAAAAAAAACGAAATAGGCGTCAGCTCATTTAATGTCATTGTGCTTTCAGTTAACCTGTTTAGAACTAGAAGTGTGCGCCCTGCCCTCGACTTTAGGCGGTGCGTTCAAGTTCATATACAGCGTGCAGACAGCGTGCCCGAGCGCGAGGGGGAAAAGTCCGCGGGAGAAACTCAACAGCTTTAATGTACAAAAACCTTACGACCAGGGTGCGATTTGCCGGGGGGGATGCGTGGGATTTCCCCCTTTCTGGTCAATGTATCCCTGCCTCTGCTTAATTATTTTTATCCCCGGTGGGGATAAATTTACCCCCCCCCCTCAAAGTGATCAGTGCTACTACACTAGTGGCGAGACGGATCACAAAACATATCACTGATCCGTGGTTTGATTAAAGTCAATTTTGTTTTAAAATGCGCTGCTTTGGCTGGCTCTGATACAGCTGCCGCGCGCAGCCTCTCTGTATTCACCACTCTGCAGACTTGCTCAATGTCCGGCCCACGGCGCTATCTGATTGGTTACAGACCCGGTTACACCTCACGAGTAGCCTATCAACACATGCGAGATGGTTATGGAGCTGTGTGTCGAAACGGTGGAAGGCAGCATATTCATCCGCATATTAATAAAGCGGGAATAAACATCACAATCTGATTAGCTGTTTATGATGACAAGCAGAGTTAGTGTCCCAGTCACACCACTGAGAATGGCCGAAGTTACACGCAGATGAGGTGTTTAGCGAGGCGCGGGCGCGTCCAGTTTGCGCAAATGAGGCTAAGTGACTAACACATAATGCATCTGTCTTTTCTATCATTTCACTGTAGCTCCGCATTGCGGTGTAAAGTTAATATTATTACTTTAAAAGCAGCAGTAAAACTGTTTCTACTGTAATGGTTTAACTTTGCAATAAATACATTGTTCATATTTATGTTTAAGTTGACACTACATTGTGCCATACAGTTTTGCCATTCAAGATTTAATTCTTGCGTGTTTTTTCGTTGTGCATGATCACAGCTCATATGTGTGGGGAAAGATAAGCTATTAGAATAAAAATATTGCGTAAGGCTGCTTCATGAGTTAATAAGAAAAAAGATTTTACAATTCCTGCAAATGCAGTGATGAGTTCATGTTCTCATTATTTATTTTTATGAATTAAAATGTTTTGAAATGTGCTGTGGACAGAGACGCATTATGTCAAGAATGATAAAAAATCGTCAATAAGCTCATAATTTGGGCTAAAATAGTCTAAATGTTAAGTTTTAAAACCATTTTAAAAAGCTGGTTATATTTTGATGTTTCTGCGCAAGTTCAGCAGACAGTGAGGTTCGGGTTTGTTCCGATCAGAGCTCGTGAGCGGAGAGCGCATTTCTGAATATTAGAAATATTTTAATTAGAAATATATAAAAAATAATAATAATATTATAATGGATTTTTGTTAGGTCAGACAATAATTACCAAATTTCTCTCTCATATTGCTCTTCATAACCACTGAAAACAGTCAAAAAAGTAAAAACTAGTGGTGGGTACAAAATAACTCGACGCCTATGAAAACATCCCCCCCTCTGTTTTTTTCACAAATCGCACCCTGCTTACGACAAACGAGAAACGGTCTAACGGAAGCCTTCAGTTAAGCAGGATTAAAAAGAGGATGAGAAACGTGCAAAATACACAATGTACAGTATATGAAGTTATGTCATTAATAACTACTGCTTTTAAAAGGACTTTTAAGTTATTGTTTTTGTTTCATTTTCAAAGTTTGATACATTGTGCATAATGACATACTTGGAAAAAGGGATAATTCAACAATAATTTATAATTGTATATCTTTTATTAATTTTATGAAATACATTCAACTATATTTCAATGCACATTTAGGCCCTGAACAAAAAACAACTCGCGAGGGGAGGACTAGGGATTAACCCTTAATTAACTTTAAGGAATTAACTTTAGTGTTTAGAATTCAGTTAAAAACCAAAAAAAGAATTCTGTGTGCTTTTTGTTTAAAGTGCTTGTTTTTATTTAATGTATTTATTTATTCACTGGTGGTAGGGTTGGGGGACAATGAAGGGGAGGGGGGGGGGTTCGGAACATATGCTTGAACCACTACTAATTTGATGTAACGGGTGGAATAATTTTAACATGTCACCTGCAGTCCGGGTTAGGGTGGATTGCAGACTGCGGGTCTAAAAGCCAAGACTGTTTTGACTCGATTTGAGTGCCTAGCTCGATTTGAGTGTCTAGCTGGGTATGCGGTTTTACCTACTTCGTTTATCTTATTTTACACTGTAAAAAATGTTTTGTGGCTTAGTAAATTTAACTAAATAAAATTAGTCAATTATATAAAAAAATAGGTTAAAACAAAAACTATTTTTGAGTACAAATAATGCAAAAATGTGAGTAATTCTAGATTTATCATGTAAAATTTGTGAGAAGGAAATTAAATAATTATAAAAAAATAATAGGCTGTATTAACTTAAAAATATAGTGCATCATTTTTGCATCCACTTTTTAAAGTAAATTTGACATGGAATTTTTAGTAGGCCTAATTGCTTCTCCATGTAAAACTTACTTAAACATTGCAATTGCTTAAATTGCAAAGGCTTAAATTCAATGTAAAACTTACTTTAAAAAAGTGTATGTAAAAATTATGCAAATATTATTTTTATCAGTGTACTTGTTTTGTTTAAAACGGTCATATTTGTTATTAAAAATCATCAATATATGCTACGTCATAATAGCAAAATAACTTATTTATTTTTCACTAAAATAGGAAAGTTTCTTCATGCCACAGTCATAATTTTGGCTAAATGCAGAATATGCGTGCCTATTCTACTTTTTGTAAAAAGCAAAAAGGATTAAGTAAAAATAATGAATCGATACTTGATAAATGGGTGACTTGTTCATTATTGTAATATATAGAAATGCATTACATTTTTTTAAAACAAAGCCCGCCTTTTAATCTTTCTGACTAGAGCTGTGCGCCAGGCAAATTCCAAACGAGCAGGGCTGGGTTTTTCCAAAAGCATCGCTAAGTAGATCGTAAAAACAATCTTAAAATTCATCTTAGAATTATGGGCCATTTCCCAAAAGCTTTGTAGCTTAAGTAGCACTCGAAAATCATCGTAGATCTACGAGTGCTCTGGAATAATCGTTAATTTATAAGTGCATCGTAAGACAGCAGTGTTACAAGGTCACCTGCAGGACAACCAGCAAATTGCACTCCTGCAATAACGATAATGTAATGTTTTAAATGTAGGCTATATTTATTTATTGGTTTTTTTTCTTTGTTTATTTGTTTAAATTACTTTAATATAATATATTTAAAATTCAAACGAGAAATGAAATTTAAATGACTAAACATAAATTAATTAAGAAGGAAAACGTATTTGGTACAATTTTGGTAAAAGTTGGTACTAGCAAATTGATAAATGGTTCCTACCAATTGCTGCTATAATTCATCTAGGCTACAGTAAAAAAATATTTTTTTGAAGGGTATGGCATCTGATTAAAGAAACCAAATAAATATTTACGGTACAATGCAATAATCCTTAATAATAAATAAACATAGATAATAAACAACAAATAAAAAGAAAAATCTAAACTATATTATAAAATGGAGAAGGCATCGCGCAGTGGGACGAGTCCTAACTAAATATGAAAAAATAATATTTCATGATGCACAAATTATTAAAAATTTAATAAGTCATTGAAAAATTATTAATAATATTTTAAAAAATATTAGTGCACATCGGCTGAAGATCATTAGCCTAAACAAGCTTCTGCTACAATTACGAGTCATTCAGTAAGTGACATTTCAGCACTCGACAAAGGGATAGCGACTCGTTAGTAGCACTTAAAACCCAGCTGCAAGCGATCGTTTTACCTTGTAGAAAGCGCTCTTGAGTGCTAAGTTCAATCGTTATAGGAAAACCCAGCCCAGGACCATTTCCGACAATAAAATGCTCTGCAAAGTTAACTAAAACAACTGCAAAATTTACCTGTAGCCTACAACGGACTCGAAAGCTACAGAGAGTAATAGCTTTGAGCTGTTAAAAGCAGAACAGACCTTAAAGGAAGGATTGTAAATGGTGGATATAATATTAACATGTAATTTGCAGTCCGGATTAGGGTGGAATGGCACAGGCAGACTGCCGGTCTTAAAACCAAGACCGTTTTGACTTCATTCCGTACACGCTGACAGGCAGCTGCTTCTATAAATGGCTTGTGCTTCTTTGTCTCCATGCTCAGTCTGGAAACAGTTAAATGTTTCTAATAACAGCGCGATTTGTAAGTGCATTCCGGTCACGGTATGTATATCAAATGCATATGGTCAAATAGTTCAATTAGTGCTGCTGTCAAATAAGGCTCATGTTTTTGTTAATTACGGCAAGTTACATCCAATATTATCGTTGCACCCGCTTGCTTTATTTTAGCTGCGTCACCTTAGCAGCTCCACTCCATCCAGCTGGCTCGCTGACGCTCGGCAAATGTTCGTTGAAGAGACACTGATGTTTTAAGGATAAAACCGCTTCATGCAGTGTTTTTAACGATTTAATGACCTCGGCTGAATTGTCAGGCACTGATAATAACTTAAACGAGGGGTTGTTCTAGTTCACGTTAATGCTACATATTTGCCATGCTATACATAAATGCTTTAATATCATTAATATAATATCGATAACGCGGTCTGGCCGCCTTTCAGCACTGTAACACCGGCAACGGTAAATGGCAGTGAGCCCAGCTTTTATTTTGAAAAGAGCTTATTGAGGGGGCGTGGCATTACTTTGAAGCAATACCCCTGATTGGCTGACTACACGCGTGGATCGTAGTGACAAACTCTGCGGAAAGATAGTGCCAAAAAGATCTGTAGACTTGTGCAGAAGGATTCGTGAATGCCCTGTGATTTGCAAACACAGATTCAACACTTGCATGCTAAACTTTGCACAGAATGTGTAAGAATGTCTTTTTACAATTGTTGGAAAATACAAGTTAGACTGTGTTTGTTTGCAAATTGTGAGGAGGGCATTTGTAGATTTTTTTAATGGAAACAGCGAAACAGTTGTGCCAAAATTCTGAAAACAAATGCAACACAATCTACAAACAAATAATGACCCTCATGCGCAGACAAATCACTTTGCATTCATTTAAATTCTGTTTTTCAAGTACAAGTCGATGATTTCTATTTGTGAATCATAAAGAGTTGGTTTGCGGATTTTAAATCTATTTGTAAATCGCATTTTATATTTGTATGTCATGAAGAGTCTGTTCGTGGATTTTTATATATTTGTAGATCTCGTTTTACATTTGCGGATCATGAGAAGTTTGTTTGCAGATTTGGAACCTATTTGCAGATTTGTTTCGTGTTTACAAATTGTAGTCTCTTCATTTTCAACGATTATGGCATTATTTTGTCACCAAAGCGAAACAATAGTGTCAGAATTCTGAAAACAAATGTGACACAATCTACAAATAGAAAATGATATTCATCTGCAAAGAAGTCACTTTACATTCATTCAAATTCTGGTTTTCAAGTACAAGTCACTGATTTCTTTTTGTAAATCATGCTTTATATTTGTGGATCACAAAGACGATTCGTAGATCGTGTTTTACATTTGCGGATCACGAGGACTGTGTTTGTGGATTTTTAATCTATTTGTAGATTGCGTTTTGTGTTTACAAGTTGTAATATCTATTTGTGACTTTTACTCTGTCCATTTTCAATAATATTGGCATGAAATTACCCCCATATCATAGGGTCCAATCGAATCGTCTTGAGCCAAGGAATCAGAGGATACAAAAATTTAGTGTCTAGGACTTACGGGTCAGAAGTTATAAGCAAATACATAAGTGCAAATTTGGACTGTTGGTGGCGCTAGCGGGTTAGAGATACAGACTTCAAATTTGCTGTGGAGACTTTTTGAACAGTCCTCTATTAGTGTGCCAAATTTCATAACTTTCCTACGTACGGTTCTATAGGCTGCCATAGACCGCAATGGCGGAGGAAGAAAAAGAAAAAGAAAAAGAAAAAGAAAACTAACAGAAACAATAGGGGTCTTCGCCCATTCTGGGCTTGACCCCTAATTAGGGGTCAAGCCACGAAGTGGCGTAGACACCTATTGTTATTGTTAGTTTTCTTATTATTATTCATCCTAGTTCTTCCGCCATTGAAGTCAATGGCAGCCCATAGAACCGTACGTAGGAAAGTTATGTAATTTGGCACACATGTAGAGGACAGTCTTAGAAGTTACTATAGCAACATTGGTGTGTCTAACTCAAACCCTCTAGCGCCACCAACAGTCCAAAAATCCACTTATGTTCATGCTCATAACTTCTGACCCGTGAGTCCTAGACAATAAATTCTTGTTTCCTCTGAATCCTTGGCTCATGATGATTCAATTGCACACATTGATGTCATTTGTGTCATGCACATCTTTCCGCCATTTTGAATTTTCCGTAAAACCTACTTTTTCGAACTCCTCCTAGAGCGTTTGTCCGATTTGCATGTCATTTGGTATGTAGCATCTAGAGACACCCCAGACAAAAAGTTATCAAAAGCTTTTTGATAGACCAATGCATTCTCGTATACAGTGACAACATATAAGGCGGCGAGCACGCCAAAACGGACGTGAGGCCGTATCTTCGCAAAACTTTTGTGTATCGACACGAAACTTGGTATATGTCATTACAGTCATGACCTGAGGGTGCCTGCAACGTTTCGTCTCAGCGCCACCTAGTGGTCACGAGATTCGAAAAATGCTTATTTTTGCTTATAACTACTTCAAACTTGAGTCTAAAATCATGAAGGTGGTTTTGTTAGATTCCTTGAGGCATGCCGAGTCAAACGATAACAAACGGTTTTCGGTCGGCCATTTTGGGTGTCGGCCATTTTGAATTTTCTCATTAAGTTCAGTATTTCACAAACAAAATGGCGTATCGCTACGAAATTTGGCATGGTTCATCAGTGACATGTTCTGAGCGCACCTATAAATCTTTAGGACAGCGCCACCTAGTGGTCAGGATATGTAAAGAAATTGTTTAAAATCTTTATAGCATTTGATTCATTTGCCACACTGACATGAGACTTCACTCTATTGATTCCTTGGCTCGTGCTAAGTCCGACGGTACCAAATATGTCTGAGTCAAACCTACTTCCTGTCGGCCATTTTGAATTATATTGAACACCTACTTTTTCGAACTCCTCCTAGAGCGCTTGTTTGATTGGCTTGATTTTTGGTACGCATCATCTAGAGACACTCTAGACAAAAAGTTATCAAAAGCTTTTCGGTAGACCTATCAGTTGTCGTATAACACATCAAAGAATGCGAGGGCGAGCACGCCAAAATGTGTTTGAGCCTGTATCTTCGCAAAACTTTTGCGTATTGATAATTGGTATGCCTGAACCACTAGGTGGCCCAATAATTGAACATAATCTTTCATATCAAGAAAGCCCTATGGTCATACAACTATTTCTTTACTGAACTAAAGTGTATAGTCATGAAACTAGCTAGATGTAACGCAGTCATGACCTGAGGTTGCATGCACGATTCTGTCATAGTGCCACCTAGTGGTTTGGAGATAGAAAATATCTATATTTGCCTAAAACTACTGCAACAACACATCCAAAACCATGAGTCATCATGGATTCTTCATTTCATATGGCTTGGACTATAATCACTGGTGGATGTGAATTTACTCTCTAGCAACCAATGAGAATACCTTATCAACCGTTTTTGAAAGAGCTTTTTCTTTGCATCAGAACATCGTAGAGACATGGGGATGGTCTCTTTTGACTGATTTAACTTGTTGTAACATGTTGTGACATGTTGTGTTTTATGCCACTGCAAACATCACTCACATGTCCTTCAGTGCTCTAATGTTCCATGATTGTCAATAACAGAAGGATGATTGCAGTAGACAAGAACATAGATTATTTTTGTTGATTACTTTTGCGTTTTTTTTTTCATTTGACATCATGAGGTTTACATAGGTTCTTTAGTGTTCTTATCCAAACTCAACTTTACACCCTTCTGTGCCCTTTTCGGCTTGACCCCGGTATTGCTGCTAGCAGCTATATTTATAATAATTATTCTGCTTCTTCTTCCGCCATTGCGGTCTATGGCAGCCCATAGAACCGTACGTAGGAAAGTTATCAAATTTGGCACACTGATAAAGGACAGTCCAAATATTATCCACAGCAAATTTGGAGTCTCTATCTCAAACCCGCTAGCGCCACCAACAGTCCAAAGTTGCACTTATGTTTTTGCTTATAACTTTTGATCCGTAAGTCCTAGAAACGAAATTCTTGTTTCCTCTGATTCCTTGGCTCAAGCCGATTCGATTGGACCCTATGACGTCATTTTCCGTCATGAAAATTTTTCCGCCATTTTGAATTATTCGTAAAACCTACTTTTGCGAACTCGTC
Source organism: Paramisgurnus dabryanus (assembly GCF_030506205.2). NCBI lineage: Eukaryota > Metazoa > Chordata > Actinopteri > Cypriniformes > Cobitidae > Paramisgurnus > Paramisgurnus dabryanus. Next base: position 14,235,058 of record NC_133343.1, read on the forward strand.
CTAGAATTTTTACACCATTGCCGCAAAAATTGGTATGTAGCATCTAGAGACCCTCACAGCAAAAAGTTATTAAAAGAATTTTGATAAATCAATCCGTTGTTGTATAGCGCGTCAACACATTTTACGTAGAGCGCAAAAAAACAGATTTTATGCTGTATCTTCGTCAAACTTAGGCCTATTGACACGACACTTGGTACTTGTGATGCCAGTCAGGAACTGAGTGTGCATGCACAGTTTCGTCACTGCGCCACCTAGTGGCCAGACAGATGTTTTATACACCTTTAACTTTGGCTGCGATCAACGTATTTTGACGGGACTTGATTTTTAAGAGTCCTGAATAGTCGCCGAGTCCAACGATACCAAACATGCCAGATTTCGTCTTACGGTTAGCCCTGTGCATAAAAATAGCGCTTAAAAAACACGCGCGAATAACTCCGCCAGCGTTATTCCGATCGACTCGAAAACACCATAGGAAGAACATTGCATTACCTTCTGAACAAAAAGTTCTATTGGCGTTATATTAAAATTTTCATCAGAAATGGCCGAAAATTGCAAAAAACGAAAAATTAACTTTATAATTTGTGGTTTTTACACATAAATGGTTATAACTTCGCAACGAAAAGAGATTTTTTCACCAGATTTGATACGCTGATGTATGAGCAGAGTCTGAGGCCACACAAAAAAAATGGTATGCCTGAACTACTAGGTGGCCCTATAATTGAACAAAATATTTCATATCAAGCAAGCCCTATTGTCATACAACTATTTCTTTGCCGAACTAAAGTGTATAGTCATGAAACTAGCTAGATGTAACGCAGTCATGACCTGAGGTTGCATGCACGATTCTGTCATAGCGCCCCCTAGTGGTTTGGAGATAGAAAATAGCTATTTTTGCATAAATCTACTGCAACAGCACATCTAAAACCATGAGTCATCATGGATATTCCTTTCATGGCTTTGACTATAATCACTGGTGGTTGCCAATTCACTCCCTAGCAACCAATGAGAATACCTTATCAACCGTTTTGCAAGAGCTATAACTCTGCATCAGAACATCGTAGAGACACGGGGGTTGGCTCTTTTGACTCATTAACAACACTGTAACATTTTGAGAGCTGAGTATTGCCACTGCAAGCACCACTCATTTTTACGTCAGTGTTCTAGTTATCAATGCTCGTCGAAAGAGAGGGAGAGATTTCACTAAATGAGAACACAGCTTTTTTGCTGATAACTGTTATATTGTTTTGTCTGAAATCAAGAGATTTTCTTAGGTACTTTAAACTGCTCATCCGAAGTCAACTTTACTTTCTGCTGTGCCCTTTTTGGCTTGACCCCGGTGATTGCTGCTTGCAGCTATATTTAGGGGTCAAGCCCAGAATGGGCGAAGACCCCTATTGTATCTGTTAGTTTTCTTTTTCTTTTTCTTTTTTTTCTTTTTCTTTTTCTTTTTCTTCCTCTGCCATTGCGGTCTATGGCAGCCTATAGCAGCGTACATAGGAAAGTTATGAAATTTTGCACACTGATAGAGGACTGTCCAAAAAGTCTCCACAGCAAATTTGGAGTCTTAATCTCTAACCCGCTAGCGCCACCAACAGTCCAAAGTTGCACTTATGTTTTTGCTTATAACTTCTGATCCATAAGTCATATAAACAAAATTCTTGTTTCCTCTGATTCCTTGGCTCAAGACGATTCGATTGGACCCTATGCCGTCATTTTCCGCCATGAAAAATTTTCCGCCATTTTGATTTATTCATAAAACCTACTTTTGCGAACTTGTCCTAGAGCTTTTGCCTAATCGCTACGAAAAACGGTATGTAGCATCTAGAGACACTCAGGGCAAAAAGTTATTAAAAGAATTTTGATAAACCATTCCGTTTTTGTATAGCGCGTCAACACATTTTACGTAGAGCGCAAAAAAACAGGTTTTAGTGTGTATCTTCGCCAATCTTATGTCTATTGACGCCACACTTGGTAGTTGTGATGCCAGTGAGGATCTGAGGGTGCATGCAGAGTTTCGTCACAGCGCCACCTAGTGGTCATACAAGTGTTGTACATGCTTATAACTTTGGCTGTGATCAACGTATTTTCACGGGACTTAATTTTTTGGAGTCCTGAATAGTTGCCAAGTCCAACGTTACCAAACATGCCAGATTTCGCCTTACGGTTAGCCCTGCGCAGCAAAACAGCACTTAACAAACACGCGCGAATATCTCCGCGAGCGTAATTCTGATCGACTCGAAAACACCATAGGAAGAACATTGCACTACCTTCTGAACAAAAAGTTCTATTGGCGTTATATTAAAATTTTCATCAGAAATGGCCGAAAATGGCAAAAAACGAAAAATTACCTTTAAATTTTGTGTTTTTACACATAAATGGTTATAACTTCGTAACGCAAAGAGATTTTTTCACCATATTTGATACGCTGATGTACGACCACAGTCTGAGGCTACACAAAAAAAATTGTATGCTTGCACCACTAGTTGGCCTTATAATTGAACAAAACCTTTGAAATCAAGCCACCCTATGGTCATACAACTGTTTCTTCACTAAACTAAAGTGTATAGTCATAAAACTAGCTAGATGTAACACAGTTATGAACTGAGGTTGCATGCACAACTTTGTCATTGCGCCACCTAGTGGTTTTGAGATAGAAATATGGTATTTTTGCCTAAAACTACTCCAACAGTACATCTAAAATCTTGGGTCATCATGTATTATTCCTTTCATGGCTTGGAGATCATTGGTGCATGCCAATTAATTCCTTAGCAACCAATAAGGATACCTTATCAATCCTTTTTACAAGAGCTATATCTCTGCATCAGAACATCGTAGAGACATGGGGGTGGTCTCTTTTGACTCATTAACACCACTGTAACATATTGTGAGCTGAGAATTGCCACTGCAAGCACCACTCACATTTTCTTCAGTGTTCTAGTTGTCAATGCTCCTCGAGAAGAGAGGGAGAGATTACACTGAATGAAAACAAAGCTTTTTGCTGATAACTGTTATATTACTTAGTCTGAAATCAAGAGATTTTCTTAGGTTCTTTAAACTGATCATCCGAATTCAACTTTACTTTCTTCTGTGCCCTTTTTGGCTTGACCCCGGCATTGCTGCTTGCATCTATATTTCTTTTTCTTTTTCTTCCGCCATTGCGTCTATGGCAGCCCATAGCAGCTTACATAGGAAAGTTATGAAATTTTGCACACTGATAGAGGACTGTGCAAAAAGTCTGCACAACAAATTTGGAGTCTTAATCTCTAACCCGGTAGCGCCACCAACAGTCCAAAGTTGCACTTATGTTTTTGCCTATAACTTCTGATCCATAAGTCCTATAAACAAAATTCTTGCTTCCTTTGATTCCTTGGCTCAAGACGATTCGATTGGACCCTATGACGTCATTTTCCGTCGTGAAAAATTTTCCGCCATTTTGATTTATTCATTAAACCTACTTTTGCGAACTTGTCCTAGAGCTTTTGCCCAATTTCCACGAAAAACGGTATGTAGCATCTGGAGACACTCAGGGCAAAAAGTTATTAAAAGAATTTTGATAAACCATTCCGTTTTCGTATAGCGCGTCAACAAATTTTACGTAGAGAGCAAAAAAACAGGTTTTAGTGTGTATCTTCGCCAATCTTATGTCTATTGATGCCACACTTGGTAGATGTGATGCCAGTGAGGATCTGAGGGGGCATGCAGAGTTTCGTCACAGCGCCACCTAGTGGTCATACGAATGTTGTACATGCTTATAACTTTGGCTCTGATCTGTGTTTTTTCACAGGACTTGTTTCGCTGAAGTCCAGAATAGTTGCCGAGTCCAACGTTACCAAACATGCCAGATTTCACTTTACGGTTAGCCCTGCGCAGCAAAACAGCACTTAAAAAACACGTGCGAATATCTCCGCGAGCGTAATTCTGATCAACTCGAAAACATCATAGGAAGAATATTGCATTACCTTCTGAACAAAAAGTTCTATTGGCATTGTATTAAACTTTTCATCAGAAATGGCTGAAAATTGCAAAAAACAAAAAATTACCTTTAAATTTTGTGTTTTTACACATAAATGGTTATAACTTCGTAACGCAAAGAGATTTTTTCACCATATTTGATACGCTGATGTACGACCACAGTCTGAGGCTACACAAATTTTTTTTATGGTTGCACCACTAGTTGGCCTTATAATTTAACAAAATCTTTGAAATCAAGCCACCCTATGGTCATACAACTGTTTCTTCACTAAACTAAAGTGTATAGTCATAAAACTAGCTAGATGTAACACAGTTATGACCTGAGGTTGCATGCACAATTTTGTCATTGCGCCACCTACTGGTTTTGAGATAGAATATGGCATTTTTTTGCCTAAAACTACTGTAACAACACATCTAAAACCATGAGTCATCATGGATTATTCCTTTCATGGCTTTGACTATAATCACTAGTGGATGTCCATTTACTCTCTAGCAACCAATGAGAATACGTTATCAACTGTTTTTGCAAGAGCTTTTTCTCTGCATCAGAACATCGCAGAGACATGGGGGTGGGCTCTTTTGACTCATTAACACCACTGTAACATTTTGTGAGCTGAGTATTGCCACTAGAAGCACCACTCATTTTTACGTCAGTGTTCTAGTTATCAATGCTCGACGAAAGAGAGGGAGAGATTTCACTAAATGAGAACAGCTTTTTTGCTGATAACTGTTATACTGTTTGTCTGAAATCAAGAGATTTTCTTAGGTACTTTAAACTGCTCATCCGAAGTCAACTTTACTTTCTGCTGTGCCCTTTTTGGCTTGACCCCGGTGATTGCTGCTTGCAGCTATATTTCTTTTTCTTTTTCTTCCGCCATTGCGTCTATGGCAGCCCATAGCAGCTTACATAGGAAAGTTATGAAATTTTGCACACTGATAGAGGACTGTCCAAAAAGTCTCCACAACAAATTTGGAGTCTTAATCTCTAACCCGGTAGCGCCACCAACAGTCCAAAGTTGCACTTATGTTTTTGCTTATAACTTCTGATCCATAAGTCCTATAAACAAAATTCTTGCTTCCTCTGATTCCTTGGCTCAAGACGATTCGATTGGACCCTATGACGTCATTTTCCGTCGTGAAAAATTTTCCGCCATTTTGATTTATTCATTAAACCTACTTTTGCGAACTTGTCCTAGAGCTTTTGCCCAATTTCCACGAAAAACGGTATGTAGCATCTGGAGACACTCAGGGAAAAAAGTTATTAAAAGAATTTTGATAAACCATTCCGTTTTCATATAGCGCGTCAACAATTTTTAAGTAGAGAGCAAAAAAAACAGGTTTTAGTGTGTATCTTCGCCAATCTTATGTCTATTGATGCCACACTTGGTAGATGTGATGCCAGTGAGGATCTGAGGGGGCATGCAGAGTTCCGTCACAGCGCCACCTAGTGGTCATACGAATGTTGTACATGCTTATAACTTTGGCTCTGATCTGTGTTTTTTCACGGGACTTGTTTCGCTGAAGTCCAGAATAGTTGCGGAGTCCAACATTACCAAACATGCCAGATTTCGCCTTACGGTTAGCCCTGCATAGCAAAACAGCACTTAAAAAACACGCGCGAATATCTCGGCGAGCGTTATTCCGATCGACTGGAAAACACCATAGGAAGAATATTGCATTACCTTCTGAACAAAAAGTTCTATTGGCGTTATATTAAAATTTTCATCAGAAATGGCCGAAAATGGCAAAAAACGAAAAATTACCTTTAAATGTTGTGTTTTTACACATAAATGGTTATAACTTCGCAACGAAAAGAGATTTTTTCACCATATTTGATACGCTGATGTACGACCACAGTCTGAGGCTACACAAAAAAAATTGTATGCTTGCACCACTAGTTGTTCTTATAATTGAACAAAACCTTTTAAATCAAGCCACCCTATGGTCATACAACTGTTTCTTCACTAAACTAAAGTGTATAGTCATAAAACTAGCTAGATGTAACACAGTTATGACCTGAGGTTGCATGCACAATTTTGTCATTGCGCCACCTACTGGTTTTGAGATAGAATATGGCATTTTTTTGCCTAAAACTACTGCAACAACACATCTAAAAACATGAGTCATCATGGATTATTCCTTTCATGGCTTTGACTATAATCACTAGTGGATGTCCATTTACTCTCTAGCAACCAATGAGAATACGTTATCAACTGTTTTTGCAAGAGCTTTTTCTCTGCATCAGAACATCGTAGAGACATGGGGGTGGTCTCTTTTGACTCATTAACACCAATGTAACATTTTGTGAGCTGAGAATTGCCACTGCAAGCACCTCTCACGTTTTTTTCAGTGTTCTGGTTGTCAATGCTCCTCGAGAAGAGAGGGAGAGATTACACTGAATGAAAACACAGCTTTTTTGCTGATAACTGTTATATTATTTAGTCTGAAATCAAGAGATTTTCCTAGGTTCTTTAAACTGCTCATCCGAATTCAACTTTACTTTCTTCTGTGCCCTTTTTGGCCTGACCCCAGCATTGCTGCTTGCAGCTATATTTAGGGGTCAAGCCCCGAAGGGGCGAAGACCCCTATTGTATCCGTTAGTTTTCTTATAATTAGGGGTCAAGTCCCGAAGGGGCGTAGAACCCTATTTTTATTGTTAGTTTTCTTATTATTATTATTATTATTTTTCTTCCTCGTTCTTCCGCCGAAAGTCAATGGCAGCCCATAGAACCGTACATAGGAAAGTTATGAATTTTGGCACACATGTAGAGGACAGTCTCAGAAGTTACTATAGCAACATTGGTGTGTCTGACTCAAACCCTCTAGCGCCACCAACAGTCCAAAAATCCACTTATGTTCATGCTCATAACTTCTGACCCATGAGTAATAGAAACTAAATTCTTGTTTCCTCTGAATCCTTGGCTCATGATGATTCAAATGCACACATTGATGTCATTTGTGTCATGCACATCTTTCCGCCATTTTGAATTTTTCGTAAAACCTACTTTTTCGAACTCCTCCTGGACCGTTTGTCCGATTTGCATGTCCTTTGGTATTAAGCATCTAGAGACATCCAAGACAAAAGTTATCAAAAGCTTTTTGATAGACCAATGCGTTCTCATATAAATTGACAACATATATGGCGCCGAGCACGCCAAAATGGACGTGAGGCCTTATCTTCGCAAAACTTTATTGCATCGACACGAAAGTTGGTATATGTCATAACAGTCATGACCTGAGGGTGCCTGCAACGTTTCGTCACAGCGCCACCTACTGGTCACGAGATTCGAAAAATGCCTATTTTCGCTTATAACTACTTCAAACTTGAGTCTAAAATCATGAAGGTGGTCTTGTTAGATTCCTTGAGGCATGCCGAGTCAAACGATACCAAACGGTTTTCGGCCGGCCATTTTGGGTGTCGGCCATTTTGAATTTTCTCATTAATATCAGTATTTCACAAACAGAATGGCGTATCGCTACGAAATTTGGCATGGTTCATTAGTGACATGTTCTGAGCGCACCTATAAATCTTCAGGACGGTGCCACCTAGTGGTCAGGATATGTAAAAATTTTTTTTAAAATCTTTATATCATTTGATTAAATTGCCACTATGACATAAGACTTCACTCTATTGATTCCTTGGCTCATGCTGAGTCCGACTGTACCAAATTTGTCTGAGTCAAACCTACTTCCTGTCGGCCATTTTGAATTATATTGAACAGCTACTTTTTCGAACTCCTCCTAGAGCGCTCTTGTGATTGGCTTGATTTTTGGTATGCATCATCTATAGACACTCTAGACAAAAAGTTATCAAAAGATTTTCGGTAGACCTATCCGTTGTCGTATAACGCATCAAAGAATGCGAGAGCGAGCACGCCAAAATGTGTTTGAGCCTGTATCTTCGCAAAACTTTTGCGTATTAATATGAGACTTGGTATATGTCATAACAGTGATGACCTGAGGGTGCATGCACCATTTCGTCACACTGCCCCCTACTGGTCACGAGATATAAAAAATGTCTATTTTTGCTTATAACTACTGCAAATTTGAATGTAAAATTATGAGACTGGTCTTGTTAGATTTCATGAGGCATGCAGAGTCAAACGATACCAAATGGTTTTTGGTCGGCCATTTTGTGTGTCGGCCATTTTGAATTTTTCTTTAAGTTCAATTATTTCAGAAACGCAATTGCGTATTGTTATGAAACTTCGTATGGTTCATCAGCAACATGTTCTGGGAGGACTTGTAAACTTTTCGGTGCCCCCTAGTGGTCAAGAGATTTTAAGCTATATCTCTGCATCTCTTTATCGTATTTACACCAAATTTGGTGGGTGTCATCACAATCAAGACCTGAGTCACAATTTATTTATTTTTGTCAGTGCCCCCTAGTGGTCAAGTCATTTAAGGCTATAACTCTGCATCTCTTTATTGTATTCACACCAAATTTGGTGGGTGTCATCACAATCAAGACCTGAGTCACAATTGATTTTTTGGTCAGTGCCCCATAGTGGTCAAGGCATTTAAGGCTATATCTCTGTATCGCTTTATTGTATTAACACTAAATTTGGTATGTGTCATCACAGTCATGACCTGAGGCACCATCTATTCTTTCGGCACACTGCCACCTAGTGGTCTCAAGATACGAATAAATTGCTTTTTTTCATAAAACTAATGCAAACTTAGATGTTATATCATGGCAGTCTTCACGTATGAATCATTTTTTGCCATGTTTGGCTTGACCCCGGTATCGCTGCTTGTTATTATGGGTCAAGCCCCGAAGTGGCGTAGACACCTATTGTTATTGTTAGTTTTCTTATTATTATTCATCCTAGTTCCCTTTCAGTCGGTCACTACGACGTCACGTCGTGACCGACGAATTGGGAACTCGCTTAGAGGACCAATCTGCTTCGAATACTACTAAAACGCCAATGAACTTGGCATTGAGATATTTGCATAATGCTGGCGCCGCCCCGCCAGGTGCGTATATAAGCAGCAGGTGCAAATAGGGAAATTAGCTTTTTATCGCTTCGAAAGCCGGCAGTATCTGCTACTGAGAAGCTACTTTACTCTGTTGGGATTCGATTGCTGAAGTTGGTTGGACTAGCAGTACCACAGCGGACGCTTCGCTTAATTCCACGACTCTTCATCTGTTTGTTGTTTTGAGTTTAGTGTGTGCGTTGCCTTTCCCTGTGCGCATCATCAACTGAGCATCTGAGTGAATTTCCCTAAAAGAGTGATACGAGAGAGCTTTGTGCCTTGTTAAAGGCAGCCACTCTCTCGTATATCCGGACATCAGCGTCCTTTTCAGGATGGCTTTTCGTCCGTGCGATCTTGGGTGCGGCAAATACATGGGTCCGAAGGACGGTCACGAGCGTTGTCTTTCGTGCTTGGGCATCGAGCACGCAGAGGCAGCGTTCGCTGGGGGTAGATGTTCTCACTGCGAGATCATGTCCCTTGTGGATTTGCGGAGACGGTTGTCTTTCCTCCGGGAAAAGCGCAACCCTCGTCATGCGAGTGCTGAACGCCGCCACGGCGCGGCTGTGAAGCTCTCTAAAGACGACCTCCGCATCACTGTGCTGAGCCGGTCGGGGGATTCGTCCTCCAGCTCTCAGCCTCCTCATCCACAGCCGGTTGATGTGCCGATGGAGACTTCAGCGTCGTGTTCTACGATGACTCTAGAATCCATCGTGCCGCCCTCCGGGTCCACCGACGCCGCAGCATCCGAGGGTGGGCCTCCTCCCCCTGACGTGGACCCCGACGCCCTTCCTCCCTCTGGTCGGGTTGGGACGCCGGAGTTCGATCCAGAGATGGTGGCCGTGCTCGCTCGAGCGGCGGAGACCGTCGGGTTAGAGTGGGTTCCCCCCCCTCAGCCCGAGCCGTCCCGCCTGGATGATTGGTTCTTTGGAGCTGCCCGGGTTTCACAACCCTCTCCACCGGTGCCTTTCTTCCCCGAGGTGCACGAGGAGCTGACTAGAACCTGGAAGTCGCCGTTTTCTACGAGATTACGGCCGTTTCAGCCCTCCCCCCTCACCTCCCTCACCAGCGGAGCCGCTAAGGGTTATACGGGGATCCCTCCTGTGGAGCGCGCGGTCGCGATGCAGCTGTGTCCGGCTAACGCTCCCTCTTGGAAGGACCGCCCAACCCTCCCCTCTCGTGCCTGCAGACAGTCCTCCGGTTTAACGGGCGCTGCCCACCAGGCATGTGGAGAGGCGGCTTCAGCCCTGCACGCTATGGCGTTGCTGCAGGTTCACCAGGCGAAGGCCTTGAGGGATCTGCACGAGGGAGGACACGACTCGCCTGTCCTTTCGGAGCTCCGGGCTGCCACTGATCTGGCTCTTCGCGCTACGAAGGTGACAGCGCAGGCAATTGGTCGTGCCATGTCCACGATGGTGGTCCAGGAACGCCACTTATGGCTATGTCTGGCGGACATGTCGGATGCGGAGAAGAACAAGTTCTTGGACGCTCCAGTGTCCCAGGCTGGCCTCTTCGGTGAGTCGGTGGAGTCTTTTGCCCAGCAGTTCTCCGCCGCCCAGAAGCAGACAGAGGCGATCGCTCAGATCATGCCCCGGCGCAAGCGACCTGCATCTCGCCCTCCAGCGCCGGCGGCCCCGTCTGCTCCTCGCCGAGGGCGCCCTGCGGCGGCTGCCTCCACCCCCCCCACTAGAACATCTTCCAGGCCACGGAGGGGGAACAGCCGTCGGCAGCCCGCCCCGCCCGCCCCACCCGCTTCCCGTGGTAAACGGAAATCGAAGCGGCCCTGAGACGGGCGACCTGGATTTGGATGGGATCACTCTACGGGAGACGGTGATGGCATCGCTCCCTCCACCGGTAGAGGGCCGGGTGGAGAATCTTTGGTTTCGTTTTGTTTCTGTTCCGCCGGCTTCTCAGCCGGCACCCACAAAACCACAAAAAGAGTGCATTCCTATTCCTTCTCCAGGTCTCCAGAGGATCGAGAGAGATGTGAGCGGGCATTCACATGCTCTTCCTCCCTCTCCTCTATCGCCAGCGGGTGTCCTGAGGAGTCCCAGCTCTCCGCTGAGGAGACGGGACCACCAGCACCCTCTTCGGAGTCTGTGCTCTCCGCTGAGGAGACCAGACGACCGTCACCCTCAGCGGGCTCAGGTCAGTGTCACACACACACATACTGTAGATGCTTATGCTGTCACAGCAGATGCACCGGCAGTCCCACCTGTCTCGCTTCGCTGCCCCACCGCGGGTACTTCGGTAGTGTCGTTATTTCTCCTCGTACGGTGCCTGGGTGCTTGGCTTCAGTTCCCAGCCCGTTTCGTTGGGTTTTACGCACGATCCGCCTCGGTTACGAATCCGGCACACCCCAAAATTCGGGCTTTCGTTTCACTGTAGTGAAAGCGTCCGATGCACATGTACTGCGTGCAAAAGTCGATATCCTGTTGGCGAAGGATGTTCGAGCCGGTCCCTCTTACCGAGATGATGATGATAGGGTTTTTCCAGCCTTTATCTCATAGTACCCAAAATACACGGCGGGTTACGATCGATTTGATTTACGCACCGGCTCTACGAAGGTGTTCTTTTTGGATGATAACGCCGAGGCTCGTATTTCAATATTCAGATCGGTTTGCAGCCTTAGACCTGTAGACGTGTACTTTATGTGTCCATCTCCCCTCGCTTTAGACCGTTTTTCGCTCTGCGTCGTGGGGTGGGCATATTAATACGAAGTACACCATTCGAGCTGTCTCTCTCTCTCCGTGTCTCCATGTGCTAGTCACGGCATTAAATGTCAGAGAGAGAGCGTTGTTCGCATTCTGCTTTTTTCTACGTCGACTTATAATAGCCCGTTCTTGGCAGACGTGCGCGAACACAGAGAGTTAATGCTTTGGCATCTCGCTCATTTAAGTCTTCAGGTCGACTGGGAAAGAGCAACTTTGCCCCGTGCAGAGGATCCTTTTTCTCAGTATGGAAATAAGACTCGATCGACTAATTGGCGTGTTTAACAAGAGCGCGCAACCAGTCAGTTCTGACTTGCCTCGGTTTAATTCGAGGGAAGTACGCGGTCCCTCTGAAACAATTTCAGAAGCTCCTGGACATATGACAGCATGCTGCGACTGTGACGCCGCTCGAGCTGCTTCATATGAGACCGCTTCAGCGTTGGCTTACGATCGAGTCTCGAGGAGAGCGTGGCACACCGACATACACCGTGTAAACATTGCACCTGCGTGTCATTTAAATTTTTCCCCGTGGTGGACCCGGCATTTTCGATAGAAGATATGCCCCTGAGGGGTCTCCTGGCATTCTGTATATTGCAATGCCCTCAGCACGGATGATCAGCCACGTATGACGGGCTTGCAGTCTCAGGGGTGTGCATAGCACCCCAACTGCCGCGAGCGGTGCGCTGTATATCTGGGACTTGTACGCTCCGCTATGGAGATGCGAGGGAAGGATGTATTAGCCGACACCAATAACATTGCGACTGTTGCGTTATTTACCGTTAAGGCGGTTTTGCGCTCTCGTCACCTGTCGCATCTCGCTCGTCATCTCCTCCTTTGGAGTCAGAAGCATCTGAGGTCCCTTCGTGCCATTTACATCCCGGGTTCGCTCAATACAGCGGCAGACGCGCTTCCCGAGCTGCGCCCCCGGCGAATGGCGACTCCACCTCCAGACGGTCCAGCTAATTTGGAAGAAGTTCGGTTGTGCGTAGATAGATCTGTTTGCGTCGCCGGACGATACCCACTGTCGCCTATTTTATTCACTAACCGAGGGCAGCCTCGGCGTGGATGCGTTGGCACACAGCTGGCCGCGGGGGGTGCGTAAATACGCATTCCTTCCAGTGAGCTTTATTGCGCAGACACTGTGCAAAGTCAGGCAGGACGAGGAGAGCCTTTTATTAGTCCCCGTACTGGATTGGGTTTCAGAGTTAATGCTCCTCGCGACAGCCCCTCCCTGACGATTTCCCCTGAGGAAAAACTTCTTTCTCAAGGAAGGGGCACATTATGGCACCCGCGCCCCGACCTGTGGGATTTCCATGTATGGTCGTTGAGCGCGCGCAAGGTTTAGGTGATTTATCGCAAGCGGTATCTAACACCATCGACGCGGTTCGAGCACCGTCCACAAGACGGGCTTACGCGCTTAAAGAAACCTTTTTCTTCACCCGGTGCTCTTCGCAACGCGAGGACCCCAGAGAATGCCCATTAACATTGTGCTTTTATATCTTTAACATAGGTTAGATGGTAGGCTGTCCCTCCGCCATTAAAGTTGATATCGCCGCTATTTCTGCTCATCACTCACTTATCAACGACAGATCAGTTGGCCAGCATGATTTAATTATTACATTTTAAGAGGCGCTCGCAGGCTAAACCCCTCGCGCCCTCCCTCTTTCCTCCTGAGACCTGTCCATGGTGCTGAAGCCTTCAGGTCTCCCTTTTGAGCCTTTGCAGTCTACGAGTCTGATGTTTTTATCAATGAAAACTCTGACCCTGATAGCATTGGCCTCCATGAAGAGAGTAGGGGATTTACATGCATTCTCTGTTGACGATTCGTGCTTTTAGTTTGGTCCTGCTGTCTCACTGAGACCCAGACCAGGCTACGTGCCCAAAGTTCCCACCACTCCCTTCAGAGATAAGGTGGTGAGCTTGCAAGCGCTGCCCCCGGAGGACGCAGACCCAACCATGGCTTTGTTGTGCCCCGTACGCGCACTGCGACTCTACGTGGTTCGCACGCAAAGCCTCAGGACCTCAGACCAGCTCTTTGTTTGTTATGGTGGCCAGCAGAAAGGGAAAGCTGTCACTAAGCAGAGGATGTCTCATTGGATAGTTGATACTATCGCCCTGGCTTATAATCTTCAGGGTATTCCTTGCCCCCTTTAATTTGAGAGCGCACTCCACACGGAGTGCTGCCTCATCTTGGGCTTTAGCTCGTGGTTCCTCGCTAACAGACATCTGTAGAGCTGCTGGTTGGGCGACACCTAATACGTTCATTAGATTTAACAGTGTTCGTATCGAGCCTGTATCCTCTCGTGTTCTTTCCTCACCAGGGAGGGCACGGAGAGCAGACTCGCATGTCGGCTTGCAGCCTCCAACTGATGCTTCATAACTGTGTCAGTATGGAAGGCCTTCAGAGCAAAAATGCGTAATGGTTTGAATTGCTCTTCCTCCGCTGCCTTGGCAGCCTTTGTTGCGGAGCATTGGCTGTCAGCCTTTCACTAGCTGTATCCTCGCGAACCTACGTGTCTGGCTCGGGCTCCACATTGTGTCCCACCGGGTTCCTTTGTGAGTATTTTCCGTGGGGTTAATCCTACCAGCCCACGTTTCCCTTAGCAGAGCACTGCTTTGCTTACACAGCCACGGCTGTCTTTATTCCTCAACTACGGTTGACTTTCACCCACCATTAGCCCTTAAGACGGGTGGTGGCTTCCGCAGCGTTCCTATCCCGCTCAGGTAGGGCGCTTCCCAGTCGCTGGCACTTCTGTGGGGTTAAAGGAACATCTAGTGCCCGGCCTTCTGCCTTAAAACCTATCTCCTCCTCCTTAAGTGGAACCGGAGAGCTTTTACGCAGTCACTGGAAGAGGTCAGCCCCTAGTGGCGTTTTGGTAGGGATTCCCAATTCGTCGGTCACGACGTGACGTCGTAGTGACCGACTGAAAGGGAACGTCTCGGTTACGGATGTAACCCTCGTTCCCTGAAGGAGGGAACGGAGACGTCACGTCCCGTCGCCACAGGTGCTGCCACCTGCTGTTACGGCCGGTCACACTTTCCGGCTTTCTCAGCGAAAAAGAAGCTAATTTCCCTATTTGCACCTGCTGCTTATATACGCACCTGGCGGGGCGGCGCCAGCATTATGCAAATATCTCAATGCCAAGTTCATTGGCGTTTTAGTAGTATTCGAAGCAGATTGGTCCTCTAAGCGAGTTCCCAATTCGTCGGTCACGACGTGATGTCTCCGTTCCCTCCTTCAGGGAACGAGGGTTACATCCGTAACCGAGACGTTCTTCCGCCATTGAAGTCAATGGCAGCCCATTGAACCGTACGTAGGAAAGTTATGTAATTTGGCACACATGTAGAGGACAGTCTTAGAAGTTACTATAGCAACATTGGTGTGTCTAACTCAAACCCTCTAGCGCCACCAACAGTCCAAAAATCCACTTATGTTGATGCTCATAACTTCTGACCCGTGAGTCCTAGACAATAAATTCTTGTTTCCTCTGAATCCTTGGCTCATGATGATTCAATTGCACACATTGATGTCATTTGTGTCATGCACATCTTTCCGCCATTTTGAATTTTCCGTAAAACCTACTTTTTCGAACTCCTCCTAGAGCGTTTGTCCGATTTGCATGTCATTTGGTATGTAGCATCTAGAGACACCCCAGACAAAAAGTTATCAAAAGCTTTTTGATAGACAAATGCGTTCTCGTATACAGTGACAACATATAAGGCGGGCGAGCACGCCAAAACGGACGTGAGGCCGTATCTTCGCAAAACTTTTGTGTATCGACACGAAACTTGGTATATGTCATTACAGTCATGACCTGAGGGTGCCTGCAACGTTTCGTCTCAGCGCCACCTAGTGGTTATGAGATTCGAAAAATGCTTATTTTTGCTTATAACTACTTCAAACTTGAGTCTAAAATCATGAAGGTGGTTTTGTTAGATTCCTTGAGGCATGCCGAGTCAAACGATAACAAACGGTTTTCGGTCGGCCATTTTGGGTGTCGGCCATTTTGAATTTTCTCATTAAGTTCAGTATTTCACAAACAAAATGGCGTATCGCTACGAAATTTGGCATGGTTCATCAGTGACATGTTCTGAGCGCACCTATAAATCTTTAGGACAGCGCCACCTAGTGGTCAGGATATGTAAAGAAATTGTTTAAAATCTTTATAGCATTTGATTCATTTGCCACACTGACATGAGACTTCACTCTATTGATTCCTTGGCTCGTGCTAAGTCCTACGGTACCAAATATGTCTGAGTCAAACCTACTTCCTGTCGGCCATTTTGAATTATATTGAACACCTACTTTTTCGAACTCCTCCTAGAGCGCTTGTTTGATTGGCTTGATTTTTGGTACGCATCATCTAGAGACACTCTAGACAAAAAGTTATCAAAAGCTTTTCGGTAGACCTATCCGTTGTCGTATAACACATCAAAGAATGCGAGGGCGAGCACGCCAAAATGTGTTTGAGCCTGTATCTTCGCAAAACTTTTGCGTATTGATATGAGACCTGGTATATGTCATAACAGTGATGACGTAAGGGTGCATGCACCGTTTCGTCACAGCGCCCCCTAGTGGTCACGAGATATAAAAATTTCTATTTTTGCTTATAACTACTGCAAACTTAAATGTAAAATTATGAGAGTAGTCTTGTTAGATTTCGTGAGGCATGCCGAGTCAAACGATACCAAATGGTTTTTGGTCGGCCATTTTGTGTGTCGGCCATTTTGAGTTTTTTTTAAGTTCAAGCATTTCAGAAACGCAATTGCGTATTGTTATGAAACTTGGTATGGTTCATCAGCAACATGTTCTGAGAGGGCTTGTAAACTTTTTGGCGCCCCCTAGTGGTCAAGAGATTTGAAGCTATATCTCTGCATCTCTTTATCGTATTTACACCAAATTTGGTGGGTGTCATCACAATCATGACCTGAGTCACCATCTATTGTTTAGGTCATTGCCCCCTAGTGGTCAAGTCATTTAAGGCTATATCTCCGTATCGCTTTATCGTATTTACACTAAATTTGGTATGTGTCATCACAGTCATGGCCTGAGGCACCATCTATTGTTTCGGCACAGTGCCACCTAGTGGTCTCAAGATACAAAAAATTGCAATTTTTTCCCTAAAACTAATGCAAACTTAGATTTTGAATCATGACCGTCATCACGTATGAATCATTTTTGCCATGTTTGGCTTGACCCCGGTATCGCTGCTTGCTATGGCAGCCCATAGAACCGTATGTAGGAAAGTTATGAAATTTGGCACACTGACAGAGGACAGTCCAAATAATATCCATAGCAATTTTGGAGTCTCTATCTCAAACCCGCTAGCGCCACCAACAGTCCAAAAATGCACTTACGTTTTTGCATATAACTTCTGATCCGTAAGTCCTAGAAACGAAATTCTTGTTTCCTCTGATTCCTTGGCTCAAGACGATTCGATTAGACTATATGACGTCATTTTCCGTCATGAACATTTTTCCGCCATTTTGAATTATTCGTAAAACCTACTTTTGCGAACTCGTCCTAGAGTTTTTACCCGATTGCCGCGAAAATTGGTATGTAGCATTTAGAGACCCTCACGCCAAAAAGTTATTAAAAGAATTTTGATAAACCAATCCGTTGTCGTATAGCGTATCAACAAATTTTACGTAGAGCGCAAAAAAACAGATTTAAGGCTGTATCTTCGTCAAACTTAGGCCTATTGACACGACACTTGGTTCTTGTGATGCCAGTCATGAACTGAGTGTGCATGCACAGTTTCGTCGCAGCGCCACCTAGTGGCCAGACAGATGATTTATACACCTATAACTTTGGCTGCGATCAACGTATTTTGACGGGACTTGATTTTTAGGAGTCCTGAGTAGTCGCCGAGTCCAACGATACCAAACATGCCAGATTTCGCCTTACGGTTAGCCCTGCGCACAAAAACAGCACTTAAAAAACATGCGCGAATATCTCCGCGAGCGTTATTCCGATCAACTCGAAAACACCATAGGAAGAACATTGCATTACCTTCTGAACAAAAAGTTCTATTGGCGTTATATTAAAATTTTCATCAGAAATGGCCGAAAATTGCAAAAAACGAAAAATTACCTTTAGATTTTGTGGTTTTTACACATAAATGGTTATAACTTCGCAACGAAAAGAGATTTTTTTACCAGATTTGATATGCTGATGTATGAGCAGAGTCTGAGGCCACAAAAAAAAATTGGTATGCCTGAACCACTAGGTGGCCCTATAATTGAACAAAATATTTTATATCAAGCAAGCCCTATGGTCATACAACGATTTGTTTGCCGAACTAAAGTGTATAGTCATGAAACTAGCTAGATGTGATGCAGTCATGACCTGAGGTTGCATGCACGATTCTGTCATAGCGCCACCTAGTGGTTTGGAGATAGAAAATAGCTTTTTTTGCCTAAAACTACTGCAACAGCACATCTAAAACCATGAGTCATCATGGATTCTTCATTTCATGGCTTGGTCTACAATCACTAGTGGATGTGAATTTACTCTCTAGCATCCAATGAGAAAACCTTATGAAGTGTTTTTGAAAGAGCTTTTTCTCTGCATCAGAACATTGTAGAGACATGGGGATGGTCTCTTTTGACTGATTCAACGTGTTGTAACATGTTGTGACCCATAATATGCCACTGCAAACATCACTCACATGTCCTTCTGTGCTCTAATGTTCCATGATTGTCAATAACATAGATTATTTTTGTTGATTACTTTTGCGATTTTTTATCTGAAATCATGAGGTTTACATAGGTTCTTTAGTATTCTTATCCAAACTCAACTTAACACCCTTCTGTGCCCTATTCGGCTTGACCCCGGTATTGCTGCTTGCAGCTATATTTAGGGGTCAAGCCCCGAAGGGGCGAAGACCCCTATTGTATTTGTTAGTTTTCTTTTTATTATTATTAGTTATTCTTCTTCCGCCATTGCGGTCTATGGCAGCCCATAGATCTGTACGTAGGAAAGTTATGAAATTTGGCACACTGATAAAGGACACTCCAATGTGTCCCCACAGCAAATTTGGAGTCTCTATGTCAAACCCGCTAGCGCCACCAACAGTCCAAAATTGCACTTATGTTTTTGCTTATAACTTCTGATCTGTAAGTCCTAGAAACAAAATTCTTGCTTCCTCTGATTCCTTGGCTCAAGACGATTTGATTGGACCCTATGACGTCATTTTCCGTCATGAAAATTTTCCCGCCATTTTGAATTATTCTAAAAACCTACTTTTTCGAACTCGTCCTAGAGATTTTGTCCGATTGCCACGAAAATTGGTATGTATCATCTTGAGACACTCATGGCAAAAAGTTATGAAAAGAATTTCGATACAGCAATCCGATGTCAAATACCACCTTAACAAATTTTACGTAGAGTGCAAAAAAACAGATTTTAGGCTGTATCTTCGTCAAACTTAGGCCTATTGAAACGACACTTGGTACTTGTGATGCCAGTCAGGAACTGAGTGTGCATGCACAGTTTCGTCGCAGCGCCACCTAGTGGCCAGACAAATGATTTATACACCTATAACTTTGGCTGTGATAAACGTATTTTGACGGGACTTGATTTTTAGGAGTCCTGAGTAGTCGCCGAGTCCAACGATACCAAACATGCCAGATTTCGCCTTACGGTTAGCCCTGCGCAGCAAAACAGCACTTAAAAAACATCCGCAAATATCTTCGCGGGCGTTATTCTGATCGACTCGAAAACACCATAGGAAGAACATTGCATTACCTTCTGAACAAAAAGTTCTATTGGCGTTATATTAAAATTTTCATCAGAAATGGCCGAAAATTGAGAAAAACTAAAAATTACCTTTGAATTTTGTGTTTTTTACACATAAATGGTTATAACTTCGCAACGAAAAGAGATTTTTTCACCAGATTTGATACACTGATGTACGAGCAGAGTCTGAGGCCACACAAAAAACATTGGTATGCCTTCACCACTGGTTGGCCTTATAATTGGACAAAACCTTTCATATCAAGCAAGCCCTATGGTCATACAACTATTTCTTTGCTGAACTAAAGTGTATAGTCAAAAAACTAGCTAGATGTAACACAATAATGACCTGATCATGGCCGTAGCTACCATTGAGGACACCGAGGTCATGTCCTCGGTAGTTTTTTCTTGAAGTTTCGTTTCATTTTGATGTGAAAATAGCCGACGAGACAATCCTTGCATCTACGGATCATCACGTGCAGTGATGGAAATAACGGCGTTACATATAAACGTCGTTTCCTTACAGCGTTACTGACATTAAAATGCTGCGCATTAGTATAATTAATCTCACTGAAGCGAGTAAACTCTCATCATTAGACAGGCAATGTTTTTCTCTTGCGTGTGTTGAGGGGTGGGAAACACAGAACTGATTGGGCTGTGTATGTTAGAGGGGGTGGGACAACCACATAATCAATGATGATTGGCTGAATTTCCATTGTTAGCCAACCAGAAGCAGGATTAGCTCATACACTATGTACATGCACAGTCCGAGGCCGAGCAGTGTCGTGTTGCCAACTTGTTGATGGCTTTGTCGCTAGATTTAGCAACTTAAAAAAGCGAAAAAGGACAAATCTAGCGATCTTTTTCTGTCGTGGTTGGAGACTGACGCGAGAGCATGTATAATTCTCTACACTCAACGAGCAGCAGGTGCTGTTAGACAATCACAAGCAGCCCGGTCCTCACGTGCAGTCCGCCAGAGTCCCTCACACCCGCAACGACAGAGCGATGGAAGTACAACAAGCTAAAAGGTAGCGGTCGCAAACACAAAGTATAATAAGCACTGCTTCTTTACAAGAATAGTATGCAAGAAAGGCAAGAATGTTTGTGTAACATGCAACGTAAGAAAGAGTCTCTCCACGTCTGTAATTCTAATCTAATAAAGCAAATGAAAATGAAAAGGCTGTAACAAACTTAACTATCATTTGGAAAGCCTGCAAAAGATGAGCAGAGAAGAAGGGAAGATGAGAAAGTTAAAGGTTATGCAGCAAATAGCCTATACAATATGGGATGCAATACGGCTACCAATGAGATTAAAACCTACACTACTGCTCAAAAGTTTAAGGTCACTAAACTAAAATGTTAACTATGGTCTTAAAATCATTAAATCTGAAGGCTTATGGTTAAATGCTTGAAATTACTTTTGTAGACAAAATATAGCTGTGCCAAACAGATTAATTTTTGTTATTAGAAACCAAAAAATATATTTTTTGAAATAGATGACTTACGCTGAATATTGAAGAAAAAGCAGCCACTAAGAGCCCTTATTATATATAAACTCCTTCTATACTCTTAAAAATTCATCCTAAATTGAAAATTTAAGAAGCTTCTTGAAAAAATGACACAGTTTTGCAGTTTCTAGGCAAAGGGTGACTTGCACTTCAGATGATGAAATGTAACCATTGATTTATTTTGGATGCTTTTAGTCACCAACAAAATTCTCACAGACACAGTTACATTTGTGCTATGTCGTAGTTTGGACATGTTTATTATTATTCTGTAATATGGAAAAAATGTAAATAATAAAAAAAATGTCCTCGGTATTTGAAAAATCCTGGCTACGGCCTTGGACCTGATGTTGCATGCACAATTTTGTCATTGCGCCACCTACTGGTTTTGAGATAGAATATGGTATTTTTGCCTAAAACTACTGCAACAACACTTCTAAAACCATGAGTCATCATGGATTATTCCTTTCATGGCTTTGACTATAATCACTGGTGGTTGCCAATTCACTTCCTAGCAACCATTGAGACAACTTTATCAACCGTTTTTGCAAAAGCTATATCTCTGCATCGGAACATCGTAGAGACACGGGGGTGGGCTTTTTTGAGTAATTAAACTTGGTTTACCTCGGTTCTTCAGTCTGCTTATGAAATCTCAATTTAACATCCTTTTGGGCCCTTTTCGGCTTGACCCTGGTATTGCTGCTTGCAGCTATATTGGCAATTGTTTCTGTTAGTAAATTTTTCTTCTTCCGCCATTGCGGTCTATGGCAGCCTATAGAACCATACGTAGGAAAGTTATGAAATTTAGCACACTGATAGAGGACAATCCAATGTGTCCCCACAGCAAATTGGGAGTCTCTATCTCAAACCCGCTAGCGCCACCAACAGTCCAAAGTTGCACTTACGTTTTTGCTTATAACTTCTGATGCGTATGTCCTACAAACAAAATTCTTGTTTCCTCTGATTCCTTGGCTCAAGTCGATTCGAATGGAAAAAAATTTCCGCCATTTTGAATAATTCTTAAAACCTACTTTTGCGAACTCGTACTAGAGTTTTTACCCGATTGCCACAAAAATCGGTATGCAGCATTTAGAGACACTCACGGCAAAAAGTTATTAAAAGAATTTCGATAAACCAATCCGTTGTTGTATAGCGTGTCAACGAATTTTACGTAGAGTGCAAAAAAACTGATTTTAGGCTGTATCTTCGCCAAACTTAGGCCTATAGACACGACACTTGGTACTTGAGATGCCAGTCAGGATATGAGGGCGCATGCACAGTTTCGTTGCAGCGCCACCTAGTGGTCAGACATATGCTTTACATGCCTATAACTTTGGCTCTGATCGACATATTTTTACAAGACTTGTTTCATTGAAGTCGTGAATAGATGCCAAGTCCAACGATACCAAACATGCCAGGTTTCGCCTTACGGTTAGCCCTATGCAGCAAAACAGCACTGAAAAAACATGCGCGAATATCTCAGCGAGCGTAATTCCGATCGACTCGAAAACACCATAGGAAGAACATAGCATTACTTTCTGAATAAAAAGTTCTATTGGCATTATATTAAAAATGTTATCAGAAATGGCCGAAAATTGCAAAAAACGAAAAATTACCTCTAAATTTTGTGTTTTTTACACATAAATGGTTATAACTTCGCAACGAAAAGAGATTTTTTTTCACCAGATTTGATACGCTGTTGTAAGACCACAGTCTGAGGCTACACAAAAAAATTGTATGCTTGCACCACTAGTTGGCCTCATAGTTGAACAAAACCTTTGAAATCAAGCAACCCTATGGTCATACAACTGTTTCTTCTCTAAACTAAAGTGTATAGTCATGAAACTAGCTAGATGCAACAAAGTTATGACCTAAGTTCGCATGCACAATTTTGTCATTGCACCACCTAGTGGTTTTGAGATAGAAATATGTTTTTTGCCTAAATCTACTGCAACAACACATCTAAAACCATGAGTCATCATGGATTCTTCATTTCATGGCTTGGACTATAATCACTGGTGGTTGCCAATTCACTCACTACACAAAAAAATTGTATGCTTGCACCACTAGTTGGCCTTATAATTGAATAAAACCTTTGAAATCAAGCCACCCTATGGTCATACAACTGTTTCTTCACTAAACTAAAGTGTATAGTCATAAAACTAGCTAGATGTAACACAGTTATGACCTGAGGTTGCATGCACGAATTTTGTCATTGCGCCACCTACTGGTTTTGAGATAGAATATGGCATTTTTTTTGGCCTAAAACTACTGCAACAACACAACTAAAACCATGAGTCATCATGGATTATTCCTTTCATGGCTTTGACTATAATCACTAGTGGATGTCCATTTACTCTCTAGCAACCAATGAGAATACCTTATCAACTGTTTTTGCAAGAGCTTTTTCTCTGCATCAGAACATCGCAGAGACATGGGGATGGTCTCTTTTGACTCTTTTAACTTGTTGTAACATGTTGTGACCCATGTTTGCCCACTGTAAGCATCACATACATGTCCTTCAGTGCTCTAATGTCCCATGATTGTCAATAACCGAAGGACAGTTGCAGTAGACAAGAATATAGATTATTTTTGTTGATTACTTTGCATTTTTTCATCTGAAATCATTAGGTTTACCTAGGTTCTTCAGTCTGCTTATCCAAACGCAACTTTACATCCTTCTGTGCCCTTTTCGGCTTGACCCCGATATTGCTGCTTGCAGCTATATTTAGGGGTCAAGCCACGAAGTGGCGTAGACACCTATTGTTATTGTCACTTTTCTTATTATTATTATTCATCCTTGTTCTTCCGCCATTGAAGTCAATGGCAGCCCATAGAACCGTACGTAGGAAAGTTGTGAAATTTGGCACACATGTAGAGGACAGCCTCAGAAGTTACTATAGCAACATAGGTGTGTCTGACTTAAACCCTCTAGCGCCACCAACAGTCCAAATATCCACTTATGTTCATGCTCATAACTTCTGACCCGTGAGACCTAGAAATTAAATTCTTGTTTCCTCTGAATCTTTGGCTCATGATGATTCAATTGCACACATTGATGACATTTGTGTCATGCACATCTTTCCGCCATTTTGAATTTTCCGTAAAACCTACTTTTTCGAACTCCTCCTAGAACGTTTGTCCGATTTGCATGTCCTTTGGTATGTAGCATCTAGAGACACCCCGGACAAAAAGTTATCAAAAGCTTTTTGATAGACCAATGCGTTCTCATATAAATTGACAACATATATGGTGGCGAGCACGCCAAAACGGACGTGAGGCCGTATCTTCGCAAAACTTATGTTTATCAACACGAAACGTGGTATATGTCATTACAGTCATGACCTGAGGGTGCCTGCAACGTTTCGTCACAGCGCCACCTACTGGTCACGAGATTAGAAAAATGCCTATTTTCGATTGTAACTACTTCAAACTTGAGTCTAAAATCATGAAGGTGGTCTTGTTAGATTCCTTGAGACATGCCGAGTCAAACGATACCAAACGGTTTTCGGTCGGCCATTTTGGGTGTCGGCCATTTTGAATTTTCTCATTAAGTTCAGTATTTCACAAACAGAATGGCGGATCGCTACGAAATTTGGCATGGTTCATCAGTGACATGTTCTGAGCGCACCTATAAATCTTTAGGACGGCGCCACCTAGTGGTCAGGATATGTAAAGAATTTTTTAAAAATCTTTATATTATTTAATTAAATTGCCACACTGACATAATACTTCACTCTTTTGATTCCTTGGCTCTTGCTGAGTCTGACTGTACCAAATATGTCTGAGTCGAACCTACTTCCTGTCGACCATTTTGAATTATATTGAACACCTAATTTTTCGAACTCCTCCTAGAGCGTTCGTGTGATTGGCTTGATTTTTGGTATGCATCATCTAGAGACAATCCAGACAAAAAGTTATCAAAAGCTTTTCGGTAGACCTATCCGTTGTCGTATAACGCATCAAAGAATGCGAGGGCGAGCACGCCAAAATGTGTTTGAGCCTGTATCTTCGCAAAACTTTTGCGTATTGATATGAGACTTGGTATATGTCATAACAGTGATGACCTGAGGGTGCATGCACCATTTCGTCACACTGCCCCCGTCTGGTCACGAGATATAAAAAATGTCTATTTTTGCTTATAACTACTGCAAATTTGAATGTAAAATTATGAGACTGGTCTTGTTAGATTTCGTGAGGCATGCCGAGTCAAACGATACCAAATGGTTTTTGGTCGGCCATTTTGTGTGTCGGTCATTTTGAATTTTTCTTTAAGTTCAAGTATTTCAGAAATGCAATTGCGTATTGTTATGAAACTTGGTATGGTTCATCAGCAACATGTTCTGGGAGGACTTGTAAACTTTTCGGCGCCCCCTAGTGGTCAAGAGATTTGAAGCTATATCTCTGCATCTCTTTATCGTATTTACACCAAATTTGGTGGGTGTCATTACAATCAAGACCTGAGTCACAATTTATTGTTTGGTCAGTGCCCCCTAGTGGTCAAGTCATTTAAGGCTATATCTCCGTATCGCTTTATTGTATTTACACTAAATTTGGTATGTGTACTCACAGTCATGACCTGAGGCACCATCTATTGTTTCGGCACAGTGCGACCTAGTGGTCTCAAGATTCGAAAAAATTGCTTTTTTTCATAAAACTAATGCAAACTTAGATCTTAAATCGTGACAGTCATCACGTATGAATAATTTTTTGCCATGTTTGGCTTGACCCCGGTATCGCTGCTTGCAGCTATATTGGTAATTGTTTCTGTTAATAAATTTTTTTCTTCCGCCATTGCGGTCTATGGCAGCCCATAGAACCGTACGTAGGAAAGTTATGAAATTTGGCACAATGACAGAGGACAGTACAAATAATATCCACAGCAAATTTGGAGTCTCTATCTCAAACCCGCTAGCACCACCAACAGTCTAAATTTGCACTTGCGTTTTTGCTTATAACTTCTGATCCGTAAATCCTAGAAATGCAATTCTTGTTTCCTCTGATTCCTTGGCTCAAGACGATTCAATTGGGCCATATGACGTAATTTTCCGTCATGACAAATTTTCTGCCAATTTGAATTATTCGTAAAACCTACTTTTACGAACTCGTCCTAGAGATTTTGCCAGATTGCCACGAAAATCGGTGTGCAGCATCTAGATACACTCAAGGCAAAAAGTTTTTAAAAGAATTTTGATAAACCAATCCGTTGCCATATAGCGCATAACAAATTTTACGTAGAGCACAAAAAAATAGGTTTTAGTCTGTATCTTCGGCGATCTTATGCCTATTGACACGACACTTGGTAGTTGTGATGCCAGTCAGGAACTGAGTGTGCATGCACCGTTTTGTCGCAGCGCCACATAGTGGTCAGACTTATGCTTTACATGCCTATAACTTTGGATCCGATCAACGTTTTTTCACGGGACTTGTTTCCTTGAAGTTCTGAATAGTTGCCGAGTCCAACGATACCAAACATGCCAGGTTTCGCCTTACGGTTAGCCCTGCGCAGCAAAATAGTACTTAAAAAACACGCGCGAATATCTCCGCAAGCGTTATTCTGATCGACTCAAAAACACCAAAGAAAGAACATTGCATTACCTTTTGAACAAAAAGTTCTATTGGCGTTATATTAAAAGTTTTCATCAGAAATGGCCGAAAATTGCAAAAAAACAAAAATTATCTTTAAATTTTGTGTTTTTTACCCATAAATGATTATAACTCTGCAACAAAATGTGATTTTTACACCAGATTTGTTACGCTGATGTATGAGCACATTCTGAGGCCACACAAAAAAAATTGTATGCTTGCACCACTAGATGGCCTTATAATTGAACAAAACCTTTGATATCAAGCCAGCCCTATGGTCATACAACTGTTTCTTCACTAAACTAAAGTGTATAGTCATAAAACTAGCTAGATGTAACACAATCATGACCTTATGTTACATGCACAATTTTGTTATTGTGCTACCTAGTGGTTTTGAGATAGAAATATGGATTATTCCTTTCATGGCTTGGAGTATAATCATTGGTGGTTGCCAATTAATTCCCTAGCAACCAATTAGAATACCATATCAAACGTTTTAGCAAGAGCTATATTTCTGCATCAGAACATCATAGAGACATGGGGGTGGGCTCTTTTGACTCATTAACAACACTGTAACATTTTGTGAGCTGATTATTGCCATGGCAAGCACCACTCACATTTTTTTCAGTGTTTTCATTGTCAATGCTATTCGAGAAAAGAGGGAGTGATTTCACTGAATGAGAACACAGCATTTTTGATGATGACTGTTATACTATTTTGTCTGAAATCAAGAGATTTTTCTAGGTTCTTTAAACTGCTCATCTGAATTCAACTTAACTTTCTTCTGTGCCCTTTTTCGGCTTGACCCCGGTAATTGCTGCTTGCAGCTATATTTAGGCATCAAGCCCCGAAGGGGCAAAGACCCCTATTGTATCTGTTAGTTTTCTTCTTATTATTATTATTATTATAAATATTATTATTCTTCCTGTTCCATTGCGGTCTATGGCAGCCCATAGAACCGTACGTAGGAAAGTTATGAAATTTGGCACACTGATAGAGGATAGTCCAAGTTATATCCACAGCAAATTTGGAGTCTCTATCTCTATGTACTTTGTATACAGGTGTGTTTGTTGCACGGCATGTTTGTTTCACTGTGGAGTAAACAAATTGTGTGGTGGACGCCAGGGTTGTGCCGATAGACGATAGTATCGTTTTTCGGCGATCTTCAGACATATCGCCAGTCGCAGGCTTTCATGGCGATAGTCATGACAATAGTTGGTGAATGATTATTATTATTATCATCATAGTTTTACATTAACATCCACATTGCATGCTTTTCCTGGCATGAGGGTTTGTGGGCTTTACTTTATGTGGAGAGCTTGTAAATAGAGAATTCCTTCTTGCACGCACCTTTACTTAATGCATGCGTCTTGGACTCCTTCTAGCACTAAATCCAGCTGCGCTTCTCTCTGTCTCACGTGCACGCGCTCTCGCATCTGTCTGAAGTCTAAACATAAACTAAAGTAGTAATCCTTATGTATTTGTTCAGTTTAATGCGTTTCATGCGAGCTGAGGCAAACTTAACTTTTTGTTTAAAATATGACCCGCTGCATATTGGCGCCTCTTTCACTCTCGCGTACATGCAGAGAGCTGCGCTCTGTCCAAGAATGTATTTGCATGTTGCATGTTTTTACAGTTATCAAGTAATCATGGTAAGTGTTTTAATGACGCACTCACATTAATGGCATCAGTTTTAAGAAGGTTGTGGTCATGACGTTGTTGCTCTTGTTCTTTTTTGTCCACCAATCAAGGGACTTGTTATAATGAGTAAAAAATGTACAAATAAAAAAATGAGTAAACTACTGCCCCGCCCCCCGATACTATCATGTATCGCCGATCTCAGAGGCTGACGATAGGACGATCTCAAAATGGGACATATCGCCCAACACTAGTGGACGCGTTTGTATGCAGGGTGCTGCATTTTCCTCTTTGGGATTATTTACATGTTTGGCCAAGCACTCTCAAAAATACAGGGTGTCCGCGGGGTTTTAAAAAGTATTAAAAAGTGATAAATCAAAATTGAAAGTGTTAAATGTGGCCTCAGAAGTATTATTTTTTTCCAAATTAGGTATTATTTTTTCAGACTATCAGGTGTCCTATTCTGATTTAAATTCTATCTGCGTTCACGTTAGTTCGTTTAAATATGGGCTTTAGCATATCTGGGAACATAAGCAAAGATCTTTCGCTAGAAAGGGACAAACAGAAACCAATAGTAAACTCCAACACAATAGTGATGAATTCATGAACTTCTTTACTAACAAAATTATGTTTATTAGGGAAAACATAGAATCTACGCAAGCAGCCACCACTCTACCCAATAGTACATTTTCCACTAGATTACCAAACGAACATCTTGAGTCATTTAAACCTACTACAATAGAAGAGCTCTCTAAATTAGTAACGTCATCAAAATCATCGTCCTGTATACTAGACCCCGTTCCCACAAAATTACTAAAAGAGGTATTTCATGTAGTGTCAGACACGGTACTAAATATTTTTAACTCATCTCTAGAATTAGGATACGTTCCAACAGCTTTCAAACTAGCAGTTATTAGACCGCTTATTAAAAAACCAAACCTTGACCAGGGAGATCTTAATAACTTTAGACCAATCTCAAATCTACCTTTTCTTTCTAAAATTTTAGAAAAAGTAGTGGCCAGCCAGCTACGCACATTCGTAGAGAATAATAATACATATGAAAAGTTCCAATCAGGTTTCAGGCCCCACCATAGCACAGAGACAGCGCTGCTTAGAGTTACAAATGACCTCCTATTAACATCCGATTGTGGTGAAATCTCAATCCTTATATTACTAGACCTTAGTGCAGCCTTTGACACAATATATCACAAAATCTAACTCAATAGACTAGAAAACTATGTTGGCATCAGTGGTCAGGCGTTAGCCTGGTTTACATCGTATCTAACCAATCGATATCACTTTGTTTATGTAAATGAAGAAGAGTCATATCACTCCCCCGTTAAATACGGCGTACCTCAGGGATCAGTTCTAGGCCCTATCCTATTCTAGTTATATATGTTACCTCTAGGAGACATTATCAGGAAACATAACATAAGTTTTCACTGCTATGCGGATGATACCCAGCTTTACATCTCGTCGCATCCTAGCGAAACCCACCAGTTTTCTAAGCTAACAGACTGCATTAGTGATATTAGGGACTGGATGGCACATAACTTTCTTATGCTAAACTCCAATAAGACAGAGATACTTATTATTGAACCGAATCGCTACAAACATAATATGTCAGATTACAAGTTGCCCATAGATGGCTGCACGGTTGTGCCATCTTCCACGGTTAAGAATTTAGGCGTGATGTTCGACAGCAATATAGCTTTTGATAGTCATATCTCCAACGTCTGCAGCACAGCATTCTTCCATCTTAGAAATATCTCAATAATACGCCATATGCTGTCTGCATCAGATGCAGAAAAGCTTATCCATGCTTTTATGACCACTAGAATAGACTATTGTAACTCGTTACTCGGGGGATGCCATGCAAATCAGGTAAACAAGCTACAGCTGGTTCAAAACGCCGCCGCAAGAGTGCTTACTCGCCCTAAAAAGTATGACCACATCAGTCCAATTCTGGCATCTTTACACTGGCTACCAGTTAAATATCGCATACAATTTAAAATATTACTAATCACCTACAAATGGCCTAGCGCCCTCGTATATTAAAGAACTACTATCAGAATACAATCCATCACGTAAACTGCGCTCACAAAATTCTGGTCACTTAATTATCCCTAGAATATCAAAAGTGTCTAAAGGTGGTAGATCCTTTTCCTACTTAGCCCCTAAGCTCTGGAATGATTTACCAAATAATGTTCGAGTATCAGACACAGCCGATCAATTTAAATCTAAACATAAGACATTCTTCTTTAACAAAGCATTCACATAACATGTCCAGTAAATGTACTTTTCCCGCAGTAGTTATTTTTGTCTAGAGCAAAGCACTCACATACCTCATATGGGTAATATGCTATTGCCGCAATAGTTAGCCTGTCTGGAACCGAGCTGAATTAAACCACTATAATGTATGACACTTGCATTACATGCGAACGGCCCCTACGCTAATAGAAGTCTGTTTTTGTCTCCCTGTCTTGTCCTCGACCCCGAGGACAATGAGACAAACAGACCCAGTTCCTGCTGCTGTGAAGGTCATCGCACCACTGATCTACTGGCTGTCCTTCAACGTGATGCCCAGCCGATGCGCGACCAACGACCACTGGCTGAACCAGTTTAATCCGCTTACCCGCTTCCTATCCTTACCGTTTCTATATATATAAATATATATTAATTTCTCCCTAGGGTTTTTTGTCCTTCTAGGAGTTTTTCCCACCGGGTTTTCTCCTAAGGGGTTTTTTTAGTCCCATGGCGAGTCAGCCAACTTTGGCTTAACTTAGCACTTTACTGTATACATTACATTATTAATATGCACGCTTCTACGGTTTTAACCTTAGCCGCTATATTCTACTTCTTATACTATCTATTGATTTTCTGTGTTCTCCTCTACATCTTCTCATGTAAAGCTGCTTTGCAACAATTAACACTTGTGAAAAGCGCTATATAAATAAAATTGAATTGAATTGAATTGGATTGTAGGTCTGCCGTAAAGCAAGTTTTTGTAGTTTTCACTCGAACTACAGGACCACTACCCGACGGTTGGAAACTTCTTTAGTGCGGTTTTGGCCGATAGAGGGCTGCAAAGCGAATGCGAAAGTGCCATTCACCCTGTTTTGAGTGGCTGAACCACTGAAACTTTTTTGGAAACATTATTTTAAGGTAAAAAAAAAACTCTTTGGTGTTGCTGCCATTCAAACACAAACAACAGTGCTAAATGTGTCCGCTGTTTCTGTGTCAGAGGAGCACGCAAGCCGCGCATTCGTTTCTCATTGAGCTTGTGAGTATTTTTGCTGCTTTATTGGCCTTAAATAACACATATGCCTCAAAAATCCTGTCTTTGCAAATATCCTCATATAAACACAACCATTTAGGTCTTAGGAGAAAGTAAACAGCAAACATTGCGCATAAAATAGCACATCAGCGCTGCCTCTATTGTAATATAATATTTTGTTGATAAAGCTACAGTCATCCAATTTACAACTGTCACTATGGTTACAGACATCCTGTGTGAATTGTACACGAGTTTGACTTGAGTTACTCGTTCAGGGTTTATATTCATACATAATGTTACTGTATTAGAGCTGTGACTGTAAGCTTTTGTGTGAACCGAACAGACCCTGGATTATTCGTTTATGTGTACTGAATAATATGATATGAAAAAGTTGTATTTGTTCACATTAGTAAATGCATTATATAACATGAACAAACAATGAAAAATATAGAGTATATAAGCATTCATTAATTCTTGTTTATGTCATTACAGTAATTGACGGTAGTTCATGGTGCATTCACTAATGTTAACAGTTTCAACTTTGATTAAAAAAATTATTAGTAAATGCTAAAACAAATAGATTTACAATTAATAAATAATTAATAAAAGATTCATTAAAGGTGGTGATATTCATGTTTTCTTTTTATATAGTAAGTTATTTAGCTGTTTTGCTTTAATCTGAAATGCCCTGCAAACTAGCCTGGTCCAAACCAGACTCTCGTACATTCATTTCATTTGTACAGAGAGTCTGGCCACGCTCCATTGCAAAGCGTTACTTCCGTTAAGGAGGGTCCTCTGTTGAAGTTTAAAACTATTGGATCTGCCCAGAGTCACTCAGGATCTGCCATAGCCAATCACTAACGTTTGGTCGTGACGTATATCATGCGACGGAACCGGCCTGCGCCCAGGCTGTAACAACAGATCCTCCCCATTTTAATCAGAAGAGGAGAGTGTGAACATGTCTGTAAACGACAGCTGTAGGCTATGTTCATCTAATTTAAGAATTCACAGAACAATTGTGAGTTCAAAATTAATATTTGACTCTAAGGACACTAACAATGTATATACTCAACTGTCAAAGCTGGCTCTAGTCATTGTAAATACGCCGCTTCGGTCGTTTTGCATCTGCCGCAAATGTTATGCAGTGATTGCCAGACTACTGCACGATACCGACACTTTTCAGAAGTGGAAAAACGAGGAGACGACGGAGACATGCCAGGGGGAATATGACAGGAACATCGAAAAGAGACACCGAGACCCCACACCATCAAAAACCCTGAGGGCCATAAAAAAGTCCAGGAAATCCGCTGAAATACCATCGAGAAGCAGTGTGACTGAGGTAAGAAAACTAAACAAGATGTTGTTTTGCTTTCTTTTTTTTTTTGCCTCAGATAAGCACCCATGTAATTGGCATCAACAGCAGCTGCTAGCCTACTTCAAAACGTATCATAACTACATCAAGACCATACCCTCAGTGCCAGCATTACTTTGGCCAAATTAATGTTGCGTGACTGATCCGTTTCTTTCTTAAGTGTACCAGACTAGCAGTGAGACACGCAGGTTTAATGTCTTGTTTACATTTGTTAAGTCCAAGGTTGCCCAGCTAACAGAGAAACGTTCTAAGAACGTTCTTTAAAAGTTACAAAGATTCTCAAAAACGGTTTACAAACACAAAAAGTGTCCAGTTT
Source organism: Paramisgurnus dabryanus (assembly GCF_030506205.2). Taxonomy (NCBI): domain Eukaryota; kingdom Metazoa; phylum Chordata; class Actinopteri; order Cypriniformes; family Cobitidae; genus Paramisgurnus; species Paramisgurnus dabryanus. Next base: position 14,268,147 of record NC_133343.1, read on the forward strand.
TTTATGTTCTAAAAACTTTTCTTGGTTGTCTGAACATTTGAGGAATGTTATATTCTACCATTTTCATTTTACAATGTTTAAAACACCTGTTTTCTATATTTACATTTTGTTTGTTATGTTAATGATAGAGAAACATTGCATTTTATTATTTCATGATTATTATTTCTGAATGTTCTGTAAAAATATTGCTGTGTAAAACATAATTCACTTATTAGGTTTAGATGTTGATGTTTTGTTTCATTTGAAGTCACTATTACGGTGATAAGTACAAACACTGATAGACCTCTGTATGTAGATTTATCATGTGAGACTTTTGAATTAAATTTTCATGCAAGACTCCCCTTTTGTTGTTGTTTCAGGTTGTGATAAACTATGGCATCACGAAAAATACACTGACATGCCAATCTGATATAGCTGGCATTGTTGAGAGCTTGGCAAAAAGGAATTTTACTAGAGCTGCCCGTCTCATATCAAGACATAGACAAGTAATGGACCATTTACAAGACAGCGTTTTGGATTTAGTGGAGGCTGACTGTGTGACCCTGTGTAAGCAACAGAACCACTTTTTGCTGTGGAGGTCAAGTGGTCTAGACCTGCAATCATTTTCATTACAAGAACTACAAGATGACCTGAAGCGGCTGTCCCCTTTCCTGTTCAGCATTATTTCAAAAATAACAAAGGAGTCTCTCCCTCACATTTGTGCTGCGGCCTCAGTGGCTTTGAGAGGAAGAGAACCTCGTTTATCAGCCCTATCTGTCATCACTGCTGGGTGATCGATGGCTGTGTGATCTGTGTGTGTGTGTTGTTTACCTGTGGTGCCGGTTCCTCGTGTGTTCACTAACTCCGCCCCCTTGTTTCGGTAATTGTTCACCGGTGGTGTCTCGTTTACCTTTTCCTTTATATTGCACGTAGTCCTGTCCTTCGTTGCGCGCTCATTGTTTTATCACAGTCCTGCTGCCCTGCCTTGTCTTGTCAGTCGCTCTCTGTCTCTTCCTCTTGTTACCCCAGGTTTGGTTTTCGGCGTTCGGGGACTCGTCTTCGCCCGGACCGCTCGCTTGTGGATTACTGGATCTCATTGACTTTGTTTGTCTCTCGGAACAGCTGGTTCGCTTCGTTTCTAGGCGGTATACCAGCTGTCTCTGTTTCATCGGTTTGCATCATCGCCCGTGAGTGGAGTACACCTTTTACCATTGTGGATTAGTGTTGTCAAAACTATCGATATTTCGATACATATCGATACTGAGATTTTAAAACGATTCCAATACTCGTGTCCCGTGGAATCGATACTCCGAGACGAGCTGCGAGTTGTTTTTTATGTAACTCTGCAAACACCAGCTGCGCATTCTTGCTCTCTCTCTTTTTCTTTTAAACGGCGCCGCACACACAGTGCACGTGAATGCAGTGCTCCGCCTCCTCTCCTCATCTCGTTCGCTCTGGTTTAACAGTACAAGAAAGCCAAGCAGCATTGCTGTGTGGAGTTTTTTTCGGATGTGAGTCAAATAAACATGCGAACCCGAAGGACACAAGTGAAGTAAGCCAAATATGCGCTGCTACAGAGCCGCATGCTAACGGCGCTAGCAAAGCACTGAAGGACCGACACGCCGACGAGAGATTGATAATCATCCCAAAGTATTAATTCTAGACTTACCAAATTGTTGTTGATATGCGTGTTGTCACATTGTTTTTTTTTTTTGCCTGAAATGATCCAAGTTAATACAATCGCCTCACAGTTATCAGACTTAGGAAATTAGACAGCATTTTAGCTGACAAGAAAATACTTTTACTGTGGTAAAAAGTAAATTAACCCAGATACGGTTGTGCTTTAAGTTCACAAAAACACGTCATTTATTAACCCTCATGTCGTTCAATGAGGTATATTTTCACATTTACACTATAATCTGTTTAGCATATAAATGTTAATGTATTAACATTAACAAACAAAAAGCAATGCATTTGTTTAAGTACTTGTTTATCTTTTTTTACTATGTTAATGCTCACTAGAGAAAAACTAAGATAATGCTGCTAAAATTATTATTTTTTTTACCTTGAATGCCATTGCTCCAATTTATTTTTTAAATTTTGATATATTTTATATTTTGCTTAAATGTTTAATATAACACACTAATAAATGAACATATGAACAGCAGATATATGATTAGAATGTTGTCCTGTTTTTAATATAAAGCACAGCAATGAGATTTGAGAGTGTTTCTCCCTTTTCAGAAAAAGTATCGAAAAGTATCGGAATCGAAACCATTGACACAGTATCGGTATCGAACCAACAATTTTGGTATCGTGACAACACTATTGTGGATTACTTTGACTCTAATGACTGTTGTTTCTCGGAACCGCTGGTTCGCTTCGTTTTTAGGCGGTGACCAGTGGCTTCCGGGTGGCTTCATCTACATCAGGATTTCACAGTGGATTACCCGTCTGAGAACTTGGATTTACCACCTTCCATCTCCGCCTGTCATCCACCTTCAGGGCGGAGTGTCTCATCCTTCTGTTGCGTGTGGTGACTGTGCTGGTGTTCTCGACGGGGTGCGTGGGTGGCTCTCTCTCTTCCTTCGGATCTGTACTGGACTATCGTGTAGCGCCGACTCCCTCTCTCCTACTGTGGGAGTGCTTCATTCCCACAGTAATGTTATCATCCGGAGTGAGTCAACGGGCGTGTGCCGTGTGTGGATCTACCAGTGACTTTGCTCTCCAGATCTCTCATTCTATTTTCTAAATAAATATTGTTAACTTGCACTTGACTCCGAAGTCTTTCTTGACAGATGAGCGCGCCAAAAATGGAGTCAGCAAGTTTAGAGAGACTGGAGGTGCAGACCGCCCTTCACCAGCAGGGGGCGGCCATCGATCAACATTCTTCATTATTGTCTGCTGCTGCCAGGGACTTCAGTATCTTGTCTGAGCAATGTAAGGAGCTCAGTAATCGCTTGGACCAAGTGACTCCTCACTATGATGCTCCAGCCTCATCCGGAGGAGCCGTTTCGATCGAACGGGAGCCACACACGGCAACACCCCCCACCTACAATGGCGACCCCAACACCTGCAGATCCTTTTTGCAACAGTGCTCTCTCGTCTTTGCGCTCCAACCCCGTCGATTTTCTTCATCCACTTCCAAGGTGGCCTATGTTCTGACGTTACTCACGGGAAGAGCGAGAGACTGGGGTATGGCCGCCTGGGAGGGCTAAAGCTCCTTTTACATTTTCATTCGAGGCTCTTGAGGAGGAGATGTTAAGATTGTTTGACCGGTCACTCAAGGGAGACATGGCAGCGGCTGAGTTGGTGAGATTACGGCAACGTAATGACTCTGTTACTGACTTTGCTATAAGATTTAAGACTCTCGCTATTTGCTGCAACTGGAACGACGTGGCATTAAGAGCGCAATTTCTCGAGGGTCTCACACCGGGCATTCAAGACGAGATTGCACTGAGGGAGCCACCCACGTCACTGGAATCTGCCATCGATCTGGCTCTGAGGGTTGAGTCTCGCCATCGGCAGAGAGATCTGCGTCGCTCATTTCGCCATCTGATGTCGGAACCAGGGGAGACCGCTTCAGAGACGCCCTCCGAGGAGCCTATGCAGCTGGGCAAGTTTCGTATCTCTGCTGGTGAGAGAAATCGTCGTCTGTCTAATGGCCTCTGCTTATATTGTGGCAAGCCGGGGCACCTGGCGGCCACATGTCCAGTAAAAAGCTCACGCCCACCGATGAACTTGGGAGTCTCGGTGGGCGCATCGTCATTTAAGTCTCCCGTAAGCAGTACAACACTTTCTGTCATTATTAATTCCTTCCATTCACAGGCGTTGCTGGATTCCGGTGCGGAGGCGTGTCTTTTGGATGCTGGGTTGTCCAAGTCCTGGGGTATCCCATTCATCCCTCTCTCCTCTCCTTTGTCTGCCTGGACATTGAAGGGCCAGCATATGGCTGTGATCAGGCACCGCACACCCCCTGTGAGTTTGTTTGTTTCTGGCAATCATCGTGAGGAAATTGAGTTTTACATCTTAGAGGATTCACAATCACCAGTCATTTTAGGTCATGACTGGTTATCCAAACATAATCCTCACGTTGATTGGCAGAACAATGTTGTGTTATCTTGGAAGTCTTCGTGTTATGTTTCTTGTCTTGGTCCTGCTCCTTCTCTTGTTTCTTGTTCTGTCTCGCAGGTTCCGGCTGTCGATCTCTCAGGGGTCCCGGCGGAGTACTCGGATCTGTATCAGGTTTTCAGTAAGTCCCGGGCCACTTCTCTGCCTCCTCATCGGTCGTATGATTGCGAGATCAAGCTACTTCCCAACACTTCTCCGCCTAAGGGTCGTATATTTTCCCTAGCTAAACCAGAAAGAGAGGTCAAGGTCAAGGTCAAAGTTTATTTCTAAAGCACATTTACAAGCAGACACCACTGCCCCAAAGTGCTGTACAAGTATAAAATACAGTAAAAACACAGGATACAAATATTCCAACAATAAAAAAAAAAAAAAAACCAAAAAAAAAAAAAAATGTCACTGCTCAGTCATGATTCGAAAGCCAATGCAAACAAGTGGGTTTTTAACAATGATTTAAAACATTCCACAGAGGTAGCTGCTCTAATATAAGGAGGGAGCGAATTCCAAAGTGTTGGACCTGCTATTGAGAATGCTCTGTCTCCTCTTGTTTTTCGTCTGGACCTTGGACAGTCTAAAGACAGCTGGCCAGTAGACCTCAGAGTCCTACTTGGAGTATGCAAAGTAAGCATGTCAGATAAATATAACGGTGCCAATCCGTTTAAAGATTTATAAACAAACAATAAAATCTTAAAATGGATTCTAAAAACAACAGGCAACCAATGTAGAGTCGACAATATAGGGGTTATGTGTTCATTTCGCTTTTTACCTGTCAAAAGACGTGCCGCTGCATTTTGAACTAATTGTAAATGGCGGATCGAGCCCTGATCAAGACCATAGTATAATGAATTGCAATAGTCTAGACGATTTGTAATCAGAGCATGCACAACTTTTTCCAGTTGGCTATGTGGCAGATAGGGTTTGACCTTCCTAAGAAGTCTAAGTTGAAAAAAGCTTAATTTAACAACAGAACTAATTTGCCTGTCAAGTTTAAAAGTGCTATCAATTAAAACGCCAAGGCTTTTTACATAAGAACAGCAGTTTTAAATGTTGGGCCAAAAGCATCCAAGCCTGAGATATCTGCATCTCCAAAAATGATAACTTCAGTTTTGTCATTGTTTAAATTCAGAAGGTTCAGTGACATCCAATCCTTTACTTCACCCAAACAATTTCTCAGTACTTCGACTGAGTTTGTTTTAGTGGTCAACGGTAAGTAAATTTGGACGTCATCCGCAAAACAATGATAAGAGATGTTGTATTTTTGGAAAATAGATCCCAAAGGTAACATATACAATGAAAATAAAACTGGGCCCAAAATTGATCCTTGAGGGACCCCGCTAGTAATTGGGGCGCTTTTTGAATTGAAAGGTCCAAGGTTCACTGTAAAAGACCTCTCTGACAGATATGACCGAAACCAATTCAAAACAGTACCTTTAATGCCAACACAAGACTCAAGTCTGGACAATAGAATCTTGTGGTCAACAGTATCAAACGCTGCAGTCAAATCTAAAAGTACTAGTACAGCAGATCTACCAGCATCCGAAATTAGCAGAAGATCATTAAAAACTTTTAAAAGAGCAGTTTCAGTACTGTGGCCGGATTTAAAACCAGACTGGAATTTGTCACAGATTTTGTTTAAACTTAGGTGTGATTGTAATTGGGCATATACCACTTTTTCTTAAGAGAGGCTATGGATAAATACATTAATGACGCTCTTAAAGCCGGTCTCATTCGCCGCTCCTCGTCTCCAGCTGGTGCTGGATTTTTCTTTGTAAAGAAGAAAGACGGGTCTCTTCGTCCGTGCATTGATTATCGAGGGCTGAATGACATTACTGTTAAGAATAAGTACCCCTTGCCATTAATGTCATCAGCATTCGAGTTATTACAGGGAGCGCGCGTATTTACCAAGCTAGATCTGCGCAACGCTTATCACTTGGTACGTATTAGAGAGGGCGATGAGTGGAAGACAGCCTTTAATACACCCTCAGGACACTGGTAATATTCCGTTCTGCCGTTCGGTCTTTGTAACGCTCCAGCTGTCTTCCAGACCATGGTCAATGAAGTGCTGGGTGACATGATTAACAGATTTGTCTTTGTGTATCTCGATGACATTCTCATCTTTTCTCCCTCCATGCAGATACACACTCAGCACGTTCGCATGGTTTTACAAAGGCTTTTAGAGAATCAACTATTCGTTAAGGCGGAGAAGTGCGAGTTCCACAGGAAGTCGGTTTTGTTTCTGGGTTTTGTTATTGCCGAGGGAGAAATTCGTCCCGATCCCGCTAAGGGTTAAGACGGTTGCCGATTGGCCAGTACCCGACACTCGGAAGGAGCTTCAGCGATTTCTGGGGTTCGCCAATTTTTATCGCCGTTTCATCAGAAATTTTGGTCAGATCGCTAAGCCTCTTACTGCTCTCACTTCACCTAACGTATGTTTCCGTTGGAATAGAGAGGCTCAGGAGGCCTTTGATGTGTTAAAGTCCCGGTTCATCTCTGCGCCTGTCCTCTCTATTCCCGATCCGGCTAAACAATTTATAGTGGAAGTGGATGCATCTGATGTCGGGGTAGGCGCCGTTTTATCACAGCGATCGTCTATTGATGGGAAAGTACATCCGTGTGCTTTTTTCTCTCACCGGTTAAACCCAGCAGAATGTAATTACGACATAGGGAATCGGGAGCTGTTGGCGGTTAGACTCGCTTTGGGTGAATGGCGTCACTGGTTGGAGGGAACCTCGGAGCCCTTTCTGGTCTGGACGGATCATAAAAATCTTGAATATATCAGTTTGGCCAGAAGACTAACATCTAGGCAGGCTCGTTGGGCACTCTTCTTTGATCGTTTCAACTTCACCCTCTCGTACCGGCCTGGCTCGAAAAATACCAAACCTGATGCTCTCTCCCGTCTGTTCGAGAAGTCCGATTCGGAGAGGGCGGAGACCATTCTCCCGGAGGGGAGGGTGGTCGGCGCCCTCGTATGGGGAATCGAACAGCGGGTGAGAGAGGCCGGCCAGGAGGGGGAAGTTCCGGAGGGGTGTCCAGCGGGTCGCCTATGGGTTCCTGAGCGATTACGTTCCAATGTTATCCGGTGGGGTCACGAGTCCAAGTTTGCCGGCCATCCAGGTATTCGGAGGACGTTGGCTGCCGTCCGTCAGCGTTTTTGGTGGCCTTCTATGTCCACTGACGTCAGACAGTTTGTACTAGCCTGTTCGGTTTGTGCTCGTAATAAAGCATCTAATTTACCACCCGCTGGTCTGCTTAAATCTTTGCCCGTGCCCTCCCGCCCCTTGTCTCATATAGCCCTTGATTTTGTCACTGGCTTACCGGCATCTAATGGTAACACTGTTGTTCTAACTGTGGTGGATCGTTTTTCGAAGGCGGTTCATTTCATTCCCCTGCCCAAGCTACCTTCTGCAAAAGAGATGGCTCAGGTTTTGATTAAACACGTCTTTCGGCTACATGGTATTCCGACTGACGTAGTGTCAGATAGGGGTCCTCAGTTCATCTCTCGTTTTTGGCAGGAGTTTTGTAGACAAATTGGCGCCACGGCCAGCTTGTCTTCTGGTTATCACCCGCAGACCAATGGGCAATGCGAACGGGCTAATCAGGATCTCGGTAGAACGCTCCGCTGTCTGTCGTCACAATATCCGAATTCCTGGTGCGATCAGCTCCCGTGGGTTGAGTATTCTCATAATTCTCTTCCCGTTACGTCTACCAATTTATCCCCGTTTGAACTTTCCATCGGTTATCAACCTCCCCTGTTTCCATCACAGGAGCCCGAGGCAGCGGTTCCGTCTGCGTTAGCTTTCGTACGCAGGTGCAGACGCACCTGGAGGAGAGCTAAGACACTGTTATTATCTAATTCCAGACGAACCAAAGCTGCAGCTGATCGTCATCGGCGACCTCCACCCCGTTACGTTTGTGGTCAAAAGATATGGCTTTCTACCAAGTATCTGTCTCTCCGTGAGCCTTCTCGTAAGCTGGCTCCGAGATTCATTGGGCCATACAGTATTTCTAAGGTCATTAATCCGGTGACGATAAAGCTTAAGTTACCCCTTTCTCTTGGTCGGGTTCACCCTGTTTTTCATGTATCCAAGGTTAAACCTGTGATGTTTGCTCGCTATAACCCTCCTGTCTCTGCCTCTAATCCCCCCGCCCCTCGTCTAGTGGATGGTGCCCCTGTCTATACTGTTAAGAGGTTACTAGACTCCCGCCGCAGGGGCAGAGGATTTCAGTATTTAGTGGATTGGGAAGGATACGGTCCTGATGAGAGGAGCTGGGTTCCGGGTCGGGATTTGCTGGATCCTGGGCTGATCGAGGACCTCCGTCGGCGACAGGGTGAGTCTCCCGGTCCGTCTGGTGCCGGTCATGGAGGGGGGGCTACTGTCATGACTGCTGGGTGATCGATGGCTGTGTGATCTGTGTGTGTGTGTTGTTTACCTGTGGTGCCGGTTCCTCGTGTGTTCACTAACTCTGCCCCCTTGTTTCGGTAATTGTTCACCGGTGGTGTCTCGTTTACCTTTTCCTTTATATTGCACGTAGTCCTGTCCTTCGTTGCGCGCTCATTGTTTTATCACAGTCCTGCTGCCCTCCCTTGTCTTGTCAGTCGCTCTCTGTCTCTTCCTCTTGTTACCCCAGGTTTGGTTTTCGGCGTTCGGGGACTCGTCTTCGCCCGGACCGCTCGCTTGTGGATTACTGGATCTCATTGACTTTGTTTGTCTCTCGGAACAGCTGGTTCGCTTCGTTTCTAGGCGGTATACCAGCTGTCTCTGTTTCATCGGTTTGCATCATCGCCCGTGAGTGGAGTACACCTTTTACCATTGTGGATTACTTTGACTCTAATGACTGTTGTTTCTCGGAACCGCTGGTTCGCTTCGTTTTTAGGAGGTGACCAGTGGCTTCCGGGTGGCTTCATCTACATCAGGATTTCACAGTGGATTACCCGTCTGAGAACTTGGATTTACCACCTTCCATCTCCGCCTGTCATCCACCTTCAGGGCGGAGTGTCTCATCCTTCTGTTGCGTGTGGTGACTGTGCTGGTGTTCTTGACGGGGTGCGTGGGTGGCTCTCTCTCTTCCTTTGGATCTGTACTGGACTATCGTGTAGCGCCGACTCCCTCTCTCCTACTGTGGGAGTGCTTCATTCCCACAGTAGTGTTATCATCCGGAGTGAGTCAACGGGCGTGTGCCGTGTGTGGATCTACCAGTGACTTTGCTCTCCAGATCTCTCATTCTATTTTCTAAATAAATATTGTTAACTTGCACTTGACTCCGAAGTCTTTCTTGACACTATCATATTACATTAATTCTGTATTGTTGTATGGTGGGGCAAAAAAGACTGTTTTTCAGCGACTGGCGAAACTGGGCATCTCCACAACACACTCCAATGCAGTTGGCAAGCAGAAAGAACTGGCCTACTACTGTATGCTTCCGGTAAAGTCCTTAAAACGGGACTTGGAGTCATTCCTGAATCAGCCAAGCACAGATGAACAAGACAGGACTATTCAAAGAAGCCTTGAAGACATGTCCTTTTTAGGTGAGTTTGTTTAACATAACCTTTAAGTTAACTTCTTTTTTTCCAACCATAATGACTAACTTCATGTTTTTTCACTACCACAGAGACCACTGTACAGCCAAGCAAGGAGGTGGATGCCATTGATGTCTTCACATTCAGTACACTGTCAGAACAAGACATGGCCGATTTGGGTGTTGCTGCATTGTCTGCCTCTGCACCTCCAACCTCATCGACACCTCACACATATTCTATTATATTCAACAACCTGGACTTTTACATTCAGACACATCATCAGTCTACCAGCCAAACCAACAAGTCAATACACTGGATAAACCACATGTGTGTTATCAACAGAGTCAACTCACTACACCTTTTGAAAACACAATTTGAAACCGGCAAATTCTTTGATCGACTATGATCTCGGGAATTCACTTCCTGGACCAGACACACAAGCCTGTATGAATCGGGAATTCGTTGTCTTGGGGACATATTTGGATTTATTTAAGACCCTATCCGATGTGGTGGTTCATCACATCCCCCACCAGTTCTCTGAAGACATGGTCCAGCCATCCACTCATGTAAGTTTCATGTCCATAAACTATCAAATTAAACAAATAATTTTGTATGTTCACAGTGCAAGTTGCTGATGAAATTCACTTATTAGCATGCTTTAACTTTTTCACACACTAACACATATTACAATTTTATTTTAGTACCCACTTGGACTTCTATTCAAGGATGAGACAAAAACTGCGGACTTGGTGGATGTGCTCCCGCACCTTCAAAAGGAGTAAATATCATTCAAGATATTAAAAGCCCTAGTGAAAATCAAGCTTTTAGACGGGGAAAAGACTAATCCATGTAAAGGAAAAAGACCTATTGTGTTTAATTTCATATCCTAACTGTGATTCATCTCTAGGTATGTGCCAAGATGTCCCGATGGGCTTGAAAAGATTTTGATCGGGGGTGACAGACTCACAGAGGGCAATTGCCGGAATATCCAGTTGGCGTTTGCTGATGGGGAGACAGAGGAGAACCGCCTGGAAGGCCTCGTTTTCAAATTTGAAGACTGGCACGCAATTAGGAATCTCTTTGAGGTCAGTATACTGTAATCTTTAACTACATGCACCCTGATACACTATTGTTATTTAGTAAAAGCACACTTAAATACTGTTTTCCAAGGTTTATAAAAGTAATGTGGTCTATAGTTTTCTAAGGACTGGTTAAAAGATTATGTTTTTGATATGGGTTACAGATATATCATCATATCTTCTTTAAGGAAGGATCTGCCAAAGACCATGGCACAATCCTCGCCAACATGAATCTCTTGAGGTACACAGTTGCTATTTAACAGAAACCATGTGTCTTCAGATTAATATCAGATTGCCATTCATTGATGTGTATGTAACTTATTCTATAATGCATTTCTCTCTACCTTTTTCCAAAGGAGTCTTCCCCAAAGATAATCTTCACCAACCATGAACTTGGTGTGGATTTATGAACTGTGTGGATGTATGAACTGTGTGCATGTTTCCAAGAAAGCACAGCCACCATGAATTTTGGCTGCTTTCCGTCGGGCTATATGGAAAAAAGGGGTTGATGGTACTACTAACAAACACGCCGTTCATAAATATATGAACTATGAATTGAATCGAACTAGCAGTTGTGTCATACACCATTTTTAATAACTGCTATGTCATTTACAGGTGCAGCAATGCGAAAAAAAAGGCCCACATGCTGCATACAACGCGTATAAACAGTTTGTGCAGAGTGACACGACAGCACTTTTCCTTGCGGCAGCAATGGAACATTTCCATTTGAATGATGTCAGAGGTTTGTATCTGTTACATTATGTTTAAAGGATTACACCAAGGAATCAAACTTTTCTTTTGTCTTCCGGTACAATAAATTAATTTATAGTTTTTTTTTGTCACAGCGACTCCTGATGGGTTAATTCCAGACCACATCCAGCAAGGCTCTGCTGAACAGAAAAGGACCTGGCTCCATGACTCTGTGGCAGAGGTCGTTGACAAGTTTTTAATGTCTACAGATATTTCTGGACGGTCAGCTGACGTTGCTGAAGCAGCAAGGGCCCTACACAAAGAGAAGGAGAAGCACCGTTGTCGTGAGCCAGGTTGCACCAGAGTTTTTGCCTACAAAAAATCCAGAGATAACCACGAGAAGAAAGTCCACAGTCTTGTGGTGGCATCTATGCCAGTTGTTGAGCCTGCTTACTCTGATTTGATTGACTTCAAAAAAGAGCATACTGAGGCCAGGCTTAGTTTTGGATTCCTGCTTTTTGATCTATTGGATGCAGTGAAAGAGGGAGATGGGGAGCGCTTAATAAGGCTGTACAAGGTGGCACTACTAATTTATAAGGCTTACGGGCACACTCAGTATGCCTACAGCACTTTCCTCTTAACAGTGCAAGTCAGTGCAACACTGTCCCCTCAGGTTGCACATGATGTAACCTGGAACCGATTTTGGAATAGCAGGGGTGGGAAAGGGAAAAATATACCACTCGATCTGCACCTCGAGCACCTCAACAACTATCTAACTATCTTTGTTTTTGAGAAACAAAGGCACTAACCTTACCGAGCAAACAGCTGACAGGGTCAGCAGATCTGCGGGTGTATTAAAAACACTGATGGACACCGCAGACAGAGAGCTGCAGCTATCCCGACCTAGTGGCATCCACCATGCAGCTGATCTCAAAAAAGACATTTTAACTTTGCTAGAGGTATTTATGAAGACAGAAGTTTTCAAAGACCAACCGGGAAGACAGTTCTCTGCATTCCCTAACTTTGACAGAAACATTCTGTCCAAACTAAATTATGCAGACTTATGGAAATGGATGTGTTCCAGGCTGAAAGACTGGAGGGCTGTAGCACTTTAAACAATTACTTACCTGATTTGTAATGGTCCAGCTCTGAATCTCTGTCATAGAAGGTCTACTTGGAATTTTGGTGTAAATAATGTAAATAGTTAATTTTGATACACTTATGGTGTTATCTACAGACAAGTATTTAAATAATGTCTATACAGTAATTGTCCTTGTGTATAATGATGTTTTTACTTTTGTTAAATTTCTTTTTTTGAATAATCTTATATTTATATTATAACAGATTGCATATATTGTATTATTACATTTGCACAGGTAAAATAAAACTTTTTAACAGTATGTCTTACCGCTTCTTTTATACCTTAATTATGGTCTTACAAGTACTGTTTTGAACACTTTTATTTAGGTTGTGTACAGTTTTGTAAAAATGCACAAAATACAAAAAAAAACACATTACAACAATATGTACAACTGACACACCATCCATGGTCCTGCATGAGTATGCAAAGGTGATTTCATCACAAGAATTACTGATTTTACTGTTCAGACTCTGAGCTACTGACATGGCTCCTCAGTGCATCTTCAACATCATTGTCATCGTCGTCAAAGTAGTAGCTGTAATAGAGATCTGGGTCACTTAAATTCCCCCCTGAATCATATTGCATATCCACATCAATATCCCCAAAAACATCATTAATGATAACTAGATGAGGTTAAAGTTTGTGAACAAACTTTATGTTGGCTTGAGAAAGCCTAGTCTGAGAGTAATAGATGGAGCTGCAGTTGGGGCAGTTAAGTTAGTTGGGGCAGATGGGTTAGTTGGGGCAGAATTGGGCAGTTGGGGCAGAATGGGGCATTTGTGGCAGATGGGGGATTTAGGGTAGTTGGGGCATTTGGGGTAGAATTGGATAATTGGGGCAGACGGGGCACTTGGGGCAGATGGGGCATTTAGAGCAGTTGGGGCATTTAGAGCAGTTGGGGCAGAATGGGGCAGATGAGGCAGTTGGGGCATTTGAGGCATTTAGGGCAATTTGGGCAGAATGGGGCATTTAGGGCAGATGGGGCATTTAGGGCAGATGGGGCATTTAGGGCAGATGGGGCATTTAGAGCAGTTGGGGCAGAATGGGGCAGATGAGGCAGTTGGGGCATTTGAGGCATTTAGGGCAATTTGGGCAGAATGGGGCATTTAGGGCAGATGGGGCATTTAGGGCAGATGGGGCATTTAGGGCAGAATGGAGCAGATGAGGCAGTTGGGGCATTTGAGGCATTTAGGGCAGTTTGGGCATTTAGGGCAGAATGGGGCAGATGGGGCATTTAGGGCAGTTGGGGCATTTAGGGCAGTTGGGGCAGAATGGGGCAGTTGAGGCAGAATTGGGTAGTTGGGGCAGACGGGGCATTTGGGGCAGTTGGGGCGGAATTGGGTGTTTGGGGCAGATGGGGCATTTAGGGCAGATGAGGCATTTGGAGCAGAATTGGCCAGTTGGGGCAAATGGGGCAAAATGGGGCGGTTGGGTTATTTGAGGCATTTGGAGCAGAATGGGGCAGATGGGGCATTTAGGGCAGTTGGGACATTTATGTGTGTGTTTATGTGAGTATGATTGGGTGTGTAATATTGTGTTTGTATGTGTAATTTTGTGGTTGTGTGTCTGTGTGTGTGTGTAGTTGTGTGTGGTTGTGTGTGTGTGTGTGTGTGTGTGTGTGTGTGTGTGTGTGCGTGTGCGTGTGTGAGTCTGTGTTTTTGTGGACGTATGTTATATATAATTTTGTGTTTGTGTGTGTAATTGTGTGTCTGTGTGTAGTTGTGTGTGGTTTTGTGTCTGTGTCTGTGTGTGATTGTGATTGTGTGTGTGTGTGTGTGTGTGTGTGTGTGTGTGTGTGTGTGTGTGTGTGTGTGCATGTCTGTGTTTTTGTGACAGTATGTTATATATAATTTTGTGTTTGTGTGTGTAATTGTGTGTCTGTGTGTAGTTGTGTGTCTGTGTGTGGTTGTGTGTCTGTGTGTGATTGTGTGTGTGTGTGTGTGTGTGTGTGTGTGTGTATGTGTGTATGTGTGCATGTCTGTGTTTTTGTGACAGTATGTTATATATAATTTTGTGTTTGTGTGTGTAATTGTGTGTCTGTGTGTAGTTGTGTGTGGTTGTGTGTCTGTGTGTGTGTGTGTGTCTGTGTGTGTGTGTGTGTGTGTGTGTGTGTGTGTGTGTGTGTGTGTGTGTGTGTGTGTGTGTGTGTGTGTGTGTGTGTGTGTAGTTGTGTTTGTCTGTGCTATTAAGTGAATTTTGTGAGACAGAGATAGACTGAGATAGGTTGAGAGATGATGTAATGTATTTGTATGAATGAGAGTTGACAGTTAGAATTTGAAAATAAACACTCAGCCTAAACATTCTATGAATGTAAGTCTATGGGACTTTTTTGGGACGTTTGATCGGACGGTTTAGGAGAACCGTAAGTCCGATCCCTTAGAAAAGATATAGCACACCTCCTCAGATCAGACTGAAGGTCTGTGCAAAGTTTGGTGGCTGTAGCTTGAAAGCTCTAGGAGGAGTTAGAGTTAGAAATTTTTAGGTCAGAAGAAAAAGAATAATAATAATAACTAGATAGAAAAGTTTGTTGACAAACTTTATGTTGGCTTGACAAAGCGTAGCCTGAACGTTTAAAACGGTTTGATAGAAGTTTAGTTTAGTAGGCTATCTGGCTGTTAGTATGTTTAAGTATGAAGCTAGGCTGATTTAGCATGATGCTAACATGATTAGCATGAAGCTAGAATGATGCAAGCATGATTAGCATGAAGCTAGCATGATTCTAGCATTATTAGCATGAAGCTAGCATGATGCTAGCATGATTAGCATGAAGCTAGCATGATGCTAGCATGATTAGCATGAAGTTAACATGAAGCTAGCATGATGCTAACATGAATAGCATGACGTTAGCATGATGCTAATATGAATTAGCATGAAGCTAGCATGATGATAATATGAATTAGCATGAAGCTAGCATGAAGCTAGCATGATGCTAAGATGAATTAGCATGAAGCTAGCATGAAGCTAACATGAATTAGCATGAAGCTAGCATGATGCTAAAATGACTTAGCATGAAGCTAACATGATGCTAACATGACTTAGCATGAAGCTAGCATGAAGTTAACATGAATTAGCATGAAGCTAGCATGATGTTAACATTAATTAGCATGAAGTTAGCATGATGCTAACATGAATTAGCATGAAGCTAGCACGATGCTAATATGAATTAGCATGAAGCTAGCATGATGCTAACATTAATTAGCATGAAGCTAGCGTGAAGCTAACATGAATTACCATGAAGCTAACATGATGCTAACATGAATTAGCATGAAGCTAGCACGATGCTAACATGAATTAGCATGAAGCTAGCATGATGCTAACATTAATTAGCATGAAGCTAGCGTGAAGCTAACATGAATTACCATGAAGCTAGCATGATGCTAACATGAATTAGCATGAAGCTAGCAGGATGCTAACATGAATTAACATGAAGCTAGCATGAAGCTAGCATGATGCTAACATGAATTAGCATGACGTTAGCATGATGCTAACATGAATTAGCATGAAGGTAGCATGAAGCTAACATGAATTCGCATGAAGCTAGCATGATGCTAACATGAATTAGCATGACGTTAGCATGATGCTAACATGAATTAGCATGAAGCTAACATAAATTAGCATGAAGCTAGCATGACGCTAACATTAATTAGCATGAAGTTAGCATGATGCTAACATGAATTAGCATGAAGTTAGCATGATGCTAACATTAATTAGCATGAAACTAGCATGATGCTAACATTAATTAGCATGAAGCTAGCATGATGCTAACATTAATTAGCATGAAGCTAGCATGATGCTAACATGATTTACCATGAAGTTAGCAAGATTTATTTTGAAATTAGCATAAAGCTAGCATGAAACTAGCATGAAGCTAGTATGACTTAGCATGGAGCTAGCATGAAGCTAACATGACCAAACGACCCAACCCCCATGTCTCTATGATGTTCGGATCCAGAGATATAAGGCTTTGTTTATTATGTTGCTAGGGTGCTCATATTTGGTTGCTAGGGGCGTGGCTTAATAGCTCAATAAGAATCCAAAGAGACTGATTGGATGCCTGACTAAAATAAGCCCACCCCCATGTCTCTATGACACTGTGCTGCAAAGATATCCATCTGGGCATTTTATAATGGCAGTCTATGGGATATGTTGCTAGGGTGCCCAAAAATGGTTGCTAGGGGCGTGGCTTAATAGCTTTGAAAAAATCCTGAGAGACTGATTGGATGCCCGAGTAAAATGAGCCCACCCCCATGTCTCTATGACACTGTAAAGCGAAGATATTCCATCTGGAACATTTTTATCCCCTTATATGGGCATGTTTCCTGTCCCGTTATAAGTCAATGGGGAATTTTGGGTGCCTCTTACACCCCAAGGGTGAAACTTACACCCCAATGTGATGTATGTTCTTACAGAGCCTGCCAGCCTCTTCAAATGTGGTAACCCAGAAGTTTCTACAAAATTCTCGCTCGCAGCTAGAACCCATCAAAGTTTGTCCAATGTTAAGTCAATGGGACTTTCGGAATTTTAATGTCCCGTTTTAGGAATTCTGTAAGTCGGATCCCTTCAAAAAGATATAGCACACTTCTTCAGACCAGTTAGAATGTCCGTGGAAAATTTGGTGAATGTAGCTTGAAAGCTGTCGGACGAGTTAGCCGCAGAAATTTCGCTCAGAAGAAGAATAATAATAACTAGATAGGTACATTTCCTGAAGAAAATGTGAGTGGTGCTTGCCGTGGCAAATTTCGGGGGACAATATATGATTATACTCCAAGCCAAAAGTAAAACAATTCAACCCACATGTCTCTACGATATTCTGATGCGAAGATATAAGGCTTTGTTTATTCGGTTGCTAGGGTACTGTATTTGGTTGCTAGGGAAAAAAATGGCATCCACTAGTGATTACCCTCCGAGTCACGAGTCAAACGGTCCAAACCCCGTGTCTCTACGATGTTCTGATGCGGAGATATAAGGCTTTGTTTACTCTGTTGCTAGGGTACTGTATTTGGTTGCTAGGGAAAAAAATGGCATCCACTAGTGATTACCCTCCGAGTCACGAGTCAAACGGTCCAACCCCCGTGTCTCTACGATGTTCTGATGCGGAGATATAAGGCTTTGTTTACTCTGTTGCTAGGGTACTGTATTTGGTTGCTAGGGAAAAAAATTGCATCCACTAGTGATTACCCTCCGAGTCATGAGTCAAACGGTCCAACCCCCGTGTCTCTACGATGTTCTGATGCGGAGATATAAGGCTTTGTTTACTTTGTTGCTAGGGTACTGTATTTGGTTGCTAGGGAAAAAAATGGCATCCACTAGTGATTACCCTCCGAGTCACGAGTCAAACGGTCCAAACCCCATGTCTCTACGATGTTCTGATGCGGAGATATAAGGCTTTGTTTACTCTGTTGCTAGGGTACTGTATTTGGTTGCTAGGGAAAAAAATGGCATCCACTAGTGATTACCCTCCGAGTCATGAGTCAAACGGTCCAACCCCCATGTCTCTACGATGTTCTGATGTGGAGATATAAGGCTTTGTTTACTCTGTTGCTAGGGTACTGTATTTGGTTGCTAGGGGCGTGGCTTGGGAGTGGCCAATGATGTGCCCAGTGATTACACTCCGAGTCACAAGTAAAACGGTCCAACCCCCGTGTCTCTACGATGTTCTGATGCGGAGATATAAGGCTTTGTTTACTCTGTTGCTAGGGTACTGTATTTGGTTGCTAGGGAAAAAAATTGCATCCACTAGTGATTACCCTCCGAGTCATGAGTCAAACGGTCCAACCCCCGTGTCTCTACGATGTTCTGATGCGGAGATATAAGGCTTTGTTTACTCTGTTGCTAGGGTACTGTATTTGGTTGCTAGGGAAAAAAATGGCATCCACTAGTGATTACCCTCCGAGTCACGAGTCAAACGGTCCAAACCCCATGTCTCTACGATGTTCTGATGCGGAGATATAAGGCTTTGTTTACTCTGTTGCTAGGGTACTGTATTTGGTTGCTAGGGGCGTGGCTTGGGAGTGGCCAATGATGTGCCCAGTGATTACACTCCGAGTCACAAGTAAAACGGTCCAACCCCCGTGTCTCTACGATGTTCTGATGCGGAGATATAAGGCTTTGTTTACTCTGTTGCTAGGGTACTGTATTTGGTTGCTAGGGGCGTGGCTTGGGAGTGGCCAATTATGTGCCCAGTGATTACACTCCGAGTCACAAGTAAAACGGTCCAACTCCCGTGTCTCTATGATGTTCTGATGCGGAGATATAAGGCTTTGTTTACTCTGTTGCTAGGGTACTGTATTTGGTTGCTAGGGAAAAAAATTGCATCCACTAGTGATTACCCTCAGAGTCATGAGTCAAACGGTCCAACCCCCGTGTCTCTACGATGTTCTGATGCGGAGATATAAGGCTTTGTTTACTTTGTTGCTAGGGTACTGTATTTGGTTGCTAGGGAAAAAAATGGCATCCACTAGTGATTACCCTCCGAGTCACGAGTCAAACGGTCCAAACCCCATGTCTCTACGATGTTCTGATGCGGAGATATAAGGCTTTGTTTACTCTGTTGCTAGGGTACTGTATTTGGTTGCTAGGGAAAAAAATGGCATCCACTAGTGATTACCCTCCGAGTCATGAGTCAAACGGTCCAACCCCCATGTCTCTACGATGTTCTGATGTGGAGATATAAGGCTTTGTTTACTCTGTTGCTAGGGTACTGTATTTGGTTGCTAGAGGCGTGGCTTGGGAGTGGCCAATGATGTGCCCAGTGATTACACTCCGAGTCACAAGTAAAACGGTCCAACCCCCGTGTCTCTACGATGTTCTGATGCGGAGATATAAGGCTTTGTTTACTCTGTTGCTAGGGTACTGTATTTGGTTGCTAGGGAAAAAAATTGCATCCACTAGTGATTACCCTCCGAGTCATGAGTCAAACGGTCCAACCCCCGTGTCTCTACGATGTTCTGATGCGGAGATATAAGGCTTTGTTTACTCTGTTGCTAGGGTACTGTATTTGGTTGCTAGGGAAAAAAATGGCATCCACTAGTGATTACCCTCCGAGTCACGAGTCAAACGGTCCAAACCCCATGTCTCTACGATGTTCTGATGCGGAGATATAAGGCTTTGTTTACTCTGTTGCTAGGGTACTGTATTTGGTTGCTAGGGGCGTGGCTTGGGAGTGGCCAATGATGTGCCCAGTGATTACACTCCGAGTCACAAGTAAAACGGTCCAACCCCCGTGTCTCTACGATGTTCTGATGCGGAGATATAAGGCTTTGTTTACTCTGTTGCTAGGGTACTGTATTTGGTTGCTAGGGGCGTGGCTTGGGAGTGGCCAATTATGTGCCCAGTGATTACACTCCGAGTCACAAGTAAAACGGTCCAACTCCCGTGTCTCTATGATGTTCTGATGCGGAGATATAAGGCTTTGTTTACTCTGTTGCTAGGGTACTGTATTTGGTTGCTAGGGGCGTGGCTTGGGAGTGGCCAATGATGTGCCCAATTGTTACACCCCTAGTCACAAGTAAAACGGTCCAACCCCCGTGTCTCTACGATGTTCTGATGCCGAGATATAACTGTTTGTATTTTATGTTGCTAGGGTGCTCAAAAGTGGTTGCTAGGGGCGTGGCTTAGTAAGTCTGTAAGGATCCTGAGAGACTGATTGGATGCCTGAGTAAAATGAGCCCACCCCCATGTCTCTATGACACTGTGGTGCAAAGATATCCATCCAGGCATTTTATAATGGCAGTCTATGGTATAGGTTGCTATGGTGCCCAAAATGGTTGCTATGGTAACCTTACACCCCATTGTGGGGGACGTCCCGACAGAGTCTAGCACCCTCTTCAAATGTAGTAACCCACATGTTTCTATGAAATCCTGGCTCGGACCTATGACCCGTCAAAATTTTTGCAATGGTAAGTCTATGGGATTTTGCCCCATTGACTTTTCATTGGGGCACTTTTGGGCACCTCTTACACCCCAGGGGTACAACTTACACCCCATTGTGATCCATGTTCTTAAAGAGCCTACCACCCTCTTCAAATGTTATAACCCACATGTTTCTACAAAATCCTCGAGCGGAGCTATGACTCGTCAAAGTTGGGCGCAATGTTAAGTCAATGGGATTTTTTGGGTGGTTTTTCGCCCCCCTTTCGGAAATCCTGCACCCGATCGCTTATAAAAGTCATAGCAGACCTCTCCTCAATAAGCCGGTCCATTTGAGCCCTAATTTATGGGTCTATGACAAAGCGTGCGGGACGAGTTACGCGCCAAAAAAGTGTCCAGAAAAAGAAGAATAATAATAATAACTAGATAGGTACATTTCCTGAAGAAAATGTGAGTGGTGCTTGCCGTGGCAAGTTTCGGGGGGACAATTTATGATTATACTCCAAGCCAAAAGTCAAACGGTCCAACCCCCGTGTCTTTACGATGTTCTGATGCGGAGATATAAGGCTTTGTTTACTCTGTTGCTAGGGTACTGTATTTGGTTGCTAAGGAAAAAAATGGCATCCACTAGTGATTACCCTCCGAGTCACGAGTCAAACGATCCAACCCTGTGTCTCTACGATGTTCTGATGTGGAGATATAAGGCTTTGTTTACTCTGTTGCTAGGGTACTGTATTTGGTTGCTAGGGAAAAAAATGGCATCCACTAGTGATTACCCTCCAAGTCACGAGTCAAACGGTCCAAACCCCGTGTCTCTACGATGTTCTGATGCGGAGATATAAGGCTTTGTTTACTCTGTTGCTAGGGTACTGTATTTGGTTGCTAGGGAAAAAAATGGCATCCACTAGTGATTACCCTCCGAGTCACGAGTCAAACGGTCCAACCCCCGTGTCTCTACGATGTTGTGATGCGGAGATATAAGGCTTTGTTTACTCTGTTGCTAGGGTACTGTATTTGGTTGCTAGGGAAAAAATGGCATCCACTAGTGATTACCCTCCGAGTCATGAGTCAAACGGTCCAACCCCCATGTCTCTACGATGTTCTGATGTGGAGATATAAGGCTTTGTTTACTCTGTTGCTAGGGTACTGTATTTGGTTGCTAGGGGCGTGGCTTGGGAGTGGCCAATGATGTGCCCAGTGATTACACTCCGAGTCACAAGTAAAACGGTCCAACCCCCGTGTCTCTACGATGTTCTGATGCGGAGATATAAGCCTTTGTTTACTCTGTTGCTAGGGTACTGTATTTGGTTGCTAGGGGCGTGGCTTGGGAGTGGCCAATGATGTGCCCAGTGATTACACTCCGAGTCACAAGTAAAACGGTCCAACCCCCGTGTCTCTACGATGTTCTGATGCGGAGATATAAGTCTTTGTTTACTCTGTTGCTAGGGTACTGTATTTGGTTGCTAGGGGCGTGGCTTGGGAGTGGCCAATGATGTGCCCAGTGATTACACTCCGAGTCACAAGTAAAACGGTCCAAACCCCGTGTCTCTACGATGTTCTGATGCTGAGATATAAGGCTTTGTTTATTCGGTTGCTAGGGTGCTCAAATTTGGTTGCTAGGGGCGTGGCTTGGGAGTGGCCAATGATGTGCCCAATTGTTACACCCCTAGTCACAAGTAAAACGGTCCAACCCCCGTGTCTCTACGATGTTCTGATGCGGAGATATAAGGCTTTGTTTACTCTGTTGCTAGGGTACTGTATTTGGTTGCTAGGGGCGTGGCTTGGGAGTGGCCAATGATGTGCCCAGTGATTACACTCCGAGTCACAAGTAAAACGGTCCAAACCCCGTGTCTCTACGATGTTCTGATGCGGAGATATAAGGCTTTGTTTATTCGGTTGCTAGGGTGCTCAAATTTGGTTGCTAGGGGCGTGGCTTGGGAGTGGCCAATGATGTGCCCAATTGTTACACCCCTAGTCACAAGTAAAACGGTCCAACCCCCGTGTCTCTACGATGTTCTGATGCGGAGATATAAGGCTTTGTTTACTCTGTTGCTAGGGTACTGTATTTGGTTGCTAGCGGCGTGGCTTGGGAGTGGCCAATGATGTGCCCAGTGATTACACTCCGAGTCACAAGTAAAACGGTCCAAACCCCGTGTCTCTACGATGTTCTGATGCGGAGATATAAGGCTTTGTTTATTCGGTTGCTAGGGTGCTCAAATTTGGTTGCTAGGGGCGTGGCTTGGGAGTGGCCAATGATGTGCCCAATTGTTACACCCCTAGTCACAAGTAAAACGGTCCAACCCCCGTGTCTCTACGATGTTCTGATGCCGAGATATAACTGTTTGTATTTTATGTTGCTAGGGTGCTCAAAAGTGGTTGCTAGGGGCGTGGCTTAGTAAGTCTGTAAGGATCCTGAGAGACTGATTGGATGCCTGAGTAAAATGAGCCCACCCCCATGTCTCTATGACACTGTGGTGCAAAGATATCCATCCGGGCATTTTATAATGGCAGTCTATGGTATAGGTCTAGGGTGCCCAAAATGGTTGCTATGGTAACCTTACACCCCATTGTGGGGGACGTCCTGACAGAGTCTTGCACCCTCTTCAAATTTAGTAACCCACATGTTTCTATGAAATCCTGGCTCGGACCTATGACCCTCCAAAATTTTTGCAATGGTAAGTCTATGGGATTTTGCCCCATTGACTTTTCATTGGGGCACTTTTGGGCACCTCTTACACCCCAGGGGTACAACTTACACCCCATTGTGATCCATGTTCTTACAGAGCCTACCACCCTCTTCAAATGTTGTAACCCACATGTTTCTACAAAATCCTCGAGCGGAGCTATGACTCGTCAAAGTTGGGCGCAATGTTAAGTCAATGGGATTTTTTGGGTGGTTTTTCGCCCCCCTTTCGGAAATCCTGCACCCGATCGCTTATAAAAGTCATAGCACACCTCTCCTCAATAAGCCGGTCGATTTGAGCCCTAATTTATGGGTCTACGACAAAGCGTGCGGGACGAGTTACGCGCCGAAAAAGTGTCCAGAAAAAGAAGAATAATAATAACTAGATAGGTACATTTCCTGAAGAAAATGTGAAGTGGTGCTTGCCGTGGCAAATTTCGGGGGACAATATATGATTATACTCCAAGCCAAAAGTAAAACAATTCAACCCACATGTCTTTACGATATTCTGATGCGAAGATATAAGGCTTTGTTTATTCGGTTGCTAGGGTACTGTATTTGGTTGCTAGGGAAAAAATGGCATCCACTAGTGATTACCCTCCGAGTCATGAATCAAACGGTCCAACCCCCGTGTCTCTACGATGTGCTGATGCGGAGATATAAGGCTTTGTTTACTCTGCTGCTAGGGTACTGTATTTGGTTGCTAAGGAAAAAAATGGCATCCACTAGTGATTACCCTCCGAGTCACGAGTCAAACGATCCAACCCCCGTGTCTCTACGATGTTCTGATGCGGAGATATAAGGCTTTGTTTACTCTGTTGCTAGGGTACTGTATTTGGTTGCTAGGGAAAAAAATGGCATTCACTAGTGATTACCCTCCGAGTCACGAGTCAAACGGTCCAACCCCCGTGTCTCTACGATGTTCTGATGCGGAGATATAAGGCTTTGTTTACTCTGTTGCTAGGGTACTGTATTTGGTTGCTAGGGAAAAAAATGGCATCCACTAGTGATTACCCTCCGAGTCACGAGTCAAACGGTCCAAACCCCATGTCTCTACGATGTTCTGATGCGGAGATATAAGGCTTTGTTTACTCTGTTGCTAGGGTACTGTATTTGGTTGCTAGGGAAAAAAATGGCATCCACTAGTGATTACCCTCCGAGTCATGAGTCAAACGGTCCAAACCCCATGTCTCTACGATGTTCTGATGTGGAGATATAAGGCTTTGTTTACTCTGTTGCTAGGGTACTGTATTTGGTTGCTAGGGGCGTGGCTTGGGAGTGGCCAATGATGTGCCCAGTGATTACACTCCGAGTCACAAGTAAAACGGTCCAACCCCCGTGTCTCTACGATGTTCTGATGCGGAGATATAAGGCTTTGTTTACTCTGTTGCTAGGGTACTGTATTTGGTTGCTAGGGGCGTGGCTTGGGAGTGGCCAATTATGTGCCCAGTGATTACACTCCGAGTCACAAGTAAAACGGTCCAACCCCCGTGTCTCTACGATGTTCTGATGCGGAGATATAAGGCTTTGTTTACTCTGTTGCTAGGGTACTGTATTTGGTTGCTAGGGGCGTGGCTTGGGAGTGGCCAATGATGTGCCCAGTGATTACACTCCGAGTCACAAGTAAAACGGTCCAAACCCCGTGTCTCTACGATGTTCTGATGCGGAGATATAAGGCTTTGTTTATTCGGTTGCTAGGGTGCTCAAATTTGGTTGCTAGGGGCGTGGCTTGGGAGTGGCCAATGATGTGCCCAGTGATTACACTCCGAGTCACAAGTAAAACGGTCCAACCCCCGTGTCTCTATGATGTTCTGATGCGGAGATATAAGGCTTTGTTTACTCTGTTGCTAGGGTACTGTATTTGGTTGCTAGGGGCGTGGCTTGGGAGTGGCCAATTATGTGCCCAGTGATTACACTCCGAGTCACAAGTAAAACGGTCCAACCCCCGTGTCTCTACGATGTTCTGATGCGGAGATATAAGGCTTTGTTTACTCTGTTGCTAGGGTACTGTATTTGGTTGCTAGGGGCGTGGCTTGGGAGTGGCCAATGATGTGCCCAATTGTTACACCCCTAGTCACAAGTCAAACGGTCCAACCCCCGTGTCTCTACGATGTTCTGATGCCGAGATATAACTGTTTGAATTTTATGTTGCTAGGGTGCTCAAAAGTGGTTGCTAGGGGCGTGGCTTAGTAACTCTGCAAGGGTCCTGAGAGGCTGATTGGATGCCTGAGTAAAATGAGCCCACCCCCATGTCTCTGTGACACTGTGGTGCAAAGATATCCCTCTGGGCATTTTGTAATGGCAGTCTATGGGATAGGTTGCTAGGGTGCCCAAAATGGTTGCTAGGGTAACCTTACACCCTATTGTGGGGGACGTCCTGACAGAGTCTAGCACCCTCTTCAAATTTAGTAACCCACATGCTTCTACGAAATCCTCGCTCGGACCTGTGACCCGTCAAAGTTTTTGCAATGTTAAGTCTATGGGATTTTCCCCCATTGACTTTTCATTGGGCATTTTTGGGCACCTCTTACACCCCAGGGGTACAACTTACACCCCATTGTGATCCATGTTCTTACAGAGTCTACCACCCTCTTCAAATGTTGTAACCCACATGTTTCTACAAAATCCTCGAGCGGAGCTATGACTTGTCAAAGTTTGGCGTAATGTTAAGTCAATGGGATTTTTCGGGTGGTTTTTTGCCCCCCTTTCGGAAATTCTGCACCCGACCGCTTATAAAAGTCATAGCCACCATCTCCTCAAAAAACCGGTCGATTTGAGCCCTCTTTCATGGGACTACGGCAAACCGTGCGGGACGAGTTACGCGCCGAAAAAGTGTGCAGACATAAGAATAATAATAATAATAATAACTAGATAGGTACATTTCCTGAAGAAAATGTGAAGTGGTGCTTGCCGTGGCAAATTTCGGGGGACAATATATGATTATACTCCAAGCCAAAAGTAAAACAATTCAACCCACATGTCTCTACGATATTCTGATGCGAAGATATAAGGCTTTGTTTATTCGGTTGCTAGGGTACTGTATTTGGTTGCTAGGGAGAAAATTGGCATCCACTAGTGATTACACTCCGAGTCACGAGTCAAACGGTCAAACCCCCGTGTCTCTACGATGTTCTGATGCGGAGATATAAGGCTTTGTTTACTCTGTTGCTAGGGTACTGTATTTGGTTGCTAGGGAAAAAATTGGCATCCACTAGTGATTACACTCCGAGATACGAGTCAAACGGTCCAACCCCCGTGTCTCTGCGATGTTCTGATGTGGAGATAAAAGGCTTTGTTTACTCTGTTGCTAGGGTAATGTATTTGGTTGCTAGGGAGAAAATTGGCATCCACTAGTGATTACACTCCGAGTCACGAGTCAAACGGTCCAAACCCCGTGTCTCTACGATGTTCTGATGCGGAGATATAAGGCTTTGTTTACTCTGTTGCTAGGGTACTGTATTTGGTTGCTAGGGAAAAAAATGGCATCCACTAGTGATTACCCTCCGAGTCATGAGTCAAACGGTCCAACCCCCATGTCTCTACGATGTTCTGATGTGGAGATATAAGGCTTTGTTTACTCTGTTGCTAGGGTACTGTATTTGGTTGCTAGGGGCGTGGCTTGGGAGTGGCCAATGATGTGCTCAGTGATTACACTCCGAGTCACAAGTAAAACTGTCCAACCCCCGTGTCTCTACGATGTTCTGATGCGGAGATATAAGGCTTTGTTTACTCTGTTGCTAGGGTACTGTATTTGGTTGCTAGGGGCGTGGCTTGAGAGTGGCCAATGATGTGCCCAGTGATTACACTCCGAGTCACAAGTAAAACGGTCCAACCCCCGTGTCTCTACGATGTTCTGATGCGGAGATATAAGGCTTTGTTTATTCGGTTGCTAGGGTGCTCAAATTTGGTTGCTAGGGGCGTGGCTTGGGAGTGGCCAATGATGTGCCCAATTGTTACACCCCTAGTCACAAGTAAAACGGTCCAACCCCCGTGTCTCTACGATGTTCTGATGCCGAGATATAACTGTTTGTATTTTATGTTGCTAGGGTGCTCAAAAGTGGTTGCTAGGGGCGTGGCTTAGTAAGTCTGTAAGGATCCTGAGAGACTGATTGGATGCCTGAGTAAAATGAGCCCACCCCCATGTCTCTATGACACTGTGGTGCAAAGATATCCATCCGGGCATTTTATAATGGCAGTCTATGGTATAGGTTGCTAGGGTGCCCAAAATGGTTGCTATGGTAACCTTACACCCCATTGTGGGGGACGTCCTGACAGAGTCTAGCACCCTCTTCAAATTTAGTAACCCACATGTTTCTATGAAATCCTGGCTCGGACCTATGACCCGTCAAAATTTTTGCAATGGTAAGTCTATGGGATTTTGCCCCATTGACTTTTCATTGGGGCACTTTTGGGCACCTCTTACACCCCAGGGGTACAACTTACACCCCATTGTGATCCATGTTCTTACAGAGCCTACCACCCTCTTCAAATGTTGTAACCCACATGTTTCTACAAAATCCTCGAGCGGAGCTATGACTCGTCAAAGTTGGGCGCAATGTTAAGTCAATGGGATTTTTTGGGTGGTTTTTCGCCCCCCTTTCGGAAATCCTGCACCCGATCGCTTATAAAAGTCATAGCACACCTCTCCTCAATAAGCCGGTCGATTTGAGCCCTAATTTATGGGTCTACGACAAAGCGTGCGGGACGAGTTACGCGCCGAAAAAGTGTCCAGAAAAAGAAGAATAATAATAATAATAATAATAATAAGTATGCAAGATAGTAATAGTGATGCTTTGCATAAATGCAAGCACCACTAATAATAATAATAATAAGTATGCAAGATAGTAATAGTGATGCTTTGCATAAATGCAAGCACCACTAATAACTAGATAGGTACATTTCCTGAAGAAAATGTGAGTGGTGCTTGCCGTGGCAAAATTCTGGGGAACATATATGATTATACTCCAAGCCAAAAGTAAAACGATCCAACTCCTGTGTCTCTACGATGTTCTGATGCGGAGATATAAGGCTTTGTTTACTCTGTTGCTAGGGTACTGTATTTGGTTGCTAGGGAAAAAAATGGCATCCACTAGTGATTACCCTCCGAGTCATGAGTCAAACGGTCCAAACCCCATGTCTCTACGATGTTCTAATGCGGAGATATAAGGCTTTGTTTACTCTGTTGCTAGGGTACTGTATTTGGTTGCTAGGGAAAAAAATGGCATCCACTAGTGATTACCCTCCGAGTCATGAGTCAAACGGTCCAACCCCCGTGTCTCTACGATGTTCTGATGTGGAGATATAAGGCTTTGTTTACTCTGTTGCTAGGGTACTGTATTTGGTTGCTAGGGGCGTGGCTTGGGAGTGGCCAATGATGTGCCCAGTGATTACACTCCGAGTCACAAGTAAAACGGTCCAACCCCCGTGTCTCTACGATGTTCTGATGCGGAGATATAAGGCTTTGTTTACTCTGTTGCTAGGGTACTGTATTTGGTTGCTAGGGGCGTGGCTTGGGAGTGGCCAATTATGTGCCCAGTGATTACACTCCGAGTCACAAGTAAAACGGTCAAACCCCCGTGTCTCTACGATGTTCTGATGCGGAGATATAAGGCTTTGTTTACTCTGTTGCTAGGGTACTGTATTTGGTTGCTAGGGGCGTGGCTTGGGAGTGGCCAATGATGTGCCCAGTGATTACACTCCGAGTCACAAGTAAAACGGTCCAAACCCCGTGTCTCTACGATGTTCTGATGCGGAGATATAAGGCTTTGTTTATTCGGTTGCTAGGGTGCTCAAATTTGGTTGCTAGGGGCGTGGCTTGGGAGTGGCCAATGATGTGCCCAATTGTTACACCCCTAGTCACAAGTAAAACGGTCCAACCCCCGTGTCTCTACGATGTTCTGATGCCGAGATATAACTGTTTGTATTTTATGTTGCTAGGGTGCTCAAAAGTGGTTGCTAGGGGCGTGGCTTAGTAAGTCTGTAAGGATCCTGAGAGACTGATTGGATGCCTGAGTAAAATGAGCCCACCCCCATGTCTCTATGACACTGTGGTGCAAAGATATCCATCCGGGCATTTTATAATGGCAGTCTATGGTATAGGTTGCTAGGGTGCCCAAAATGGTTGCTATGGTAACCTTACACCCCATTGTGGGGGACGTCCTGACAGAGTCTAGCACCCTCTTCAAATTTAGTAACCCACATGTTTCTATGAAATCCTGGCTCGGACCTATGACCCGTCAAAATTTTTGCAATGGTAAGTCTATGGGATTTTGCCCCATTGACTTTTCATTGGGGCACTTTTGGGCACCTCTTACACCCCAGGGGTACAACTTACACCCCATTGTGATCCATGTTCTTACAGAGCCTACCACCCTCTTCAAATGTTGTAACCCACATGTTTCTACAAAATCCTCGAGCGGAGCTATGACTCGTCAAAGTTGGGCGCAATGTTAAGTCAATGGGATTTTTTGGGTGGTTTTTCGCCCCCCTTTCGGAAATCCTGCACCCGATCGCTTATAAAAGTCATAGCACACCTCTCCTCAATAAGCCGGTCGATTTGAGCCCTAATTTATGGGTCTACGACAAAGCGTGCGGGACGAGTTACGCGCCGAAAAAGTGTCCAGAAAAAGAATAATAATAATAATAATAACTAGATAGGTACATTTCCTGAAGAAAATGTGAGTGGTGCTTGCCGTGGCAAGTTTCGGGGGACAATTTATGATTATACTCCAAGCCAAAAGTCAAACGATCCAACCCCCGTGTCTCTACGATGTTCTGATGCGGAGATATAAGGCTTTGTTTACTCTGTTGCTAGGGTACTGTATATGGTTGCTAGGGAAAAAATTGGCATCCACTAGTGATTACACTTCGAGTCACGAGTCAAACGGTCCAACCCCCGTGTCTCTACGATGTTCTGATGTGGAGATATAAGGCTTTGTTTATTCCGTTGCTAGGGTACTGTATTTGGTTGCTAGGGGAAAAAATGGCATCCACCAGTCATTACACTCAGAGTCATGTGTCAAACGGTCCAACCCCCGTGTCTCTACGTTGTTCTGATGTGGAGATATAAGGCTTTGTTTATTTGGTTGCTAGGGTACTGTATTTCGTTGCTAGGGAGAAAATTGGCATCCCATAATGATCATACTCCAAGCCACAAGTAAAATGGTCCAACCCCCGTGTCTCTACGTTGTTCTGATGCGGCGATATAAGGCTTTGTTTATTTGGTTGCTAGGGTACTGTATTTGGTTGCTAGGGAAAAATTTGACCTCCCATAGTGATTACCCTCCGAGTCACGAGTCAAACGGTCCAACCCCCGTGTCTCTACGATGTTCTGATGCGGAGATATAAGGCTTTGTTTACTCTGTTGCTAGGGTACTGTATTTGGTTGCTAGGGAAAAAATTGGCATCCCATAATGATTACACTCCGAGTCACGAGTCAAACGGTCCAACCCCCGTGTCTCTACGATTTTCTGATGCGGAGATATAAGGTTTTGTTTACTCTGTTGCTAGGGTACTGTATTTGGTTGCTATGGAAAAAATTGGCATCCCATAATGATTACACTCTGAGTCACGAGTCAAACGGTCCAAGCCCCGTGTCTCTACGATGTTCTGATGCGGAGATATAAGGCTTTGTTTACTCTGTTGCTAGGGTACTGTATTTGGTTGCTAGGGAAAAAATTGACATCCCAAAATGATTACACTCTGAGTCACGAGTCAAACGGTCCAACCCCCGTGTCTCTACGATGTTCTGATGCGGAGATATAAGGCTTTGTTTACTCTGTTGCTAGGGTATTGTATTTGGTTGCTAGGGAAAAAATTGACATCCCATAGTGATTACACTCTGAGTCACGAGTCAAACGGTCCAACCCCCATGTCTCTACGATGTTCGGATGCCGAGATATAACTGTTTGAATTTTATGTTGCTAGGGTGCTCAAAAGTGGTTGCTAGGGGCGTGGCTTAATACCTTTGTAAGGATCCTGACAGACTGATTGGATGCCTGAGTAAAATGAGCCCACCCCCATATCTCTATGACACTGTGGTGCAAAGATATCCATCTGGGCATTTTATAATGGCAGTCTATGGGAGATGTTGCTAGGGTGCCCAAAATTGTTGCTAGGGGCGTGGCTTAATAGCTCTGGGATGATCCTGAGAGACTGATTGGATGCCCGAGTGAAATGAGCCCACCCACTTATCTCTATGACACTGTAAAGCAAAGATATTCCATCTGGAACTGTTTTATTCCCTTATATGGGCATGTTTCCTGCCCCATTATAAGTCAATGGGAATTTTCGGGCTCCTCTTACACCCCAGGGGTACAACTTACACCCCAATGTCATGTATGTTCTTACAGAGTCTACCACCCTCTTCAAATGTTATAACCCACATGTTTCTACAAAATCCTCGAGCGGAGCTATGACCCGTCAAAGTTCGGCGCAATGTTAAGTCAATGGGATTTTTTGGGTGATTTTTTGCCCCCCTTTCGGAAATCCTGCACCCGATCCCTTATAAAAGTCATAGCACACCTCTCCTCAATAAACCGGTCGATT
Organism: Paramisgurnus dabryanus; assembly: GCF_030506205.2. Lineage (NCBI taxonomy): Eukaryota > Metazoa > Chordata > Actinopteri > Cypriniformes > Cobitidae > Paramisgurnus > Paramisgurnus dabryanus. The sequence goes on from NC_133343.1 coordinate 14,299,781, forward strand.
TGAGCCCGCTTTCATGGGACTACGGCAAACCGTGCGGGACAAGTTACGCGCCGAAAAAACGTGCAGACATAAGAATAAAATATAATAATAATATCCCTGAGGAATAGTAATAGTGATGCTTTGCATAAATGCAAGCACCACTAATAATAATAATAATAAGTATGCAAGATAGTAATAGTGATGCTTTGCATAAATGCAAGCACCACTAACTAGATAGGTACATTTCCTGAAGAAAATGTGAGTGGTGCTTGCCGTGGCAAAATTCTGGGGACCATATATGATTATACTCCAAGCCAAAAGTAAAACGATCCAACTCCCGTGTCTCTACGATGTTCTGATGCGGAGATATATGGCTGTGTTTATCCGGTTGCTAGGGTACTGTATTTGGTTGCTAGGGAAAAAATTTCCATCCACTAGTGATTACCCTCCGAGTCACGAGTCAAACGGTCCAACCCCTGTGACTGTACAATGTTCTGATGCAGAGATATAAGGCTTTGTTTACTCTGTTGCTAGGGTACTGAATTTGGTTGCTAGGGAAAAATTTGGCATCCACTAGTGATTACCCTAGGACGAGTTAGTGTCGGAAGTCACAACTCAAACGGTCCAACCCCCGTGTCTCTACGATGTTCTGATGCGGAGATATAAGGCTTTGTTTACTCTGTTGCTAGGGTACTGTATTTGGTTGCTAGGGGAAAAAATTGGCATCCACTAGTGATTACCTTCCGAGTCACGAGTCAAACGTTCCAAACCCCGTATCTCTACGATGTTCTGATGCTGAGATATAAGGCTTTGTTTACTCTGTTGCTAGGGTACTGTATTTGGTTGCTAAGGAAAAAACCGGCATCCAATAGTGATTACCCTCCGAGTCACGAGTCAAACGGTCCAACCCCCGTGTCTCTACGTTGTTCTGATGCGGAGATATAAGGCTTTGTTTATTCGGTTGCTAGGGTACTGTATTTGGTTGCTAGGGAAAAATTTGACATCCCATAGTGATTACCCTCCGAGTCACGAGTCAAACAGTCCAACCCCCATGTCTCTACGATGTTCTGATGCGGAGATATAAGGCTTTGTTTACTCTGTTGCTAGGGTACTGTATTTGGTTGCTAGGGAAAAAATTTCCATCCACTAGTGATTACCCTCCGAGTCACGAGTCAAACGGTCCAACCCCTGTGTCTGTACAATGTTCTGATGCAGAGATATAAGGCTTTGTTTACTCTGTTGCTAGGGTACTGAATTTGGTTGCTAGGGAAAAATTTGGCATCCACTAGTGATTACCCTAGGACGAGTTAGTGTCGGAAGTCACAACTCAAACGGTCCAACCCCCGTGTCTCTACGATGTTCTGATGCGGAGATATAAGGCTTTGTTTACTCTGTTGCTAGGGTACTGTATTTGGTTGCTAGGGGAAAAAATTGGCATCCACTAGTGATTACCCTCCGAGTCACGAGTCAAACGTTCCAAACCCCGTATCTCTACGATGTTCTGATGCTGAGATATAAGGCTTTGTTTACTCTGTTGCTAGGGTACTGTATTTGGTTGCTAAGGAAAAAACCGGCATCCAATAGTGATTACCCTCCGAGTCACGAGTCAAACGGTCCAACCCCCGTGTCTCTACGTTGTTCTGATGCGGAGATATAAGGCTTTGTTTATTCGGTTGCTAGGGTACTGTATTTGGTTGCTAGGGAAAAATTTGACATCCCATAGTGATTACCCTCCGAGTCACGAGTCAAACAGTCCAACCCCCGTGTCTCTACGATGTTCTGATGCGGAGATATAAGGCTTTGTTTACTCTGTTGCTAGGGTACTGTATTTGGTTGCTAGGGAAAAAATTGGCATCCCATAATGATTACACTCCGAGTCACGAGTCAAACGGTCCAACCCCCGTGTCTCTACGATGTTCTGATGCGGAGATATAAGGCTTTGTTTACTCTGTTGCTAGGGTACTGTATTTGGTTGCTAGGGAAAAAATTGACATCCCATAATGATTACACTCTTGAGTCACGAGTTAAACGGTCCAACCCCCGTGTCTCTACGATGTTCGGATGCCGAGATATAACTGTTTGAATTTTATGTTGCTAGGGTGCTGAAAAGTGGTTGCTAGGGGCGTGGCTTAATACCTATGTAAGGATCCTGACAGACTGATTGGATGCCTGAGTAAAAGGAGCCCACCCTCATGTCTCTATGACACTGTGGTGCAAAGATATCCATCTGGGCATTTTATAATGGCAGTCTATGGGAGATGTTGCTAGGGTGCCCAAAATTGTTGCTAGGGGCGTGGCTTAATAGCTCTGGGATGATCCTGAGAGACTGATTGGATGCCCGAGTGAAATGAGCCCACCCACTTATCTCTACGACACTGTAAAGCAAAGATATCCCATCTGGAACTGTTTTATTCCCTTATATGGGCATGTTTCCTGCCCCATTATAAGTCAATGGGAATTTTCGGGCTCCTCTTACACCCCAGGGGTACAACTTACACCCCAATGTCATGTATGTTCTTACAGAGTCTACCACCCTCTTCAAATGTTGTAACCCACATGTTTCTACAAAATCCTCGAGCGGAGCTATGACCCGTCAAAGTTCGGCGCAATGTTAAGTCAATGGGATTTTTTGGGTGATTTTTTGCCCCCCTTTCGGAAATCCTGCACCCGATCCCTTATAAAAGTCATAGCACACCTCTCCTCAATAAACCGGTCGATTTGAGCCCGCTTTCATGGGACTACGGCAAACCGTGCGGGACGAGTTACGCGCCGAAAAAACGTGCAGACATAAGAATAAAATATAATAATAATATCCCTGAGGAATAGTAATAGTGATGCCTTGCATAAATGCAAGCACCACTAATAATAATAATAATAATAAGTATGCAAGATAGTAATAGTGATGCTTTGCATAAATGCAAGCACCACTAATAATAAGTATGCAAGATAGTAATAGTGATGCTTTGCATAAATGCAAGCACCACTAATAATAAGTTTAAATACAATATCAGTATGTTGGCTTTGTCAAGCCAACATAATAATAAGTTTAAGTGCAACAACAGTATGTTGGCTTTCTCAAGCCAACATAATTAAAATCTCCTTTGCATGGGCCAATGTAAACACAGGAAGGTTAGCCGTAATGTATGACAGGTCTAATATGTATTGACAATGGGTCAACACTGGATCCACCAGTTGCTGACTGAATCCAGTGCAAGCTGCATGTGAGGTGTATAGTCGATTAGATGAATTGATTAAACTAGCCCTATAGTCATTCAGCAAATCTGCTATCAAAGATTTGTCATTTGCATTAACATGCCTACATCTCAGATTAATTGGTTCATTTTCAATCCGTTCATAATTTGGTGTGGGTTCTGTACATGTACCAGATGAACAAGAACAAACAGTCTGACAGTATGTGCAACAGAGATGACGTGGCTCTACATGGCAGGGTTCTGCTTTCAAAATGTGAATAGAGAGATTTCCTAAAACACATGTTTTTTCCAACAGCAAGCAGTTGTTTTACCTCTTCATCCACCTTGAAATACTGTCCAGTGTTGTATAGGATGGCATGTGATGGCTGACCATGCCTTCCAGCCTGCCCACCTGTTGTAAAATTGACTCTAGGTCCCCTGGAGGGCCGTACATTACGACATGTGAAACACTAGGGAAGTTCAACCCCATCCCCAAAGCTGTAGTTGCAACAACCACCCGGCAATTACCTTCCCCCCTCAGTGAAGCCAACACTCTCTCCTTGTTTTGGGGGAGGGTTTTGCTGTGGAACATGCCAATCAGGAGGTTGTCACTTCTACAGTCCGGATCACAGCCTACCCAGGCATGTCCTTGCAGTTCTGCCTTCAGGTATGAGAAAACTCTCCCCACTGATCTCAGCGTTTCGCAGTAAATACAGGTTGCATGGTTGAGCCTTTGTCTTTTACAAGTTGAACTATCCAGTCTAGGCAGTTCATCTGATGGCTGGGCACCTTGCACAATCCAAGACGAATGTTTGTCTTGTTGGGACTAGCGATGATTTGAACAGCATTGTCCATATGGAGCAGTCGGATGATTCTGCTTCTGGACTTGATGTCAGCTGAAGCAGTCAGTGCTAAAACAGGTGTACCTGGGAGTATGAAAAAATGACAAGATCAATACCTGGCCCATTTTATAATGTACCAAACAAGTTTTAAGTGTTTGTATAATAGGCAGGGATGAGCATTATTGTTGATACATGTATTTCAAAAACACAAAATAGTATGAATGACTGAATGACTTGTGTGTCAGTGTTGCTAATGTAAAGTAGTAACTAAGGTTACAACATTTGTCAGAATTTTGCATTATTCAATCAGAGTTAATGTAATGGTGAAGCAATAGATCAAATAGTCTAACTGATGGAAGGTTTGCGAAGAAATTTCATGCTAGCTTGTAAAAGTATTTTTTAGTATTAACAAATGTTGTGGCTGCTGTATTTTGTAGTTTATGTTGATACACTTAAAACTAAGGTATTTGGCATTTTATTTTAAAGTGCCCGTATTATGAAAAACTCACTTTTTCTGGGTTTTGGGGTGTTCATTTGTGTCTCTGATGCTCCCACACGCATACAAACTTGGAAAAAAATCCATCCATGCTGTTTTGAGTGAGATACAGGTTTCTGAATGTCCTCTGCCTTGAGTCTCAGATTGCGCGAGTTAAAACTCAGCTCCGTTGTGACGTAACAAACCGTTTCGTCACATTCAGTTTGAATTATGGATTATACTCCCACCTACTTTTAAAAACAAAGTTTTAATGCGTGGTTATTGGAACCCGGAGTAATCTTATATACACTGTGTTACGACGCAAACAGTCCTCAGATTGTAGGCGATAAGACCTTCATGCGAAATCTGATGTAAACAACAGACTATGTATCTATATTTCACGGATTATAAGCAGAGGTGTAAAGTACTTGAGTAATTTTACTTGATTACTGTACTTAAGTATTATTTTTGGGAATTTTTACTTTACTTGAGTACAATTTAAAATCAGTACTTTTACTTTTACTTAATTACATTTTTTAAGAAAAAAAAGTACTTTTTACTCCTTACAATTTTATTTACAGTCAAAAAGTACTTATTTTTTAGAGATCACTTTATTCTATTTTCCCTTACTCTTATCAAACCAATTGAATTGTGCTGATGGCCAGTTTAATTTAAATGTTATTTATTTTCCTTGGCCGAGATACAGCGTGCCACTCCCTGAAATTCACACGGTCGTAGCTCAGGCACCTTAAGTCCGGGGTATTCACCCTTTGGGTCCCTTATCCTTTCAACGAGCCAACACCCGACTCTCTAACACTTTCTGTGGCTGACGGTCTCCTTTAAGTCCTAGGCATTCGCCCTTGGCGTCCCTTATCCTACCTGAGAGGGCCTTTCCAATGAGTCAACCCTGACGCTCTAACCCTTTCCCCCGGCTGAGATACAGCGGTCATTCCCCTGATTTTCCCACAACCGTAGCTTGGATGCCTTTGGGTTGCTTATACCCGAGGGGACTTAAGGTGCCCGAGCTACAGCCGTGGAAAAAATCGGGGAAAGGACCACCGTACCTCGGCCGGGGAAAGGGCTAGAGACTCGTGAGTGGCTTGTTGGAAAGGCCCTCTTGGGTAGGATAAGGGATCCGAAGAGCGAACGCCCTGGACTTAAGGTGCCTGAGCTAAGGCCAAGGAAAAATCCGGGAAGGGTTGACCATATCTCGGCCCGAGAAAGGGCTAGAGATTCGCGACTGGGCCCGTCGGAAGAAGATTTTTTCGCTTCTTTGAAACCGACAACACATTAAGCCAGCAAAGAGTTGGATGGATATCTGGCCTGAGTTTCAGACACCAGGAAGTCTCTGCTCACGTTCCCTGCTATTTGCAGCCTCTCTATCAAGACTAAGACCTTGTTCACTCTGTCAGTCCAAATCTGATTTTGTTGCATGTCTGACTGGACAGACTTCACTGTCCACATTGTGTATCACAACTGTTAAGATCCGATCTGTGCTTCTTGTAGGGTTTTGCAATTTTCTGGATTATCTGCACTGTTTCTATGGCAATGACGTCACACTGGCACAACAATCGTGTTTACATTTTACGTGACGCAACAGCATGACGTAACCGAAAAGCTACAAAAATACGATCAGAGCGGTCAGACTTAAATGTATTTCTGGAAATGTGATTTGAAAAGTATTTCAAACCACCTCTGGATATAGCTTGAAACAGAAAAGAAAAAAACAGATTTCATGTGTTTTTTGGCCGTTCACACGTTCTAAATGTGTTGGGTTCCAATCGAATATGCACCAAAATCAGATTTGGACTGACAGTGTGAACAAGAACTATAACTCTTTCTGCACTGGCTGTCTGTGAGATGCTTGATACTCAACTTTGAAAATCAGCTTTAGTTAAATTCGAGGTTTCAAAACTTTGAGTAGCATGTTGCATACTGAAATTAGGTTGTTTTATAGTTTGATAATGAAATACAATTAAATACAAACAGTGTAAAGCAGGATAAAACCCTGTGTGTGGTGCATTCACTTCATTTTTTTAGAGATTATAAGCTTAAACAAGAAACTCTAGTTTAAATTTTTCCTGTTACTTTTACTTTTTTAATACTCAAGTACAATTTAAATGTGGTACTTTTTACTTTTACTCAAGTATGATTCTGGCCAGATACTTTTACTTTTAATTGAGTAAAATTTACACTCAGTACTTGTACTTTCACTTGAGTAACATTTTTGAGTACTTTTTACACCTCTGATTATAAGCATTTGTGGACAAAAATGGTAATTGGATGTATTTTATTGGACTTTCATGGATCATTCACACATCTGAAACAGACTGGATTCAATTCGCGATCGCGTTGTTTCATCACAAAAGGTAAGAAGTCACGTTATATTTTGTATGTTGTCATCTTCTGTCACAAAATACTACATTTATGATGCTAGAGCTAAAAGCTTTTTGCCAAACTAACCGAGACCGTACGCCCCGGCTTTTCTGACGACGCGAGCCTCTAATAACTTTACGATCCGCATAGATATATACACGGTCCGGACCTCCCACTAGCTTCTAGCAATTAGCATGCGGTCCACAAGCAGTATGCATCCCCCGCCGGGTCTTAATTTCTGTAATTTGCGAAAATAATGCGTTTGAAAATGTTTATAACGGGAATATGTTAGTATTGTCCAGGGAAAACGAGTGTATTGTTCAGACTGCTACATCACAATTTACGCTGGAATCTTTGTGTGTCATGATGAGTTTGACACACCGAGACCGGGCCTTACCGCCCCGGCTTTTCTGACGAGGCTAACCCCCGAGCCTCTTATAACTTTCCGGTCCGGACCTCCCGCTAGCTTCTAGCAATTAGCACGCGGTCCACAAGCAGTATACATCCCCCGCCAGGTCTTAATTTCTGTAATTTGCGAAAATAATGCGCTTGAAAATGTTTTATAATGGGAATATGTTAGCATTGTCCAGGGAAAACGAGTTTATTGTTGTGACTGCTAACGTAACATCACAATTTACTCTGGAATCATTGTGTGTCATGAGTTTCTTCTCCTGTAGTGTACTTATTAGTGATACTTTTCTGCATGATTTGTCTGTTGGCAACATAAACCGTTAATAATAATAATATATAAAATAATAACACAGTATGGTCTGTACTGCTCACGATACCAATGAGCACACGCACGGGCACATGACGTTAGTAGTGGGGCGTGATCAAAGGAGCAGCAGCTCATAAATATGTAAGACTAGCTCAAAACGGCACAATCTGAACTGCCCTGAAACAGAGGCTACTAGAGATGGGTAACAATCTTTTCCTACAAGCTATTTTGAGCAAACAACGTTTGAAACATGCTTTATGGAACTCATACACCTATATAACTTGTGGAAAAGCAGTAATAAGATGGGCACTTTAAAATACATTTTGACTTATCTTTGCCCAACCCTGATAATAGGATATGGCATGGAGGGCTTTATGAACATGAATGCAGGTTATACTAATAAAGTAACCACACAATTCTGTTTCATTTCTGGGAGTGTAAACAATCCTTACAACAGAGACACAACACGTTAGGTAGCAGCCAACCAGAGGGCAGTGCATTCAACTCACCCTCCTTGGTAATAGATCTCAGCTCTCCAAGCTTGGCAAAACTGTCTCGGAATGCCGACTCGCCTTTGACAGCCTTGCCCCTAAGTCAAACGAAATGGGGAGTACAATATTCTCATGAATGTTATATCATCTGTACGAATGACAAATGACAACATTACCCTAAGCTATCGAGTATGCAAAAACAGCCCTACTTAAGTTGTTTAACCATATTAAGTGCTAACGTTAACTCACCATTTGTATGTAACGTGGACCTCATCCACGACTATTCCAACAAGGTTATCATGGTATACGGTAGAGGCTAGCATTCGTCGCCATTTGTTGTTCAGCAGCCACGACTCGGGGCTCCCGAACACCAGGCTCAAGCGTCCTTCCAAAATGTCACGGTCATCGTGCACGCCGAGCTGCCCAGCACGAACTCCCAACTTCTCTGCCTCCTTCACCTGGTCCTCCATAAGTGCAACAAGAGGCGAGACGACAACAACTATAGGCTTAGCACCGCTATCTTTAGCCATCTCCTTTACCACTAACGGAGCGAGCTGGAAAATCAAACTTTTCCCGAACCTCGTGGGGAGGAGGGCCATAACGTCATGGCCACCAACAAAACTTAGCAAAGCTTGTTCTTGCTCCGGCAGTAAATTTTGGATAATCGGCAGCGTTGCCAGAACGGACCTAATAGCATTGCTCGCATCTTTTCCCGCAGCCATTACTGAACTACAACTTAGTCTGGCGTACGATCTCAACGTCATCGTTCTTGGCCACCCCCCTCTCTTCGCTGATTGGACCTGCAGATTTTTGTAGGAGAAAACGAAACTCAACAGAGAAATCCCAGACGTACTGCTGAAGCGAAATGAAAATAAGCGGAAGCACGTACGAGGGCGGAGCCAGGCTACCTGCAAACTACAGCTACCTATATATGCCACAGGAGACTTCAATATGGAATTTATGGCAAAAAAATCTCCCCTTAAAATGCTATTTGTCTCGCCTACATAAAGTGTTAGTAAAAGGAATATGACTTGGCCTGAAAAACATTTCAGTCAGAAGAATTTTTTTCACTTTAATCCATGCAGTTTATTCTTTTTTGTATGTTGTATATGTCAAAATCTGTGTAAATAATAGAAAGGTCGCTGATTAACACTTGCAATTCAGTGTCGTGATGGTTTTAAAAAAAATTCTGAAGGTAGTAAAAAAGGTATTAAAAAGTAGTAAATATAACTTAGGGATTGCTGTATATACCCTGAAATAAATAAGAAACTGAGTGAAGCCTGCTTCTACTATACAATTCATTTAGGTGGTGAACCAACCACCCAAGCGTCGCACCGTATATGGACAGCAGTGTCCTGGATACATATTTTAGAATCTTAAACTGATGGCGACAGCCAACGTCTGCAGGGATAAACTGATGTCTGACTATAAAGTGAGTGTTTATGTTTTCTTTCTTATACTAATGTGGCATGTATGTACACAATGGCATACAGCTGAGCAGTGTTCTGGATTAGTGGGACTAGCTTGCAGAGCTGTGCATTGTGGGAGTTTTACTTTTCCATACAAATGCGCCCTAAAGAATCATCATCAGGGCGCATTTGTATGGAAAACTACAACTTTAAATCATCACAGAAAGGTATAAAACCCAGTAAACACGTGAGATCATGCGACGATCACAGTAGGCCTGGCAAACTCGATTCCTTTTAAGGATCCGGGTTATTGTGAGTCACTCACTAAAGTGATCCGGGTTTTGTGATTCACTTGAGTCATTTGAGTCAGTATTGCTAAATTGCCAAGGAAACTCAGTACAGACCCACTTGTAACCGGCTGATCCACGCGACTCGAGATTCTCAGAGACGGAAACATTGCAGACTCGCAGACCATGGACATAAGACTCGCTCTACAGATCCCACTAACCGGCTGATTCGCGTGGATCAGCCGGAGCCGGTTAGTGGATCTATAGAGCGACTGAAGTCTCCTCAAAAGCAAATCCATAACAAAAGCCTTTCACTTCTGAAATAACATGCTTATAGGTTTTAGGTTTGGTGTGTATGGTCGACCATTTAAAAAAGAAGCCTAATAACAATAGCATAATAATATAGAGAAAATATAAAAAAGAACTGTCCTGCTTATACGTTAGCCCCCAGAGTCGGAGAGACAGTTCGCGCAGATCAGCCGGTTACGGATCAGCCGGCGGATCAGCTGGTTACGGATCAGTCGGTTACGGATCAGCCGGTTACGAGTTGAGAGACTCTCGAGTCAGAGCAGATTCGCATGTCTCTCGAGTCCGCATTGTTTCCGGCTCTGAGTGAGAATCTCGGGTCAGTTCGCGGCTCGCGCGGATCCACAGGTCTCTCGAGTTTGCAATGTTTCCGGCTCTGAGTGAGAATCTCGGGTCAATTCGCGGCTCGCACGGATCCGCAGGTCTCTTGAGTTTGCAATGTTTCCGGCTCTGAGTGAGATCGCGGGCAGTTCTCGCGCAGATCAGCCGGTTACGAGTGGATCTGTAGTGCGAGCGAAGTCTCATCAATAATGTTGAAAGAGGTTTGTGTGTGTGGTGGCGCTGTTTATGGTTTTACATTGAATTGTAGTAGGACTCAACTGATCCGGGTTAATGACACTAGAGACTCGCGACTCATGAGTTAATTTAAAGATCCGGGTTAAAGATCCGAGTGAGTCGCGACTCGAACAGGTCTACACAGTGACAAAACACCATTCTCATACTGTGGTACAATAAAAGTCCTATCTCAGGATTTTTTTGAGACAAAAATTGCTTCACTAAACCAAGAGTAAATATCAGTTAATTTTAATGCTTACAGAAATGCCCAGATATTCTAGGACTCAAAGCAATTGAAATAAATTACACTTTTTCTTTGATAGATACAATACTGGAAGATTTTCAGTTGTCTGTTTTTATGGAAGTATGATATACATAATAGCTATCATCTCTATGTGACCCTTCTTACAAGAGAAGCTTTCAGAGATACAATTGCGGACAAAATCATTCAACCGCCACATATATCATACAAGGGGTACAGGAGGAAGAAAGGAACAATTAGAGGTGATTTGGTGAAAGAGGCTTTTCATTCCTTTCAATCCAAAAGCTTTTGTCTTTTGTTGACCCCTACAGGAGCAGAGTAGAAGAAGGAGGGGTTGTACCTTAGACCCAGAAATGAAAAAAAACAACAACACATACCTGACTCTTTCATCTTTGTGGAAGGGAGAGTGTACAAATGCAACTGTCTGCCAACCACTTTAATCAACTTAATGCAACCAGTAGTCAATTACAAACAGCTCCACAGATGTAGGCCTGAAAGGGGGCTTTCAGAAGGCACTGTGCCCCCAAATAAAGATAAAAAGACTTTATAAGGGGTTCAGGGTAGGACAAGGGCTGCAGGACATAGGGGTGACACTCAACCTGTCAGCCAAGTCACTTACTGATTTTACTGTCTTTCTGATGTTCCCTTTTTCTTTTCATTTCTTTTTTCGTTGCAGTCTCATCTATACAAGAGCTACAAGCATGTCTGATATGATATGCGGATGATTGACCTTTGTTTAGTTCAAAGGTTTATACATCTTTATTCCAGTCCTTTTGTGGGTCCTATTAGGGGTGTGTCATTTTACCATAAAATCATGAATGTGATGCCAAGTGTGTTTTAAACAGTAATAACTTTGAACAATTTAACAGAAAGGAATGAAATATTTAAAAAAACACACTGTTGCCAGAAGACTGCGCTGTCACTCTCTGCCCAGCATAAATTAATCCTCTATCTATCATCTATTTTAATAATCTTCAGAGAAACAGATTTGTGCATTGGGCTTTTTATGTCTGTAATTGTGTCTATATCTGTCATTACACAGACCAGAACAGCACGAAAACAATGTGGATTAAAAGCATATTGAAGAGGTTTCGCTCATAAATGCGCAGGTAAAAGAAAGTAATGTGAACTTGAGATTGTTATTAAACGCAGCCGGTGTAAAAGCACAATGGCCACGCGCAGCAAACGCTCTCCGCAGACGTGCTGCACAGTGCTCACCCGGCGTTTGAATAAACTAGACACTGATTAGCTACTTGCTCTACGTTTCTTTAAAGCAACACTATGTAGTTTCCATGTAAAAATGACTTACAGCTCCCCCATGTGGTTGAAAAGCGCAACAGTGCCTGGTATCAGACACTCTTCTGCAGGCAGGGGGAGGGGTGGGGCTGTGTTTCCTACCCTCCACCGCCACTTTCAGAGTGTGCTTGTAGCAGCTAGGAGGCTGCTCAGGTTGCAGCAACAGTACAATTTGTCCAGTTAAAAGTTGTTCTGTCACTGAAATAATTTTGGAGACATTATTTAAAGGTAAAAAAACTACATAGTGTTGCTTTAAAATTAACAGCAAGACAACTAGCAGTGAATGTGCGTTCAAGAGAGTTAGTAGATTAGCACGGGAGGATATGAACTTGAAAAGCGGAGTGTACTGACGCCTTTCCGCGGTTAAAACAACATTCCTTATCATGGTCATACATGTTTCTTTGATGCTATAAATAAACTAGAAGGAAGAGATGATTTGAAAGGTGAGACTTTGTTTAATATGTTAAATCTCAAAAGTAACCGAAAAGTAACCTGGTTTGTCCTGTATGTCAGCGCGTTGTCAGTGTCTGCTCCGCTCTGTATTTTTCACTGCGTGAGAACGTGAGGGGGCGTGTAACACAGACTGTTAACAGTTGTTTTTAATTAGAAATTAAACATTCTTTATGATACAAAATGTTTTAAAAAATATTTTAATAACACGGTTTTGGCGGTTATAGAGTTCTAATGACGGTGTTCAACTATAACCGTCGGTCTCACAGTTATATAATGACCGTCACACCCCTAGGTCCTATACAGTAGCCCTGAAATATGTATTACTGTCCCCTTTAATTCTCACCACCAGAAGGAAAAGGAAATCAAATCTCAAACTTTTTCTGAAAGTCAGTTTTTCCAGATATGTTCAGAGAAGGTTAAAATTTGGTTGTCAAACAATTTTCTGTAGTTAAATGAAAGAAAGTCTGAGATTTTAATTATTGGCCCACAGAAAATAACAACACTCTTAAAACCGTTGGGTTATTTGTTTTACCCAACAGGTGGGTTAAACATATTGGGTTGTTCTGTTGGGTTATTCCTAGCTTGTATTGGGTTATTTCTATAACAACCCAGACAGTTGGGTTAAAACCAGGCTCACGTCATGCATTTTGAATTTCAACGGTCGACTGGTGCCACTGCTGAGTGCTGACAGACACGAGAGGCAGTGGCGGAGCTAGACTTTTAAAACAGGGGTGGCAAAGGGGTGGCGAGGTATTATTTTGGGGGGTCAATATACAAAGTGTTCAAGTACACTGTATATAGATTAAATTAAAGTTGTTTATTTTCCAAAATGTACACAATTATATATGTATTAAGTATACAGCAAAAATAGAACAACTGGGATCTGTTTGGACCTGATCTGCACCTGACTTTTGCTTCTTTAGAAAGAAGTTGGTAATATCGTCCCTATAGTTACACACCTCATGAAGAAACCAAAATTTTGAACAATTTGCTTGTTATTATTTACCATAAGTACACCGTTACTAATAATACAAATATTAAAATAATACACTACGACAAAATCTGAGTATATTAAGGTCTAGCCTATTTGACAACACAAGGAAAATTTCTTACAGACATCTAGACATGTTATGTTAAGGGAGGAGGGAACTAGTTTCCGTTAACTTTAATGTACTTATGTAAATAGACTTCTGTCCCTCACATTAAGCTATGAAATGGCTTCAGATGACTTTGTGAAATTATAATCCAACCCTCTCAGACCCAAGTCACCCAAACTGACGTTTAAAAAGCGTGAGGCGCCGAAAAGCGCGCTGTTTACAAACCTGTTCTATATCCACGGTCGTTTTATTAAGTTCAATATGCTGCATTACACGTGACAATATGAATAAGCCTACCCGATTGTTGCTGAACATTTGCTAACGACAAGTTTTTTATTGTTTTAAGCATCTTCACGCAGGCGTGACAGTATTAGTCAGTTTCACAAGACTAGTAATGCTCATTGAAGTATTAATGCTAAGCACTACAGTGCAATGTCTTCCTTACTTCCCGTTAAACAGTACCTTGTTTAATTTAATACCAATAAAAGCCGTACATACCAGCAAAACGCTCTTCATCGATCATGTGCGTGTTGGCGCGTTATGTTTTGGAGTACGAAGGAGCTGCGTGTCAGCTTAACCAATAGGCTTGTTCGACGTCATGCGGCGCCGCGAGAATAGACAGCTGCATTACGTCAAAGTACCGCGAGAGTGATTCGCGAAATCATACGGAGGAGTTTGCTTTTAAATCGCTCTCGCGGAACTTTGACATCATCCGGCAGTCGGTTCTTGCGGCGCAGCATGAAGTCGAACAAGCGTAATGAAAAGATAGCAGCAACACCACGCTTGTGCGTGATGCGTAGGATGCATTCACGTCTGCTGGGAGATTTGAGAAATGTTCGTAAAAATCAAACAAAGTAATGTTTTCAGCGGGGTGGCAACAGGGGTGGCAAGGACTTCGTCTGGGGTGGCAATTGCCACCCCAAATAGCCCTCTGGCTCCGCCACTGACGAGAGGTACATTTTAAAATATATATCTCTGTGTAATGTTTTATTTAGCTACAAAGTGTCTTTAAGCTCTAACACACAGTAAACTTTCAGCCACGTTTTCAACAAATCACTGTTGTCTAGTTTTTGTCCGTTACACATGTTCCATTGATTAACTGTTACCGATGCCAAAACGCATTTTTAAGCCATCATAAAGGTGGAAAAACATTGCAATTTATTTTAATACTAAACAGCACCAACAGCATGGTCCCTTATGAAAATTAATCATGTCTTCTTTTAGTAGTATAACGTTAGTTTCATGGCATATTGATTGCCATATTGCTTTAACCATGCTTTCTGTAACAGACAATGTTTTTTGGTTTAAAGTGTAGTAAAAACTGTTTTAACTTTTGTTATCGTGGGGAGGCATGGCCCAGGAGCAAGACCAGCAGTTGACAAGTGCCTTAATATTTTTTACATTTTAGACAGAGTATTCCAAGCCTTTCACTACTGTTAGGTAGTTTCTGTAACATACAATACATTTTGTAGGTGATGTTTCCTTAACACACTATCACCTGCTCAAAGGGATAGTTCCCCCAAAAATAAAAATTCTGTCATAATTTTCTTCCTCTCCTGTCGTTACAAACCTGTATACATTTCTTTGTTCTGATGACCACAAAGGAAGATATTTTGAGGAATGTTTGAAACCAAACAGATCATGAGCCCCATTGACTGTCATAGCAGAAAAAAGAATACAAGAGGACCACAATGGAAATAAGTCTGGGACTTTATTGTGTTTTTATGCTCGATTGTATTTGATGTCTTTTGTGGTTATGTGTAAGACATTGTGGTTGATACAATTAAATTAATTCAAATCAAATCAAACATTCTTTGAAATATTTTCCTCTGTGGTCATCAAAATAAAGTCTATCATACAGGTTTATAACAACATGAGAGGGAGAAAATGATGACAAAATGTGTGAACTATCCTTTAAAGCAGTTTTTAGTTGGATAAGATTGAGTAGATTTGTTCTGTTCTGTATATATGTATGTGTGTATGTATTTATGCTTCTATACATGTATGTATTTATACATTTAAGTGCAGGTGCTAATGACTAAATGGAAATAAAGCATTATAAATGTATTTGTACTAGGGCTGTCAAAATTAATGCGTAAATAACGCATTAATGCAAAATCATTTTAACGGCACTAATTTTATTAACGCACGATTAACGCAACACATAATTTCTGTTTGTCCCACAGCTAGATGAATTGAGGCGCAGCAAGTGACCCGCACTGTCTAGATGAGTCAGAGGTTTTCATAAAAATAAGAACATTAAGCTCTTGTCTAGCGAATCCAATGCTCTAAATGGTTATTAAATATCTAAAATGATCTTTATCTGCACGTTTCCTGAGAGGTGTACTGTCCCAAATCCATAATCTAAAGCAAAGATGCATCTTCTTTCACTTTTTGGTTTCGTTTTTAAAGCATTCAGAAATGATAGAAAATAGACTGCAGGACTTGCTTGATGTTAAAATAATTATTAAGAGAGATAAAGTTCAGGACCTGTTTGATGTTGAAAGAGTTATTAAGAGTGACTCAAAAGCGATGTCTGACGCAGACGTCTGAAGCGCATGCATACAAACGGGCAAGTGCGCGTCCCCGATATATATAGACATCTAACACAAAATTACAGTTTTAAAAATATCTGTTTTGACAAGAATTCACGCAGGTATGACCTATAATCTGTTATATCTTAAGTGAATGTTTGGTTAACTGTTGAGTAAAAGTATCTGTTGAGTAACATTATATTTAACCCTTGCATTAGCCTACATTATCTTAAAGCGGTCTGTCTCAATGTCAAAATGAAACAATAAAAGAAAAACATACATTTAACATATAATGATATTGTTTTTGCTCTGCATAAACAGGTGTAGTTCTGTCATGCTTTGTCAGATTCCAACAATTGTTACAATTGTTTTGAAGTTTTTTAATAGAGAATCTTAAAATATAAATTACTAATTTTTGAAAATGTGCTCATCCCAACTCAATTTGCCAGCACAGGTCACAAATGATCAGCAGCAAACAGAAATGGAGAAAGAACACTGTCTTCTGAAGGGAAAATCACATATAAAACTATGGCTGATGGTTCTGTTGAAAATGTAAACAGGCTGTTGTAAACATACATTTGCGTATAGCATATATATTTGTCCAAATCCATGTTGATTAGAGCATCAAAAACTTGAAAAGTGTTACATTTCGGTAAATTTAGAACAGAAAAAATGTGCGATTAATCGCGAGTTAACTCATGAAATCATGCGATTAATCTAGATTCAATATTTTAATCTATGGACAGCCCTAATTTGTATGTTTTGTATTATATATTTGTAAAGCGAATAATAGTAATAAATAATAATAACAACAATAACTAGATAGAAAAGTTCGTCGGAACAAACTTTATGTTGGCTTGAGAAAGCCTAGTCTGAGAGTAGAGTTTGACAACTTAGCATGAAGCTATCATGATTTAAGATAAAGCTAGCATGATTTAACATGAAGCGAACATGATTTAGCATGAAGCTAGCATGATTTAACATTAAGCTAGCATGATGCTTACACGATTTAGCATGAAGTTAGCATGAAGCTAGCATAATTTAACATGAAGCTAGCATGATGTTAACATGATTAGCATGAAATTAGCATGATGATAACATGATTAACATAAGGCTAGCATGATGATAGAATGATTAGCATAAAGCTAGCATGATTCTAGCATGATTAGCATGAAGCTAGCATGATGCTAGCATGATTAGCATGATGTTAGCATGATTAGCATGAAGCTAGCATGATTCTAGCATGATTAGCATGAAGCTAGCATGATGCTAGCATGGTTAGCATAAAGCTAGCATGAAGCTAGCATGATGCTAGCATGAAGCTAGCATGATGCTAGCATGATTAGCATGAAACTAGCATGATGCTAGCATGATTAGCATGAAGCTAGCATGATGCTAGCATGATTAGCATGAAGCTAGCATGATGCTATCATGATTAGCATGAAGCTAGCATGATGCTAGCATGATTAGCATGAAGCTAGCATGATTAGCATGAAGTTAGCATGAAGCTAGCATGATGGTAGCATGATTAGCATGAAGCTAGCATGATGCTAGCATGATTAGCATGAAGCTAGCATGATGCTAGCATGATTAGCATGAAGCTAGCATGAAGTTAGCATGATTAGCATGAAGCTAGCATGATAAACATGAAGCTAGCATGAAGCTAGCATGATTAGCAGGAAGCTAGCATGAAGCTAACATTTATTGCGTTGCTAGGGTACTAAGTTTGGTTGCTAGGGAGAAAATTGGAATCCCATAATGATCACCCTTCAAGCCACAAGTAAAACGGTCCAACCCCCGTGTCTCTACAATGTTCTGATGCGGAGATATAAGGCTTTGTTTATTCTGTTGCTAGGGTACTAAGTTTGGTTGCTAGGGAGAAAATTGGCATCCCATAATGATCACACTTCAAGCCACAAGTAAAACGGTCCAGCCCCTGTGTCTCTATGATGTTCTGAAGCGGAGATATAAGGCTTTGTTTATTCCGTTGCTAGGGTACTAAGTTTGGTTGCTAGGGATAAAATTGCCATCCCATAATGATTACACTTCAAGCCACAAGTAAAACGGTCCAACCCCTGTGTCTCTACGATGTTCAGATCCAGAGATATAAGGCTTTGTTTATTATGTTGCTAGGGTCTTCATATTTTGTTGCTAGGGGCGTGGCTTAATACTTCAATAAGAATCCTAAGAGACTGATTGGATGCCTGAGTAAAATGAGCCCACCCCTATGTCTCTATGACACTCTGGTGCAAAGATATCCATCTGGGCTTTTTATAATGGTAGTCTATGGGAGATGTTGCTAGGGTACCCAAAATTGTTGCTAGGGGCGTGGCTTAATAGCTCTGGGGTGATCCTAAGAGACTGATTGGATGCTTGAGTAAAATGAGCCCACCCCCATGTCTCTAAGACACTCTAAAGTGAAGATATTCCATCTGGGACGCTTTTATTCCCTTTTATGGGCATGTTTCCTGCCCCATTATAAGTCAATGGGAAATTTTGGGGGCCTCTTACACCCCAGGGGTACAGCTTACACCCCATTGTGAGGTATGTTCTTACACAGCCTGTCAGCCTCCTTTAATGTGGTAAGCCACAAGTTTCTACAAGTTTCTCACTCGCAGCTATGACCCGTCAAAGTTTGTCTCAATGTTAAGTCAATGGAAATTTTGGGGTGTTTCAGCGCCCCGTTTAGGAATTCGGAAGGTCCCATCAGTTAGAAAAGATATAGCAACTCGAGTCAGATCAGACCGAAGGTCTGTCCAAAGTTTGATGGCTGTAGCTTGAAAGCTCTAGGACGAGTTAGAGTTAGAAATTTTAGTCTCAGAAGAAAAAGAATAATAATAAGTTTAAGTGCAACAACAGTATGTTGGCTTTCTCAAGCCAACATAATAAATATAGCTGTAAGCAGTGATTACCGGGGTTCAAGCTATTTGGGTCATGAAGACCTTTAAGGGCATGCCTGTGTAGATTTGCTGAATTGTACAAAATAAATGATGAAAAATAAGCTACCAGACACATGTGTTCAAAGTTATCAGCAAAAACAGTGCTATCATTCAGTGAAATGTTTCCCTCTCTTCTCACGGAACATTGACAAATAGAACACTGAAGGAAATGTTTGTGGTGCTTGCATTGGCAAAACTTGGGTCACAGAATGTTAAAATAGTGTAAATGAGTCAAAAGAGCCGAACCCCATGTCTCTACGATGATCTGATACAGAGATACAGCTCTTGCTAAATGGTTGCTAGGGTATTCTCATTGGTTGCTTGGGAGTGACTTGCAATCCACCAATGATTATACACAAAGCCATGAAAGGTATAATCCATGATGACTCATGATTTTAGATGTGAGGTTGCAGTATTTTTAAGTAAAAATAACAAATAACCACTTGGTGGTGCTATGACAAACTCGTGCATGGAACCTCAGGTCATGACTGTTACATCTAGCTAGTATCATGGCTATACACGTTAGTTTAGTGAAAAAAAGAGTTGTATGACCATTGGCTTGCTCAATGTCAAAGGTTTTGTTCAATTATGAGGCCAACTAGTGGTGCAGGCATACCATTTTTTTTTTGTATTACCTCAGACTCTGCTCAGACATCACCGTTTCAAATCTGTTTAAAAAATGTCATTTCGTTGCGGAGTTATAACCATTTATGTGTAAATACACAAAATTTGGAGGTATTTTTTTTTTCTTTGCAATTTTCGTTCATTTCTGATGGAAATTTTAACATAATGCCAATAGTGTTTTTTCTTCAGAAGGTAATGTATGTTCTTCCTATGGTCATTTCGAGTCGATCGGAATAACCCTCGCGGAGTTATTCACGCGTGTTTTGTAAGTGCTATTTTCCTGTGCAGAACCAACCGTAAGGCAAAACCTGGCATGTTATCGTTGGACTCGGCAACAATTCTGGGGCTGGATTCACGAAAACATTCTTAAGACAAAAAATAAGAAAGTTCTTAAGATAAATTATAAGAAGTTCGTAAGAATGTTCCTAAGTGCAATTCTCAAACATTTCTTAAGAAGTTCTCAAATTTTTTCTTAAGAATATCTTAAATTTGTGTCTTAAGAATAAAATGACAAGCTTTGGAATGAATTATGATACCCTGCTAATGATGTAATAAACTTATTAATCTTTTGACTAACGTTACCTTGCGATCATTAACGCGATACAAACGAGTGATACATTAAGACTATAGAGGATGTTATTCGCTGTTGTAACAGAGGCCAGCTAGTATTAAGGCGGTGCGGTGAGTAAATATAATTTCCTAACGTCGCAATTGGTCCGTCATTCGGGTCGAGCGCACTGGGCGTGCGTCCTTCACTCTCCGTGCTCACGGCTTCGTCTCCCGCGACTCGCGCTCACGCGTCAAGAGACGGACGCGGAGGGTGCAGCATACCCGCGGTTTCAGATCCCCTCGACTCACATGACAAAGCGATTACCGGTTCGCCTCCCGGTTAGAGCGACTTTTAGCTGTTAAGTAATTTCACAATGAATGTAGACTATTACTGAGGAAGTTAAATGTTTGCTAATATTATCACTAATACTTATTTGTTTTTCATGACATATTACTGAGTAAGCCATTAAACTTCATTATATGAGTGTGAAATTCCTCTTTAAACTAATCTTTGTGAAGTAAATTGATTAAATTGCCATTTCAGACTACAAAATACAACATGTCACATTTAAAACAATCACATTAACTTATAAAACATCTTACATTTTGAGATTTAAGACTACTGTAAGGTTGTCCTAACTTTAAGATGTTATTTAAGACAGTTTATTTTTCGAGAATTGGAATTCTTCTTAAGTTTTTTCTTAAGAACATACTTAAGGGAAAAAATAAGAACTTTCTTAAAAAGCTTTTTTGAGAATACAAAATATTCTTAATTTTTTTCTTAAGCTTGAATTTAAGATAAAAATGTCAGTTAAGAAGATTTTTCTTCTTAAGAATGTTTTGTGAATCCGGCCCCAGGACTCCAAGGAAAAAAAGTCGCATGAAAATACGTCAAACTCAGCCTAAGTTATAAGCGTTTAAATGATTCGTCTGACCACTAGGTGCACGTGATGAAACGATGCATGAAACCTCAGGCCATGACTCTCATCAAAAGTACCAAGTGTCAAGACTTATCTTCAGAGACATAAAAAGATGGGGGTCTTGCGCTGCCTAATTTTTTGATTTATTACTGGGCAGCAAATATCAATAAAATTCATAGCTATTACAATTCTCCACATTTAGATTAGTGTAGGCTAGAAGCACAGTCTTGCCCTTCATCTTCGCTTTCTACCTTAGTATGTGCTCCTCTTTCCAACCGCCCCTCAAAGTTAACTACTAATCCAGTAGTATGCACCTCTCTTAGGATCTGGAGGCAGTTTAGACAACATTTTAAGCTTGCTAATGCCTCTCTTTATGGACCTATCTGAAATAATCATCTATTTGTCCCTCAACCTTAGATTCTGTATTCGTTTCATGGAAAATTAAAGGCCTCGTGTATTTTTCTGACTTATTTATTAATAGAGTTTTCTCTACTTTTTCTAAGCTGGCTGAAAAATTCAGTTGGTAACACTTTATAATAACTTCACACTATGAAGCATTAGTAAAGCATTAGTTAAGCATTATTAAATAGTCAATTAATAATTTATTAAACATTAATAGACATTAGTAAATAGTTTATCAATGCTTTATTCTTGATTTATAAGCATATATATAATGTGTTTAATGATTGTCTTTTCATGCTTTATTAATTATCAATTCATCATTTCTAAAATAAGTATTACATTATTTACAGACCAGTTTTTAAGATGTTGCCAGTGGTTCATAAGATCATTTAGGAATTGTAAATAAATTATTAATAAACTATTTAAACATTCATTTATACATCTTATTATTTAGACGTATAGTAATAAGTTAGTCAGTGTGTTAATAAATGCTTCATTAACACATATTCCTACTGTATTCATGATTAATTTAGGTAGTTATAAAACATTTAGAAGTGGTCAGTTAACTATTTTTGTGAGCTCATCTAAAGTGAGGACTATTTATGCTTTGTAAAGCTTTTATAAAGGAGATTTAAAGTCTCCATTATCTTTTAAAAAGGAAACAAACACAACACAGAGTAATACAAAACATGAAACATATTTATTTCAAGATGCAAAAATTACACTGTACAACTGTACACTTCCAATGTGATCTCATGAGAATATGTGTGTATTTTTAAGTTTCAGTGTGGTTGTACCATACCTACATTTACTTACATTTAAATGACAGACAGGACTAATACGTAAAATAATTACGTATTTACAGATTTACAAACGGTACAAATTTGCACGTAAGTTATTCTTATTCATAAATATTAAAATCGTGGGCATTAACGTTTCTTACTCATATTAATGACATGTTTTCAGTCATATTGTCTGACTTATTTATTTAAGACAGTTTATCCATTTACTTAATGAAATGATTATGATATTCAGATAATTTTACAATATTTCACATTTAAACTTTAAAAAAATAACATTTCTGTATTTATTTAACTATTTTTTAATATTTAGTTGGTAACACTTTATAATAACTGCACACTATGAAGCATTAGTTAAGCATTACTAAATAGTTAATTCATAATTTATTAAACATTAATAGTCATTAGTAAATAGTTAATCAATGCTTTATTCTTGATTTATAAGCGTATATATAATGTGTTTAATGATTGTCTTTTCATGCTTTATTAATTATCAATTCATCATTTCTAAAATAAGTATTACATTATTTACAGACCAGTTTTTAAGATGTTGTCAGTGGTTCATAAGATCATTCAGGAAGTGTTAATAAATGATTAATAAACTATTTAAACATTCATTTATACATCTTATTATTTAGATGTATAGTAATAAGTTAGTCAGTGTGTTAATAAATGCTTCATTAACACATATTCCTACTGTATTCATGATTAATTCAGGTAGTTATAAAACATTTAGAAGTGGTCAGTTAACTATTTTTGTGAGCTCTTCTAAAGTGAGGACTATTTATGCTTTGTAAAGCTTTTATAAAGGAGATTTAAAGGCTACGTTATCTTTTAAAAAGGAAACAAACACAACACAGAGTAATACAGAACATAAAACATATTTATTTCAAGATGCAAAAATTAAACTGTATAATACACTTCATATCAAAGGAAAAATAAACCTTTGCTATATCATAAAAAATACAATAAATAAACAACAACAAAGAAAGTGAATATATAAATATTTTTTTTAAAAGTTGTATAATGAACTGAAACATGTCCACAATCTGCACTTCTGGTCTGGAATGTTTGAAACGTTCTTTAATGCTAAGGTCCTCTCTGGAGTATATGAAGTAAAGTAAAGAAAAGTATTAAAGTTTTAATCCAAGAGAACTTTGATCCGCCTTCCCTCTGTCACGACGCATTTTTTTTTACATTTCAGTACACCAACGGAAATGGAAATGACGCAAATATGTCACGTGGCACGCAAAGAGCCAATGAGCTTTTGATATCACTGCCGTAAAGCAATGTGTTGTAAAGCTTCTTGAGGCGGGATATTTGAAATCAAATTTATATTAGCCTATGACGAACGCGCGAGGGCTGAATTTGGATCTATTTCTCCGAATCGTATGAATTTTAAAGATGTGGATTACAGCAAATGAATAAAAGTAACATCTTTTGTGAATTTATGTTGTATTTTGGTGTAATTGTTGCTTAGTAGTAATAATAACGTATTGCATAGATGACACGTATTGCATAGAGAAAACGCGTTTTTGTTTGTCATGGTAAACTAAATGGTAACACTTTATAATAACTGCACACTATGAAGCATTAGTAAAGCATTAGTTAAGCATTACTAAATAGTCAATTCTTCATTTATTAAACATTAATAGACATTAGTAAGTAGTTTATAAATGCTTTATTGTTGATTTATAAGCATATGTATATATATATATATATATAAGGTTTTTAATAATTGTCTTTTCATGCTTTACTAATGATTAATTCATCATTTCTAAAATAAGTTTTACATTATTTACAAACCAGTTATTAAGGAGTTTTCAGTGGTTCATAAGATCATTTAGGAAGTGTAAGTAAATAATTAATAAACTATTTAAACATTCATTTATACCTCTTATTTAATTATACATATAGTAATAAGTTAGTCAGTGTGTTAATAAATGCTTCATTAACACATATTCCTACTGTAATTCATGATTAATTCAGGTAGTTATAAAACATTAAGAAGTGGTCAGTTAACTATTTTTGTGAGCTCATCTAAAGTGAGGACTATTTATGCTTTGTAAAGCTTTTATAAAGGAGATTTAAAGGCTCAGTTATCTTTTAAACAGAAAAAGGAAACAATCACAACACAGACTAATACACAACATAGAAATATTTATTTCAAGATGCAAAACTTAAACTGTACAATAGTACACTTCATATGAAAAATAAACCTCTGCAATATCATAAAAAGAAAAAAGCAACAAAATGAACAACAAAGAAAGTAAATATTAAAAAGCAACAAAATAACAGAGATAGAAAAACAAATATTTGACAATTACGTTTTATATAAATTCTTATATAAAGTACTCTTATGCTTGTTACAGTGACTAAATAATGCTACTTGTACATTCTTGAAATGTCATGAATCAGTCTGCCACATGCACCATCATAGTGTTTCTTTGCCAGCCATTCATTCCACTCTATCACTGCAAAGCAAACTCTCAGTCCGATTTCCCCTAAGCCTCCAGATCTGCTCCTTGTAAGATCTCCAGGCCCTCTCAATATGTTGGGTATGGGCACCAGTGTGGGGATCTACATACCACTTGCTGTGGTTGACAGTGTGACGGTTGTATGATCGACAGCAACTTATCCTCTGATAGTCATATCGCCAACGTCTGCGGCACAGCATTCTTCCATCTTAGAAATATCTCAAAAATATGCCCTATACTGTCTACATCTGACGCAGAGAAGCTTATTCATGCTTTTATGACCTCTAGAATAGACTATTGTAACTCGCTACTCGGGGGATGCCATTCAAATCAGGTCAACAAGCTTCAGCTAGTTCAAAACGCTTCTGCAAGGGTACTTACTCGATCTAAGAAGTATAGGTAGGTAGGTAGATTTTTATTGTCTCCCTTGGGAGAAATTTGTCTCGGACAAGAGAACCGCTGCAGCGTACTCACAACACAATAACAAACAGACATCACAATATAACAATAAATTATCTAAAAACAAAAATAGGTAAAAAGAAAGTTGTACCAGCAACTGCATAGTTTGGCGTCATAGCAAAAGCTTCCAGTTCACACACAGGTTAACAACCGGCCTATAGCTATATTCCTGGCAAGAACCCGGTGGTTCACATATTATCAACCAGCATATGTGGCTATACTCATTACATAAACTCATTAATTCCTAAGAACCCATTCTATTGCAGTTGCTTATTAATCAATTTGACTGACAGTGGGACAAATTAATGTTTGTACCGATTATGCCTGCACAATGGGACCCTATATCTCCGGCCAGAGTTCATCAATGTATATTCTGAGTGCAAGACATGTAAAGGGTCCTGTAGAATCCTATTAGCGCACTGGACCGTACAAATCTCAAACATTTCTGGTAAGGAACTGATTGTCTTAATCCCCATAATTTTCCCCGCCACTCTCACCAAGCTATCTATTTGAGCCTTCATTTGTACGGATAGATTGCCAAACCATGCAATAATGCCATATCTCAAAATAGACTCTATTGATGCTCTATAAAAAATTAGCATTATATTGCTGCTCACTCCGAACAGTTGTAGTCGTCTTAAAAAGTGTAAGGTTCAGTGGCAAACGAGGTTAGGGGCTAAGTAGACCACATAAGCCCAATTCTTGCATCTTTACACTGGCTACCAGTTAAATATCGCATCCAATTTAAAATATCACTAATCACCTACAAAGCTTTAAATGGCTTAGCACCCTCATATCTTAGAGAATTACTATCAGAATACAATCCATCACGCACACTACGGTCGCAAAATTCTGGTCTATTGATTATCCCTAGACTATCAAAAGTATCTAAAAGTGGAAGATCCTTTTCCTACTTAGCCCCTAAGCTCTGGAATGATTTACCAACCGATGTCCGAGAATCAGACACAGTCGATCATTTTAAATCTAGACTTAAAACTTTTCTCTTCAACAAAGCATTCGCGTAATTTGTCTAGTAAAGGTTCTTAACTCGCAATAGTTATTTTCACGGAACAAAAGCACTCACGGTCATAACACAGACCAACCAAATAAATAAATAAAAACCTTTTCTGCATGAACACTTAAAATGAATTGCATTAAATAGTTTGCCATCGTTTGCCACTGAACCTGCATTAACGACGAAAGTGGGGCTTCCGGCCTTAGTCAAATGGTTTGGCACGTATGGTTGGGTTGCGATTTTGGTGCTTTCGTGTGTCTTGTGAAAAGTATGCCATACCGACCCGTTTGCCACTGAACCTGCATTAACGACGACAGTGGGGCCTCCAGCCTTAGTCAAACAGGTTGGCACGTATGGTCAGGTTGCGATTTTGGCGCTATTGTAAGTCTTGTGAATAGTATGCCATACAGACCCGTTTGCCACTGAACCTGCATTAACGACAACAGTGGGGCCTCCAGCCTTAGTCAAACGGGTTGGTATGTATGGTCGGGTTGCGTTTTTCGCGCTTTCGTGTGTCTTGTGAATAGTATGCCATACTTACAGTGGGGCCTCCAGCCTTAGTCAAACAGGTTGGCACGTATGGTCGGGTTGCGATTTTGGTGCTATCGTAAGTCTTATGAATAGTATGCCATACAGACCCGTTTGCCACTGAACCTGCATTAACGACGACAGTGGGGCCTCCAGCCTTAGTCAAACGGGTTGGTATGTATGGTCGGGTTGCGTTTTTCGCGCTTTCGTGTGTCTTGTGAATAGTATGCCATACATACCCGTTTGCCACTGAACCTGCATTAACGACGACAGTGGGGCTTCTGGCCTTAGTCAAACGGGTTAGCACGTATGGTCGGGTTGCGATGTTTTTGGCGTTTTCTCCTGGTCCTGTAAATGGTATACAATATAGACCCGTTTGCCACTGAACCTGCATTAACGACGACAGTGGGGCTTTAGGCCTTAAGGGCGATTTATAGTCGTGCGTAGGTGCTACGCCGTAGCTACGGCGTAGGCTATCCGTAGCCTGTGCGTAGCTCTGCGTAGCCTGACGCGCACCTCACAAAATTCCTAACAGCGCGTCGGACCTACGCGGACCGCAAGCTCTGTGATTGGTCCACCAGAACCCCTCCCGTCAGGTAAAAAAACTGCGTCATAGGTATTTCCGGTTGAGACGGTGAAAACAAAGATGAGCCAAGTCGAGGAGTGATTTAACTAAAACTGCAACATAAGTCGCTGTTTATTTACTTACATCATTGCTGGTCTTCTCAAATTATACACAACAAGTTGCTATTTTTTCTTCGTTTGTGGATTAACTTGCTTAGCTTCTTCTTCTGTGACGACTTCTGCTGCTACTGTGGTTACACGCGTGATTACTGCCAACCAGCGGTTTCGCGTGTCTTTGCACGTCGACGCGGACGGCGACGCACAAGTATAAATGAAAACCGACGCGGAACCTACGCCGTCGCTGCTACGCCGTAGGACCTACGCACGAGTATAAATCGCCCTTTAGTCAAACGGGTCGTCAGGTTTCATTTTCTCTTAAAGATCGGAAGGTGACCCTTATTTACCATATATACCCTCGCATTGGGCCCCCAATTTGCTAAATCCTCAACTGTGGATAATATAATTATGCCGCAATAGTTAGTCTGTCTGGAACTAAGCTGAGTTAAACCACATCACTGTGTGACACTTCAATACATATGAACGCCCGCTACGCTAATATGATTTTGTTTTTCTCTCCCTGTCTCGTCCTCGACCCGAGGACAACGAGACAAACAGACCCAGTCCCGGTAGATGTGAAAGTCGGCACACCTCTGATCTACTAACCGTCCTTCAACGTGATGCCCAGCTGATGCCTGACCAACGATCACCGGCAGAACCCGCTTAATCTCCGCTAAATCTCCTTATCCGTTCTCCCAAGGGTTTTTCCCTCCTAGGACTTATTTTTCCTCGGATAAAAGCCCGGGTTTTTTTTCTCCTAGGGGGTTTTTCACCCCGGGGAGGCAGCCTTTTTGGGCTTTACCTAGTTTCCTCTTCTAGACGTTGCTTTAGTAATACGTGCACTTATAATATTGAGTCATAGCCGCAGCAAATTTAACTGCTCATGCTATCATGTATTTTGTTGTGCTATCTGTCGTTTTTCTGTGCTTTTCACTGCTTCTATTTATGTAAAGCTGCTTTGAAACAATTGACTTTTGTGAAAAGCGCTATATAAATAAAATTGAATTGATTTGAATTGTACCCTAGTGCAGGGAGGATGTTATAGGCACGCCACTCGTCACTCAGAATTGAAGACCCAGGCCTCACATGATGCACAATCAAAGGGACTAGATCATTTCGAGATCTTCTCTTCAGAAGACGTAGAATAGGTTTTCTGGATTTTTTCTGCTGATGATGTCTCACACCTAACATACCAAAGACCCACTTCTTTCTTTTCCACCCACCAGCCATTCTTCCTCTACCACGGCCATTCCCAAACTGTGGTCCGTGAGGGTACTGCAGGTGGTCCGTGTAAAGGCAAAATAAGAATATGTATATTTTGAGAATATGCTGTGTTGTGCTTGAACGAGTTCATTGAACAAAAGTTGAATGTGATCTGAACGTACTGTATTACTGCCTGATGAATGTTACTGTGATCTTTGATTCTGGTGCCTGTGAACGGCACACTCTTTCAGTTTAACGTCGTTCAATAGGGTGCCAGATTTCTATTTTCTTTCAGGCAAAAACCTGACTAAAACACACTGTAAACAGGCCTTAATGTGTAGCGGAAAAACACCCAATCTGGCAACACCGCCACCAGTCAGTTTTCACCAGTCACGCTGCATGCGTAATCAAAACAACACAGACGCTGCTGATATTCCTGCCGCGCCACTCAAATAGTTTAACATTAAATAACATCATATTTATCTTAAATTGTTAACGATTAACATAGGCTGCTAACGCATATTCTGGATCTTGAAATAGATTCTGACTAGCTCACGCAATTTAACATGCACGTGCGGTGTGCGATACCTGCGAGTTGTCATACAAGCAACCCCCACCCGGCTAGCCTTTCAAGGTATGTGCAAGCAAATACAAAAATTAAAAGACAGTCAATGATTATGTAAACCATGGTTGGATAAGGATTTAAAGTTGGATATTAAGATGAAATCTGACGCATTTAGCTTCAGTGTTAAAACTGATAAAATAATTGCTGTCTGTGGTTCTATATGGGCTATAATGGCAATCTTTTTTTAATAATATGGGGAAAAAAAACTATAAATTAGTTCATTTTTGGAACTGTGAACTAGTTCAAAATTTTGAAATATGAACTGAACTAGTTTACTAGTGTAAACTGTGAACTGAAGTAGTTCATGTAGAAAGTGAACTTTCCCAACACTGAGAATATGTATATAAATAATATTGATATAAGAATATTGATATACATTTTTAATTAAATTGTCAAGTTATTGTGTGATTACTGAAATAGGCCAGTGGCACTCGGCCGTGACATTCAAGTTCAGTGCCGTACAAAATGGATTGCTGTATGAATTTGTGGCAGCTGTTTTGTGCAGTAAACTTTCTTTTAAGAAACCTGTTGTACTGATGTGATGACCAGTTATAGTTTTAGTGCTAGTAAGACTATTTTGATGTGCAGATTAATTCAGGACTTTGTGTAGACATATTTTATAATGAGTATTATGAGTTGGTCCGCGAAAATTCTTGATTACAAATAGTGGTCCACACACACAAAAAGTTTGAAAACCCCTGCTCTACCATACTAATAGAGAAAAACACAACAAACACAGAGGTAAACAGATACATTATAATAACATAATAACTTTGGGATCTATATTTCACATTTATTTAAAGTTGCTATTGCTATAACATACCTTTCTTTTGTGCCGAAAATGGCTTTCGTCGATCACAACAAACTCCCTTCTTCCACCAATCAGCTGACCTGTATGCCTTCGCATCCTTTCAACTGCTGTGACACAGACTTCCCTTATTTTCTTTGCCATTTTACTAAGAGTTGCCGAACTGCCTGCAATGCTGTCGTCCATCATGTCTATCTGCCGTAACCGCAGACCCTGAGAAAACCTGTAAAAACAAATAGAACATGTTATGGTTATGAATGCCTTTATGTAAAATAATTGACACATGCATTATTTTATGCAAATTACAAAGAGAACAGTGACAATGTGAGTTAATTATATAAATATTTATATTACAGTTGTATTCCTACCTGTACAGGAATTGCATCCACCTATTGAAGGAGACCTTTGATCCACTGAATATTGATTTGTGCCTGACCGAAATTTGTTTTGCCCTTCCCTCATGTGCTTCTGCTTGTCGACAAATCCTATTGTAAAAAAAATCTTTCAGTGTGATGCACATTTTATATATGTATGTATGTATGTATGTGTGTACACACCAGTGGCGAACCGTGGGTACTTTAGCTGGGCCTTCAAAATATGCAATGAAGTGCAAATGCCTCTCCATCCATAATACTAGGCTATTCGTATTTCGTTAAATCATACAGTGAACGTGTAAAAATTCTGAGCACACAAAGTTAAATTACAGAATGGGCATTGTCTGCCTTTAAATGCAGTTTTAAAGTTTAAAATTACTTTAATCTAACTGATAAACACAAATACAGACTCTGCTGCTCTGTAATGACAGGGACTCTGTAAATTTGCATTTAACAAGCTTAAATTATGTTCTTTAATTTATTTTTTATTTTTTGGAAATATATATTTAGCTGTAGGATACCTTGTGATACCTTGTTAGTCTTTTTCATAAGGGGAAATATAGCACCCTGCGTTCTCAGTGCACCTCCTTGTGGCTTATAACTGTTGTTATAAGATATCCAGGGCTCGCAAAATCTCTAGCCCGAGCCCCGAGGGCTACCAAAATGTATATTCAAAAAAATATTTGAACGTTTTCGCATTCTCTCAGATTTAGTTAGGAAAATATATTGTATGTAATTCAGCGTCGTCTGTCAGTCATTACTATCCTAACGTAACAAGTGAAACTGTCAGGAAGTAAAAGTATAATTAAACCCATTATTTTTCTCGCTTGTGTTCGCGTCATATGCACAGTCTCCTCTGCACGCGCTTCTCCCGGCTGTGCTCTTCACGAGTACGCGCTTAAGTAATTTCGTTTTTACCTCAGCCCTATCAAACTAACCACAACGTCAATCACGTTTTCCGCCATTTACCTTAACCACTCTCACAGCAGAGATTCGGGCCACTAGACTGTATTAATATTAACGGTCTATGAGCTTCGTCTTTGGTGTTTTATGGCAGCTCACATCCAGTTTGTTGCATGCTTAGGACTTCATGAAGGCTTACAATGTTTTGTTTTTTACCCGCCCACTTGAAATCAAAACGTGATTGGTCGATTTGCCCGTCACTCTCCACACCAAAACACATAGCTTGGCCTTCCCTGGGATTCATGAAGTCCTAACCAATGAATGAGCCAGATAACCGGGCCTTAATAGAGAGAGACGATTCTGATTGGATTAGATGTTTTCATGACATGAACCTGACAGTAAGCTTTACGTTAGAACATAGATGAGAGAAAATATATTACATGTATTGTATTAAATTGAATTAAATAGAAATTTAAAAATGTAAAAACATATTTTTATTGAATACTATATTATTTATTTGTATTATTATTATAAAAAATCTTTTTATTATTTTTTTTAGGCCTTCTCTGAAGGCGTAGAAGGCCCTGAAGGTTCCCCACTGGTACACACACACACACACACACACACACACACACACACACACACACACACACACATACGCACAAACATATGTATGTATGTATGTATGCATGTATGTATGTACGTACGTATGTATGTATAGCGTGTGTGTGTGCGTGCGTGCGTGCGTGCATGCGTGTGTGTGCGCGTTTGTGCGTGCGTGTGTGTGCGTTCGTGTGTGTCTTACCAAGCATATTGGTCTCTACTGTTCGTCCTTTTCTTCATTTTCATGTCCCGATGACAAATTCTGCATTTAATTTTTGTTTTTAGCAGTTTCCTTTTCTGAAGCCAATTAATCATCTTCAGGGATTTCTTTTTAGAGCTGTGCTCATTAATAAGCTTCTTTAGCCGCCTTAATCTGCTCATTTTTATTTTATTAAATTTTTTATTTAACAATTGCTTTCGATTCCAGTGATATAGTGACAGCTAGTTTGTGATCAAATAGTAGGGAGAAATCGCGCTCCCGCTTTCAAACGTAATCAGTGTGGGACAAATGAAAACTCGCGGTCTCGAACGTCATCAACAGGGGACAAGGAAATGTGCATGTGCAGCAGCAGTTTGTTTTTGACATGGAGAACTCCGAAAAAAGTAGAAAATGCGTGCGGACCCGGGCCTAAACGGAACGCCAGCGTGGAGATGGATGCATTGGATGAGACTTGATTTTTTGACATTTGGATATAAAGTGTTTTAACCCTCGTGTGGTGTTCATATTTTTGTTACTTAGACAAAGTTTGTGGGTCTAGTGGACCCACGGCATTATTCGTATCCTAAAACAATCCAGTCATACAAATTTATGTATAACTGTTTACAGATGTTTATTTTAGCCTTATTGCAAGTAATATAGACAGAATTTATGGTTAATATTTGTCATTTACCACTAGTAGAGGACTATTTATAGATTAAAGTGCTATTCGTTTTTGTGATAATATGAAATAAGAGAAGAAAATTCTATTCTCTCCCAGATATTGGGGAAAAACATGTTTATCTTAAATAAGTATTAATCACTTTTTCATCTCAAATACGTTTTTTATCACTTTGATGTTTAAGTCTTTGAACTTAGTTTGAAATTGTACACATTTGTGTAAGTTTACATAGCACAAGCCCCATCTGGAAAGATGCTGTATCATAACACATCATCCACATTGAACACATAACCTGTTCATGCCAGCCTACACAACACATAAGAAGCAGATTTTTACTATGTAGCTGTGTTGCATATGCATTTCTTGCATTTTATAGACATATACTGTGTCGTCCTGTCCATCTTATGTCCACACACACTGCAGTAAAATGTGTTGCTATTGGCTACAACCTAAAATGATAAAAATGCTTGGATATAAAATTTTACTTTCTCTATTTCTACTTCTCTATTTACTTTCTTTCTGTCACGCACTCATACACACACACACACACGTGCGCGCACACACCATAGGTTTTGTGGTAAACCCATGGTTTTACAAATGGTAATCAATACACCAATTTGCCATGATTACTACACTTTTACTATAATACAAGCATGAATATTTTTTGTAAGGGAGATAATGGGAAAATGTAGAATGGTTCCTGTTAGACAGAAGGTAAAGTGTTTGGGACAGTGGGGCCAGATGAGTGTTCATGCTTGATATATAATATGTTGTATCCTTGCAGCATTATAGCAAGTGCAGAAGGACAAAACTCTGACATGCATCCATCACATATGTACAGACATATATACAAACACACTCATGCACTCACAGGAGTCCCAGATAGAAGAAAAATAGAGTGAAGTTACAAAGCACATTCAATTTTTACACTCTTATTAACCCCGGGTCCAGTGGACCCGAACACCACATATGTAATATAAATGCGTAGGGGGGTGAACAGTGTACAGTCATTATAAATTTGTTTATTTTTATGTTCTTTATAGAAAATGAGCCAAGGCCAATGAATCTGAGGTTAAAACAATAATTAATTGCATAATTTTTCTTTTAGTAAACATTAAAAACGGGTCCCACAGACCCGAACACCACACAAGGGTTAATACTACAATATATGGTGTAAAAACGTCTGAGTGCTGCCCTCTTCAGGTTAAATGGTGGCTACTGCAGTTGAATTTTCCTATTGGATGGTGGGTCCAAAAAATGATTAGTGACGTAAGCAGGTTCAAGATCACCACGCCCTTGTTACGATCTCACCACACACTTAGTTCGTCCCCTCTATCTCCTTGGGATCTGCCCACTTTTCTTGCATTTTTTCAAATATTGCCAGTGGGTGGAGTCAGGCTCTGACCAGGGGTTTAGTTACGCTTTAAAGACATTTTTTTACTCTCTTTGTGTAATGTTCAGGGATGTGATGAGAGTTTGATAGACAACAAGAAAGTAAACAGAACTTTCACAGTTCATTCAATAATGTATAGTTACTTTTAAATAGGTGTACCCACGGCCCCCACTGCACATCTGGCAGACAAAAGAAAATCTCATGAGCTGGAGATGTGTAAACTGAAAATAGATTGGCAAAAAGACAAGATTGATGAGCTGACCAAGGAGAGAGACTATCTAAAAGAGCAGCTGGCCTCAGGTAAGGCTCACAACACACAACATGTATTTAAATAATAGTAAAATTGAGTTTGTGTTATTATTTGAGTCAAGCTTTGTGTTCTTATGTACCACGTGATGCAAGCTGTCAGACTTATGTACATATTTGTGTCCATTTTAACAGCTCTTAAAAGAGGGGACACCGTTTCAAAGAATACAATTCCCCTGTCTTTAGATTCCTGTCGTGACAGCTCAGAATCTTCCTCTGATTCTATGTCTGACTCCTCTATATCCTCATCAGAGGGGGACAGGAAGAAGAAAAGGGTGAAAAGAAAGGGGAAAGGGAAAAAGTATGGGAAGAAGTCAAAGAAAATGGAAACAAAGACACGTCAGAGAGGTTAGAATGATATTTTTACCCTTTCCACTTGTTTCTCTTGGTTCTTCCTGCATGATGTCCCCGTGTGTGTGTGTGTGTGTGTGTGTGTGTGTGTGTGTGTGTGTGTGTGTGTGTGTGTGTGTGTGTGTGTGTGTGTGTGTGTGTGTGTGTGTGTGTGTGTGTGTGTGTGAGTTTAACTGAAATCGTGTGTTTGTTTCTCTATTTCATTTTTGTTATTGTTGTAATTATTAGATATCATCATTCAGATTTGTTTATTACTTGATTTAGTTATTTTGGGGTTTGTTATTTCTTTTTGTCGTATCAATACCACTCATTTATGGAGCAGATTAAATGGGTGTAATCTTTTTGATCTGTTTATTTGTTGGTTTCTTTTGTTATGTGTGTGCAAGGGAATTAACTTAAGATTGTGTTTTTTTTGTTACTGTCATTATCCGGTATTATTATTTAGATCTGTCTATTTATTGATTTATTTTGGAATTTGGGGTTTGTAATATTTCTTTGTCTTTTTTTTGTATTAATGCTGCTCATTTACGGAGCAGATTAATTGTGGTATAATCTTTTTGGTTTGTGTTTATTCGTTGGTTGTATGTGTGTGGGTGTGTAAGTGAGTTGAATTGAAATTGTGTTTTGGTTGCTTTATTTTTTTATTATTATTAGGATAATAGTTTTACTAGTTTTTTATTGATTTAGTATTTTGATTATTTTGAGTTGTATTATTTCTTTGATTTGCTTTACATTTAATACTTCTCAAGCATGCAATGGGGTTATTGTGGGTGATTGTTTTTTTTATTAAATTTGTTTTATTTTGGTTTATTTGGTGTTGGCCCAGCCAGCAGTGACATGCGGGGCCCAGATGAGGGCTTCATGGGTGGCAAATGTGGGCCCCATTATGGGCTTGTGTTACCCGCTCCAGGCCCGAGAAACCCAGAGGGGCAAGTTGAATGAATTCACTGCAGAGAAATAAGAGAGACACGTTTATGCTGCTGAGCTCTTGCAATGTTTAATGAACTCTGACCAGAGCTCTGCAGCCTCTATTACTCAGAAGCGCTAGGCGCCCTCTACAGGCGGCAAAGATAATAACAATTTAAGGATCAGTCCAAAAACACATTAATGAGTCCATACTACACAGAACAGAATCAGGTACATTTACTAAACAGTTTTTTCTACCATTTAATTTTGTGGGGTGTCTGTTTTTCTTTATGTTTATGCACATTTATTTCTTGGACCTCTACACTCTCCCCTATTTTTTTTAGATGGCTCCTGACATCTTATTGTTCTTTAATCTACAGCTTTGTTTTGACTTCAACTCTAATTAATAGACTTTATGGCACCAATAACAGCAAGGATGAGTTGGCATGTACTGAAAGTGAGAGGTTTCATGCTGGTAATAGGGTGGCTGTGTGAGCTGTACGGATTTCAAATCTGCTCTCCATGGCCGATATGTGGGTCTACCCAGAGTGTCATATGTGAGCACTTCCTTTGGTCTTCCAGCTCTCTGTGATCTCCTTACTTCCTCCTCCTGTCTCTGTTCTACCTCTCTTTCATTCTCAATGCTCTGTCCTTCCTCCATTGCTACTTCCATATGATCTATTCCACTCTGCTCTCCATCTGGAGTGACTTGGTCTGATTCCAGGTCGAGTACCTCTTCTCCTTGACTCTGCTCTAGTACCTGGTTCTGCACTGGAGTACTCGGCTTCGTAGGATGGAACTCTCTGGCAGTTGGACGAAGGCCAATCTGGTTTTGAGGCACCACAGGTACAGTTTTGGTTTTCTTGTGAGGAAGTTTGACCAGTTGGTAACACGGGATTGTTTTCCGTAGGTTGTAATGGTAAGTCTGTTCCTCCTCATCAGAGGTATCAATGTCTGTGCATTCTTTTGTCTGAGTGGTCAACAAAGGTCTTGGTTTAACTCTCATTGTTTCCTTACTCACAGGTGCAGGTTCTTCCACTGGAAGTTCATTAACAGCCATTAGAAGATTGCGATGGAGCACACGTAAGGTCTTTTTACCCATCTCTGGCTGTACCTTGTACACTGGGCTATCTCCCACTCGTTCCACCACTCGGTGCACTTCTCTCTCCCAATAGGCACGTAGCTTACCCGGCCCACCTCTTTCTGACATGTTTCTAACTAATACTCTGTCGCCAGGATGAAGAACGGCACCTCTCACTGTACGATCATAGTATTTTTTTCCTTTGGCAGAAGACTTTTCACTGTTCTCTGCTGCTATCTGGTAAGCTTGTCTCATTCTGTCTGCCCACTTTTGGACGAAAATTTGAGGCTTGGCTTTCTCCATTTCATCCCCTAGGTTAAATAGTAAATCAACTGGCAACAGTGGAATTCTGCCGTACAACAGAAAAAATGGGGAAAAACCCGTTGCATCGTGCCTAGTGCAGTTATAGGCGTGCACTATATGTGGTAGGTGATCTTTCCACTCACTTTTCTTTTCCTCCTCCAAAGTGCGCAACATCTGAAGGAGTGTTCGATTCAGTCTTTCCACAGGATTGCATTGGGGGTGGTATGGAGTGGTACGGGAGTGTGCGATTCCCGATAGCTGTTGTAATCTGCGAAACAAGCCATTCTCAAATTCTTTCCCCTGGTCATGGTGAAGTTTCTCGGGGTACCCGAAACGGGGAATGAAGTCTTGAAAAATCTTTTCGGCTGCAGTCGTACCAGACTTATTCTTTGTGGGATAGGCCTGTGAGAACCTGGTGAAATGGTCTACTAAGACCAAAATGTACTCATAGCCTCCCTTACTTGGCTCTAGGTGAAGATAGTCTACACACCAGTTCGAATGGTGCACTTGATGAAATGGAACCCATTGGTGCTTTTTGATGAAGGTGAGGGTATTTTTGCTTGATACACGTACATTTCGTCGTCACATACTCCTCAATCTCTTGCTTCATCGAGGGCCAGTAAAACCTCTCTCGAGCTAACTGGAGTACTTTTTCCACTCCAACATGTCCCATCTCATTGTGAAGTTTCGTTAGCACCAGTGTTTTGAACTTCTGGGGGAGAACTAATTGCTTATACTGTCCTGTCCTTCGATACAGTATTCCATTTTCCAATTCCAGTTTACTCCACTCGTAGAGAAGCCGCCGTGCTGCCTTTGTTACCTGTTGTCTTTTAATTTCATTTAACATTCCTCCTTTTTCCTTTAATGCAATGACTTCAGCAATTGCAACATCTTCATGTTGAGCAGCCTGAATATTTTCAGGGGTGATACACAGGACACTGCTTTCTGTCACAGTAGGTTCTTCACAAGCTGTGTTAAGTTGTAATGCTGCTACCCATGGAACATCCTCATCCAGGACTGCTCTACTTCCCTGCCACACCGTGGCAATGGCTTCTGGTGTCATTGTCAAGTT
Organism: Paramisgurnus dabryanus; assembly: GCF_030506205.2. Lineage (NCBI taxonomy): Eukaryota > Metazoa > Chordata > Actinopteri > Cypriniformes > Cobitidae > Paramisgurnus > Paramisgurnus dabryanus. The sequence goes on from NC_133343.1 coordinate 14,338,252, forward strand.
ATACTCTCCCATGTGGTTTTGAAGCTTTAGGGGATACCTTGACAGTGTGTCCGCATCAGCATTGGATTTTCCAGGTCTGTACCGTATGTCAAAATGGAAGTCAGCTAATTCACCCACCCAGCGATGCCCCACTGCGTTCAACCGGGCCGTACTGAGGACGTAGGTCAACGGGTTGTTATCCGTGTAAACTGTGAAAGTTGGTGCGTAGTAAAGGTAGTCCCTAAACTTGTCACAAATTGACCACTTGAGTGCTAGGAACTCCAGTTTACCGGAATGAAGATGATAGTTTTTTTCCGCAGGGGTTAGGGTGCGGGATCCATAGCCAATGACACGAAGTTGGTTACCCTGCTGCTGATAAAGTGCTGCTCCAAGGCCTTCATTTGAAGCATCGGTGTGTAGAATAAAGGGCAAATCGAAATCTGGATATGCCAATATGGGTGGACTGGTCAGGATATCAATGCATTTGGACACAACATCTTGATGTACAGATGTCCAGGTAACTGGTGTTCTGGAATGCAGTTGTCCTTTATCTTGTGCTCTACCTTTACCCTTTTTCTTGCTAGGTGAGGAGGTTACACCACTGCCGCTATCATCTGGTGAGCATTGGAGTAGTTCAAACAGAGGCTTTGCAAGGCGAGAGAAGTCCTGGATAAACGAACGATAATAACTAAAGAATCCAAGCAAGGTACGTACTTCTCCAACTGTTCGTGGCTGTTTGTTTTTCAGGGCTCTTACCGCCTCCAGGTCCTGGGGGTCAATTTGAATTCCTTCTCCTGACACTAAACGGCCAATGTATCGAATTTGTCTCTTAAAGAATTCGCACTTCTTTGGACGAAGTTTGATTCCATGCCTTCTCATTTGTTGCAGGACCATCCTAAGATGTTCCAAGTGGTCATTAAATGTCTTTGAAAAGCACAGGACATCATCCAAGTACGGAGTACAGCATTCATCTCGTATACTCTCTAGCACCCCCTCCATACATCTCTGAAATGCTGCTGGGGCATTCGTTAGGCCGAATGGGATACGGACCCATTCATATAGGCCCCATGGAGTACTAAAAGCTGTAGCATGTCTTGACTCCTCACTGACGAACCCTTGGTGGTAGGCACTACCCTGATCTAAAATGGAGAACCAAGTGTTACCACCAAGGTTGTCAAGAAGATCTTGAATCCTAGGTAGAGGATGTCGATCCGGTACAGTCTTGCGGTTCAGGTCTCGAAAGTCAACACACAAGCGTAGGCTGTTGTCCTTCTTCCGTACACAAACCACAGGAGAAGAGTAGGAAGATGTTGATTTTGCTATCCATCCCTTATCCAAAAGATTACGTACATAATCCTTTACTTCTCTATAAAGAGGTTTTGGAATAGCATTGTAACACTTTTGAACTGGTGTATTATCGGTAAGGTTGATTTTCAGTTGCAGGCTAGGGATGCAACCAATGTCTCCTTCGTCACGGGCAAACACATCCGATTCCTCAAACAACATCTGTTCCACTAATTCCCGTTCCTGTTCATTAAGATGGTCAAGGTCTACTGGTGGATGCCACCATCTGTTTGCTGTTTCCTGAGTGAAGCGTTTTTCCTCATGACAATTGTTGTCCTTAGAGCAAGTTTGAGTGGCACACAAAAAGGCCTCACATTCAGGCTTCTCGGATCCTGTAACATCAGATCCCAGACGTACAGGTTTAGTGTCCATGATCGGTTCAACAGTACCTAATGGCAGTCTGCCTGGCAGGTAGATGTCTTGACTGGTAAGATTCTGAATAGGTATCCTCACAATTTTTGAGGCACCCCGGGGTACATTCACAACTGAAGGAAATAGTTCCAAGCCCTCTGGGAGACTGTGTCCAATTAAAGGCTCAAACATCATCATACCGCCAATAGGCCAGGCCTTAAGTCTGCATCTTATATTTAGGATTTGGCCACGGTGAATGGTAGTGCCTACTTTTCCTGTTTTTACCACACTTGACGGAACATTCCAGGGTGTGTCAGAAGTAACAGTGGAGACCAGCGCCTCTGCCATGCCTTTCTGTAAGTTCATAGCCTCTGAGAGCAAATCAGTTAGATGGACTTCTGTCACAGTGTCACCATTTTCTCTAATTATCTCTTCAATCACGTTGAAACCCAACAGCAGACAATCTACTCCCTCTTGACTAACTAACATGGGTACGTAGATAGTGATGTTTCCATGCTTATCACTGGTCATCTCAAGCAGAACTTCGACCCACCCTTCAAAGGGCACTACTGTTCCATTTGCTGCTGTGACTTTGAGCTGTCTATCTGCTAATAAGGTCTCCAGTGGTTGGATTTGGACTCTGGGTAAGTTTTGTTGCAGCCACTCTTTTCCAATAATACTAACCTGGGCTCCGCTATCTAAGAGCATCTGTGTTTGTACCCCATTTAAATGACAGGCAATCATACAACGACTACCAATTAACTGTGCAACTTTTCTCCCCTTATTTTTTTGCATTTTCTTAACAGAATTTTGGGAGGCTGACACATCACCTTGGATAGCATTCACATGGGTTTGGGACACAAGAGGCATCCCAGTCACTGGTGGTCCCGTCCCAGTGACCTCGACTCTTTTAACGTTGGATTACTTTTCATTAGGCACCCCACTGCTCTGTGCCCAGCTTGGCCACAACGGAAACAGTGTGTGCAGTGATCATAACCCAGGGTTTGACACTGTGTACATTTTCCCTTTGCTGCAGATCTAGGTTGTGGCTTGGTATTCGCTATGGCTACTGCAGCTGTTGGCTGCTGTGGACTGCTTCCCATGGACACAACTTTCTCCAGGTTTTTTGTTAGGGCAGACACTAGAGCAGACAGTTCATATATAGCATCACGGTTAGCTTTAACCTCTACTTGCATCTGTGAGGTAGGTCCTGTCTCTGTATCACTTTGCTGTATCGCACTAGCGACCGTGATTTTTGGTTTACTTGTTGGGCCAAGGCGTTTTTGTCTCTCTGCCTCTTCTCTCACTGACTGAGTTACTAGTTCAAGAATCTGATCATCTGTAATTGTTTGTGCAGCAACAGCAGACTTAATGTCTCTCCTCACATATGCATAACGTTCATTTAGCCCCTGATAGAGTGAATGAAGGAACACACCCTGCACTAACTTGATATCATACTGAAACTCAGCTCCTGGTTGCTGTGATGCAAACAAAACTCGCTGTCTTAGACCCATGAGTCTGTACACAAATTGCTGAGGTGATTCTTTGTCCTGCTGCTTTGCATTACTTAACTCTTGAAACAATTCAGTGCTGCTTTTGTCTCTAAGGTGAGCCCTAAGAAACCGTTTAAGTTCTGCTATAGTGAGACTGTCTTTGGTGATGAGCATCTCTTTAAAGGTACCTGGTTTAATTACTTTAAAGACAGTTCTAATGATTTCAGATTCTGTGAATTTTTCTGCCAAACCTTCATCAATTTGTTTACAGATGCTACTGTAACTAAGATCAGAGTTTGAATCAGAAATTTGTCCACCATAAATTTAAACTCTCTACGTGGCAAGTATGCAGCTACATCTGAGAATTTAATCAAGCCAGTCACATGTTCAGTTACAATTGGCTGTGGTGAAGTACTCTCAGTTCTTACAGAGGACAACATATTTACAGTCCGTTCTACCTGAACCTTTGCAGAAGTTGGTGTCGATGTTGGAGGTGATTTGGCTGTAGCAGTCTCTGAATCCTCTTCTACAACAGAAGGTAACTCTGGAGCATTCAGCTCATCGATGAGGTCTTGGAGCGTAAGCATGGACATCCCTTGGTCCTCCAGACTCTGCAGTTGCTCTCCACGCAGAAAGTCAACGATGAAGTCATAGAGTTCCACTTCCGTAGCACCCTTGCTTGGCAAAGACTCTCCTCCTTCCTTCTGGCAGAACTCAGCTACTCTGTACAGCACCTGGTGTTTCAACTCGCCGACCAGCAGGTGGAGCTGTTTCTCAATATCCCAGCGTAGTTCTCGAAGGGTTGCCATCACTAGAACACTGGTATCTGCTCGTTTAGCTCATCAATCTGGACCGAAATTGCTTTACTGTGGTTATTTTTTTCAGATTAGCACCCAACCAGCCGGTGGCGCTAATCCCGGACGAGCCCCCAAATTGTTACCCGCTCCAGGCCCGAGAAACCCAGAGGGGCAAGTTGAATGAATTCACTGCAGAGAAATAAGAGAGACACGTTTATGCTGCTGAGCTCTTGCAATGTTTAATGAACTCTGACCTGAGCTCTGCAGCCTCTATTACTCAGAAGCGCTAGGCGCCCTCTACAGGCGGCAAAGATAATAACAATTTAAGGATCAGTCCAAAAACACATTAATGAGTCCATACTACACAGAACAGAATCAGGTACATTTACTAAACAGTTTTTTCTACCATTTAATTTTGTGGGGTGTCTGTTTTTCTTTATGTTTATGCACATTTATTTCTTGGACCTCTACACTTGCACCCGGGATTCACATTGGGGCAAGCTGTGGAAGCCCAGACGTACTAAAAGTGGGACCTGTAAGGGTACTGCATGGGTCTTAACTGGGCAATTCATGTCAGACCCATTTAGGGCCCACCTACCCAAATGCGTTTGAAAGTGGGCTTGCACCCGGGATCCAACCATGGCTACCCAGATGGGCTTTAAATGGGCTCTGTAAGAGTCTTATGTGGGTCCTAACTGGGCAATTCATCCCAGACCCATTGGGGCCCCACCTGTCCAAAGGGGTTTAAAGTGGGCTTGCACCCGGGATCCACATTGGGGCAAGCCGTGGAAGCCCAGACGTACTAAAAGTGGGACTGGTAAGGGTCTTATGTGGGTCCTAACTGGGCAATTCATGCCAGACCCATTGGGGCCCCACCTGCTTAAAGGGCTTTTAAATGGGCTTGCACCCGGGATCCACATTGGGGCAAGCAGTGGAAGCCCAGACGTACTAAAAGTGGGACCTGTAAGGGTACTGCATGGGTCTTAACTGGGCTATTCATGTCAGACCCATTTAGGGCCCACCTACCCAAATGGGTTTGAAAGAGGGCTTGCACCCGGGATCCAACCATGGCTACCCAGATGGGCTTTAAATTGGCTCTGTAAGAGTCTTATGTGGGTCCTAACTGGGCAATTCATGCCAGACCCATTGGGGCTTCACCTGCTTAAAGGGTGTTTAAAATGGGCTTGCACCCGGGATCCAGCCGTGGATGGCCAAATGGGTTTTAAGTGGGGCCTGTAAGGGTCTTATGTGGGTCTTAACTGGGTAATTCATGCAAGGCCTATCTAAGCCCAACCATGCCAAATGGTTTAAGGAAACAATCTAAGAAAAACGAAGAATGAATATAAGTCCATGATAAATACAAGACACTTGACGCTTTGAACTGCAAAAAATATCTTTTTAAATTGAACTACAAAAATGATCTTTGAAAAACAATGTAAATGTCACAAAACATAGCGGTAAATAAACAATATATTTTATATTATATATTTTTTATAAAAATCTCTGAGAAAAAAAAACATCAACAAAAATACATTAAAGTGATGGTTCGGAGTAATTTCACTCTAGGGTCCTTTGCACCATGACCTCGAGCCAAACACCCCCCCAGAAGCTTTTTTCACCTGGGTCAAACATTGGGAGAGTTAGCATAGAGTAGCGTTATTGGCTGAATAGCACCAGTTAAAACGTGGGTCCATTAGCCCCTGCACCAAGCTATTCAGCTAATAAAGCTACGCTAACTCTCCCAATGTTCGACCCAGGTGAAAAAAGCTTCTGGGGGGGTGTTTGGCTCGAGGTCATGGTACAAAGGGCCCTAGGGTGAAATTACTCTGAACCATCACTTTAATACAAAATACACTCATGGTGTCTGTGTGGTGGATGCTCCTTTTTCTCTTTGGGCTCTTGCAGCCCTCTTCCCTCCACGGTCACGTGCGCCGGTGAACCACTTCCCCAGTGCCATTTCCACATTTTTGCGGTTCACATTTTGAGTCATTGCATTAATCTTCAGTGCACCTAAAAACAAACGGAGCATAGGTCAATTTAGCAAGGTTCTTTTTTGCTCCAACTTGCAACTCTTCAAATCATTTAGTCAGGTAAAACACATTTCCACATGTGGTAAGCTAAAAAAAATTTGCCCTAACATTTACCATGGAGTTTTATGCCTACCTATAACCCTTTTTCCATTACACGTTGAAATTTAGCTTTAAATGTGTACCAGATTTAAGCGACCTTAGAAACGGTTTTCCATGAATATATCAACATTCATAAATTCTCCCGAGGCGACCCCTTGGTATGCATTATTTTAATGCGCCAGGTCATTTTCTTACTAGTTAGTTACTAGTATTACTAGTGTGTGCTAACTTACAGGAGCACTTTTGTGTCCCCACAAACTACTGAGTCATTTAACTTTGGATACATAAAAGAAAGGCCAAAGACAAGTTTCATTGAGCAATTAAAAAAATGAATTTACCATAGAAAACTTCAAAAAGACACTGATCTTTAAAGCACAGCTTGCCCAACCGTCCAGTCACATTATACTGCCGTTGCAGTTCTGGCACCATTAGGAACCTCATCATCCTCCTGGTGGCATCTTCTAGTGAGGAACCCCCTATGTCTGCAACCATGAAAACCTTAAGAGTATAAAGTAATAGAGCTCAGTACATTCAAAGTCACAGGAAGAAAACATCGTATTAAGTCAGTAAATATCATAAAATATTCTCTGTCCCCATTACATAGCCAAGTTACATAGGCCATATTAACTGGCTTACCATATTGTTCAGCTAGACAACTCATCCTCAAAATATTCATCAATGACCAAGAGCTGTTGCACTTATTCTACTGTTTCTGTGTAAGTTAAAGGTTCCGTTTCATCTGCGTTTTTAGAGCTTTGATTGTATTTATGGTAGTGCAATTTAACATATGGTAATGTTTCGCGTGTTAAAAACTGTGTATTTTTCACACAATTTACTTATCTGTATACCGCTGTTTTCACTGTCCTCAAAACGGGCTGATGGCTTCCTTGTTCTATGAAGTCCCGCCTTCAGAAATACGTAACGAGTTCTGATTGTGCCAGCGGTTTCTGTGTTTTGATTCGACAGCAGCTTTGCGCACGTTGCCCGGAAAGGTCACGCCTCTGACCATAACGCGGAGATGCATGCGCTGTGTTATTGTAAACATGTCTTTAATATTACCTTATCAATTTGAGCCGGAATCAGACCCGGAGAACATAGATGAAGTGGATCGATTAGAACCTGTTCAAGCACGACTTTTGCAGGATGTTTCACAATGGTAAGCTGTTTATTTAGTTGTTGTCATACTTTTACGTTTGGCTGTTAATTTGAATTGGTTAAATGCTAATCTTACAAATTGCTATAAAAGCTTGAGGCATATGGTTTTGTCCGTTAACGATGGTGTTGTTGAATTTTTAAAATAAGCCCATTGTTTATTCCTACCTTAGTTACACGTGAGCACGAGTTTTGATTAGTAATATGTGTTTTATAGGTGTACATGTGGTAACTGTGACAAAATGCCAATGGAGGTTGAAAACATCTGCTGCAAAGAAATACAAAAAGTACTGTAACACCTCCTAATTCAATAATTTTTTGTTGTGTATAGTTCTTTTGAAATCCAAACAACTTTATATAACTACACTTTATTTTCACCATGAATATTATTTTCACCATCATTAAAAACTGCCATGTTTTCTAAAAGAAATCGTTGCCATGCATTACAATAATTTATGTATTTAAATTTGAATGTTACGTGACTGCACATTAAATTATTACTGCCTCACATCAATGTATAGGTTCAACGAAGAATGATGCAGATTGCAGACCCTCCTACATGTATGGTTCATCACCCGGGCTTTGAAGTAAACTGCTTAAACCCATATACCTTACAAAACATAAATAATATTTACAGAGCTGACTACGGACGAGTGAGGCGAAGAACTGAAGAAGAGTATGTTTTTATTAAATATAATAATATTAAACAATGTAAAATAACTTTAGTTATATAAGAAATAAAAAAATAAAAATGTTTTAAACAATGTTTTTTTATAAACATAATGCCATTGTATACACATGATTTTAATGAACCATTTGTTTTCTTTGTCTTTGATTCAATGGCATAGGCGTTTCCGTTACGTGGCATATCGCAGCTTTGTCAGCTGGTGCTGGGGCTACTTAGGACGACATATGAGGGTCGTCATCCCGTCTTGTGTTGTTCGCCGGATCCGCCAGCAGTTTCCTGATCCAACTGGACAGTACGTTGGGTTTCGGCCACCCCTCGACTAAACCGAGACACATGGCGGGCAATGACATTCTCCCTGGAGGGTTTTTCAAAATGTGATGATAGGGGAGGTGGAATGGTGATCTGATGTAGTTCTTCTACATATGGTGTTGGGTCCACAATGACTTTGTGTAGTAGAAGACTCATCAGGTCATCGACATAGTCTGAAAGACAAATGTAAAACATGTTTTTAGTCAGTACTTTTAAAAGCAATGTTGTGCATGTTACCTTAGTGTTGTTACAGTTTGCTAAAATCTGTTGTATTAAAGTAATAATTTTGTTGTGTTACATTTTATTAATAAAATTTTAGAACTAACTAAATGTTGGGTCTGTTTTAACAGGTTTGGCTGTGCATTCCCCTTGTTTTGACTTTGGAAAAGCGATTTTGAAAACAGCCTGTCCTTGTGTTGTTGTTGCCTGTGGACGGTGGGCATTCTCATTGTAGTACATGGCTGCGAGATACAACCTGCAATAATTGAAGAAAAAGTTAAATGTAATCATTAGTTGACCGTAATAAATAATATAATAAACTTCACGTTATTTTTGATGTCATAAACAATATTACCTGCACAACATTCCTATATAAAAGAAAACTACATTTTTGGGGGCAAAACGTATAACCACGCTGTGGAAAGCCTCCAGTGTCGACGTCTGGAAGTGATGGCTGAGTTTCTCGAAGTCCTTGAGAACTCTCTTGTTGCACGTTATTTTCTCCACTTTGCCGAGTGTCACTGACCCTGTAAACAACACACACATCACACCTTCTTTTTTTGCATTTTAACAGTACAGAATTTACCCTCTATGTAGACATACCTTTTTCAAACCATTTTTTGTCATCCCTTGAAGTCTTTTCTTGGTGTTCACATTTAGGAAACAGGGGGTTGTCATGAACATGGATGTTCTGCATGTGATTAAGAAGTGATGTCCACTTTGCCACCTTTTCTGGTCCCGAAACAGATGTAGACGCACTCCAGTAGAGATGATTTCTGATGCTTTTCAACCATTTCTTCAGCAACTCACAGTCCTTACTTTGTGAAAGCTTCAGAAGTTTCTTAGACAAAGCTATGAAAAGATAAACAGAAGTGAAATATTTATTGATGGATAGTAATAAAACTGTAAACACCAGTTAAGAAAAATAGATAGATTTTTACCTTTCTCAAAGTGCCACACATCATAGTACTGAGTGATGTTGCGTTCCCTCAGGTACTTTTGTATCTGTGGATGGCGATCAGTGACTATGTAGTCAACCACCAAACCACAGGATTCCAGCTTATCCAGACATCGTTTTAAACCCTCCTTTTCCATGTGGTAACTACCACCTACCTCGTTGCTCTGTCAATAGGCACACAGAATGTGAATATGAATATATAAATGTTAACATATTTAAAAAGTAACAAGTTTAAAACATTTTATTAATTTATTGACCTGAATTAGTTGAAGATCCACAATTGAGTTGGTTTCCATATCCATCAATGTGTAACTCCCAAATTTTGCAGAGTGCCCTATGTAAACAAAACAGTAATTATAGGCATAACATTGTTGAGAACTTCAGCACTATAAATGTTATGTTAAACTATTAAATAAGCAGTATATATACACATTTCGTTCTCTACATCTACCTGGTGAGTCAGCACGCATATCTCCTGCTACTGCAAGTTTTCCCCTCTCTTTCAACTGCTGAACAACATGTTGCTGATCTCTGTTCCACTTGTGGATGATGGCAGGCTCTAAAAACTGTCTTGCGTGTCTCCGGAAGGTACCATATTGGACAGTTTGTAGCTGCATGGCCTTAAAAATCTATGAAAATAACATTGATAAAACATTTAGAAAACTTGCCTACTAATAGCATTAAATGTAGTATTAAATCAAGTACAATAAATAATGGAATACCTTGAGTAGTTTTGAAAAGGACCCTCCCATAAAATATGTAGCAGCACACAATTGCAGGTTCCCCAATGGGGTACTCCCTACAATGGGCTGACTCTGCCACCGTCTGTAATGCTGACATTTTTCACAAAGCTGGGTGAATGCAACAAAAGTACCCATTTGTCTTTGTTGGACATCACATTTCGCCTTACAAACTGGACATGCCTCAAAAATCTCTCTAAGGCAGCTTTCATAAACAATGTACTTCTTCTCACTGTAGTTGGACACAGGATCTATTCTAAAACAATAAAAAGGACATTTATATATGTCAAATATTATTATTAGGTAACAAAAATAATCATTAACTACTGTCAAAATTAATCAAATACTATTTACAACTTACGACAATTCTGATTCCTGAGTGAAAGACTCAGGATGAAAGGTTGAATCATGTGGCTCTACATGTATCTCAGATTCTGTTTCTTCCTCTTCATCTTCCTCCTCTAACTCCAGGCGAAGTCTCTTGCTTGGCCTGAAGATTGAGCCACGTACTGGTGTTGAAGACAGCTGGGTATCTGGCAACATGAGTATTGTTTCAGTGCCAACATCCTGACTGGAAACTGTTGCCTGAATGCCTACGAGGCAAAAAAAAGTTTTAATAATTAAATTATGATTTAAATGTAATAATTATATGTTATTATTCAAAACAGTCTTTCATGCAATTACATACAATTTCTCTCTATTTAAACATAGTCCAAACAAATACCTTTGCTTCTTATGTGGACATCCCTCAGTGTACCAACAGAAAGTTGTGTGCCCACTGATCGCATCTTTGGTGATATCTGTATGGCAACTGTTTCTGTGTCTGCATAGTCTGTCTGACATCCAGCTTCATGAATTGAAGATGTTGTATGAAGCTCTTGGGAACTTGGTCCCTGCTGAGATGAACTCTGTAACAAATATGTCAAATGTGTATTTAATTATAAAGTAATACCAATGTATACATTTTCCATGTTCAACAGTCATGACATTCAATTTACATTTATCAGAATACAAAGGAAACAACGCAAAAGACACAAAATAAAGCATGCATTCTCTATAATTTAATTTACTAACATAGTCCTTGAATAAATTATTACATCAAACACTGTGGAAATACAGTGTTTGTTACTATTTATCACATTGTAGGGCTGGGCGATATGACCCAAAAAAATTTCGAGAAAATGTTTTCCATATCAGTCGATATCGATAATTATCATGATAAATAACAAATCTTTACTCCTGTCAAATTTAAAGGCAGATTTTTGCTCCTGAATGAAAATTGTAAAAACCAGACAGTTAATAATGGTTTTGAACTACTTTTTATTCAGAACATGACAAATACAAATACTAAAATCTTGTTTTAATGCATCTGTATTGTATTAAATGTAAATCTATTTGTTATGAAATCAACACATTTCTGACACAAAAGCAGCAGACCACTGTCACTTTAAGACCCAAGACAGACTGATTTAAGTTTCAATATACTGAGTAACAGCTGTTTATGTTCACTTAAACAAAAAAGAAAACTTAGTTCAGTGATCATGCGTGTGTTATACATATACGAGCTATACACGCTGATAAATGGATGTCAAGAGTGTCACGTTGCTGTGGGAGCGCACATACGCAAACACTATATTCACTGCAGTGTTGGATCTGCTGCTTTTCCTCAGTTTCCTGAATTTGTGAATGTCCTGTAAATATACTTTTAAAGCTGTGCCGATGTGTGTGTGTGCAAGGCGGACGCTGAATGAAAGTACAGTATACTGCACCTAATGTGTCTGCTGTGTTTGACGAACCCTGTTTGCGCGTCCAACATAACACACAAGAAAATGTTTCCGCGCATTTGGATTCCGTGATTCCGTCCGTGTCATCCGCATGGCGAAAATCATAGGTCTCTACTAATAAATGAATAACTTGCCTCATCTTCCACTCCTTCAACTCTAACTGACACTGTGATCGTAAACCAAGAGCGCGTGCCGCATCCGGAAGTGCTCGCGCAACATTACGCACAGTGCGTAAACATTATCGATCACTTATCGAACTGTCCTTATCGTTTTATCGAAACAGTTTATATCGGTAAAATTATCGTTATCGAATTATCGCCCAGCACTACATTTGCGTATATATGAATACTGTAGCACAATAGCTTCGCAATTAGTAAACAAACATGGCTTTACTATAGTAAGTAACGTTACATAAACATAGAACAATGATTCGCGTGGCTGTAGCTAAACGAGCATGTGGTTAAACAGTAAACAATATAATCAACAAATCATTTACACTGATCATTACAAACACCAACAATCGATGCTGTCTCTGGTTGAATTACTAAACTTTTTTAAAAAGTTTGTCGGATTAGTTTCAATTACCATCCAAGTTAGTTAAGTTAACAAAGCTAAAGAGCGTTGCCCTTTGTGTAATGAGTTACAGAAACTGTTGAACGCACCAACTTAAACATTAAAACACACTTACCGGTTGTGGTCCATAATCAACGTCTTCTCCAGACAACGAGGGGATCGCTCCATCTTTCAAGATTAATCTTTGTGCGAATCCGGCATTAAACTGATTGAGATTGAGGAAGCTGTCCTCAGCAAAATGTGCTGCACATAGTTTCACATGTGGATTATAATTTTCTGGAACCGAGTTAAACATAAATTGTAGCCATTGATCTCTAAGTACAGCGTCCCTGGGAAGGCCAAACAAAGGTGAATTGACTCCGGGATGAAAATAACATCGTCTCGCCGCCATGCTGACAAACACACTCTACAAACACAACTCTCCCTCTTCTCAGAGGGAGCGCGAAAAGACCACGCCCCCTTTTAAACACAACTCTTCTCCGAGGGAGCGCGAAAAGACCACGCCCCCTTTTTTGGTGTAATCCTGTGGGCGGAGGTTAGTCAAAAAACTGTTTTAGTGATGTCATGAAATCAGGAAGTAGAGGGTTGTAGTCCAAACGGGCCGTTCGCTGTAGGCTTTGAAAGAGGACTTCTGTTAAATAAAATATCTCGCTTGGCAGTGAACTTTGAGCTTTACCACTTTACAGGTATTATTTATGATATGATAGCAACATTACACACTAACTAGGGTTTAAAAAATGGGATCAGGAAGAACGTGACCTTTAATAAATCGCTTTAAACCTGGCATCCTTATATATTGGCATGTCAATAATAATAATAATAATAATAACAATAACAACAACAACTAGATAACTTTTATAACACGCGACTCAATGGGCAAATCAGCATTGTTTCTCCAAATGTGGTGCATGTGGCGGGGGTGGAAGCAAGGCTGTTGGCCTATATAAAATTTTGCAGACTGTAGCTATGCAAGCATTATGGTCTTAATAACTTGGCTATTTAGCTAAGGATTGTTTTTCTGATTTCCAATACGGATTACTCAATGCAGCAGTGAACTGATGTTCAAGTATACTTAAAGCGTAACTAAACCCCTGGTCAGAGCCTGACTCCACCCACTGGCAATATTTCAAAAATGCAAGAAAAGTGGGCAGATCCCAACGGAGATAGAGGGGACTAAAGTTCGTACCAAGTGTGTCGTAAGATCGTAACAAGGCCGTGGTGAGCTTAAGCCTGCTTACATCACGAGGTATTTTTTGGACCCAACATCCAATAGGAAAATTCAACTGCAGTAGCCACAGTCTAACCTGAAGAGGGCAGCACTCAGACGTTTTTACACCATATATTGTAGTATTGAAACACTTTATATCCAAATGTCAAAAAATTTACTGAAATCAATGAACAGCACTAATAAAGCATCATTCTTACAAATCATTAACTAAAAGAGAAACTAAACCTTAAACCAACTTTAAGTCTTGTCTGTATTGGGACTACATTTGGGTGAAAAATGTTGTAGCAGACATGGTTGATTTGTTATACATTCGCAAAGTTTTGAAGCAACCTGGCATGGGACTTGAACTCTCCAAAGTTTAGTGATTCATTATGCATGGGAAGGATTTTGTCAGACGAAAGAAAAACACAGGAAACAAGAGGATCTGGCCCCCAAAAACTTACCACTGCAGACATGAATTCAGGGTTTGATAATTTCTCATTCATGGGAATAACATCCATAACGTTGGCCAGGGGGAAAACAGCCCCATCTGGTATTGCCATGATTGGCATGGAATCTTTTTTGAGCAGTGCGTTTAGCATCTGCCCATGCAGCTTCAGCATGTCCTTCACCTCTTCAAGCAATGTCAGTAGTGTGATGAACATTGCTCTATCAATGTTTTTGGAGGCTACACTTTGGCCACGCAGTAACTGGGCTGTTCTGTGGCCAGAAGAGAGGGTGGGGCTGCCTTCAAGTAGGCTCATGCTGAGGCCACTTGTGGGGGACCCAGAGGGGTTTCTCGGGGTCAGACTCTGTCTTGCTGGGCTGACCCTGGTTACCTGTACAATTTGGAAGCAGAAACTTTGACTTTAAAGAACATTTCAATACCTCTCAATGAAATCAAAAAAACTAATACAAATACTGAACTGCTAGATCAACAAGCTCATAATGCATTGTAACATCAGGCGTTGTGAACTCGCTCACCCTCCCAGAAATGTTGGGGCTGCTCCCCCCACTGGATCCACTCCCCCTGCGGGATCTGCTCCGCCTCCCGGTGACTTGAGGGCTACGGCTTCTCCTCTGGGACACATGAGGGGTGCTGAGTCCCCTCTGGGACACTTGAGGGCTCTGGCTTCCCCTCTGGGACACTTGAGGGCTCTGGCTTCCCCTCTGGGACACTTGAGGGCTCTGGCTTCCCCTCTGGGACACTTAAGGGGTGCCGAGTCCCCTCTGGGACACATGAGGGCTCTGGCTTCCTCTCTGGGACACATGAGGGGTGTTGAGTCCCCTCTGGGACACTTGAGGGCTCTGGCTTCCCCTCTGGGACACATGAGGGCTCTGGCTTCCTCTCTGGGACACATGAGGGGTGCTGAGTCCCCTCTGGGACACATGAAGGCTCTGGCTTCCTCTCTGGGACACACGAGGGGTGCTGAGTCCCCTCTGGGACACATGAGGGCTCTGGCTTCCCCTCTGGGATACACGAGGGCTGCTGCTGGTCCTCTGGAAAATTTGAAAGCAGAAGTACAGCATTAACACCATTTCAATATCCTAAGAGGAAGAAATACCAGTAACACTGCAGCAAATTAAAAACACAACACTACCATTAAACACACACACACACACACACACACACACACACACACACACACACACACACACATGTTGGTGTATGTGGTTTACGGGGACATCTCCATAGACGCAATGCATTTTATACTGTCCAAAATGTTATATTCTATTCCCCTTACCTACCCCAATCCCTAACCCCAATGTCACAAAAACCTGTTGCCAGTCTTTAATCTATGAAAAACTATCATTTAGTATGTTTTTTTAGCTTTTCCGTTTATGAGGACACTCTCTGTGTCCCCGTAAACCACCTTTATAGCATAATAAACATGTCATTATACACTATTCATGTCCTCGTAAACCACATAGACCAACCCACACACACACACACACACACACACACACACACACACACACACACACACACACACACACACACACACACACACACACAATGAATCTACCATATCAACCCTTTGACTTTGACCTCTCTGCTATCCCTCACTATACTCTCTTGCTCTTACCAGGATGGTAAACAAATTGCCCCTTGGGGATAAAGTTTTTGTATTGTATATATATATATAAATATATCACACACACAAACATACACGCACATACACACTTGGGGCTTAAGATATTTTAACATTTTTAGCAAGTTTAGCGTTACTCATTTTTTTGCAGCTTCATTTCCTTATCATACTTACATAGCCTCCCTTATGTCCTTTTCCATTAACAAAACAGTTATAGATAGAGGTTGCACAGGTTGAATAATACTTAAATATCCATTTAGCAGCTACAGTGGGAACATTAATTAACGTTAAAGTACTGGTAGCTATTTGACTCCTTCCAGTGTTACTAAATTACAGAAATCCATTGCACACAGGAAGCAATGCAAGGCGGCATTGATAGAATATCTAAAATATCATTATTTTGCGACTGACACTGCTCCACTGTAGCCTCCTACATGGAATTATTTACTGTAGACCAACACATTATAGGTCAAAAACCAGGGTCTTGTAGCGCACTGTGAGTGGTTAATGGTGATCTGCAGGGTATGCTGCTAGATTGGCCTAATAGGATTGATGCTGACTTCTGTGGTGCAGGGAACATTGTTCTGTCTCAGCGTAGGATACTTACACTAGCCTACTTTTTTACATGGTATCACCAAAGGCTGTTGCGGAGCTTTAGAAGTTTTAGAATTCTGCAGAAATATAGGCTACATTGCCGAAATACAAAAAGCGGCAATTCAGCCATCTTGTAGGTTGCTTTAATTAAATCATACAAGTCTACAGATTCACATTTCAGTAACTATCGGCTTTCATTGGAAGATTAGGCTACTGAAATCAAGTTTGCCTTTTACCAGAGCTAAGGATCTCTATCATTGACCGACAAAACGTAGCCTAGGCCAATGGTTCTTATCCTGGGGATTGCGACACCCAAGGAGATTGCAAGATGTTTCCGATGGGTCGCGAGATGCTCTCAATGTAGATTGTTGAGAAAGAGAAAATTAAGATTTGAATAAGGTGTCTTACAATATTAATGTCTTACAATATAGCCTACTGAATGATCGAAACCGCATATCAGAACTTTCTGTCTGAAAAGAGACAATGTATCTTATGCTACATATTCAGCGAGAGATATGTCCCCTGTGACAGAATGCTGCAGATTCACATTAAATTGTGAATGAATACGCTATTCTCTGACAAAAAGTTTAAGAACCACTGGCTAGGTGATATGTGGACAATCAATCGAAAGTCAATGGATGGGTCAGTACATCAATTAAATTAAAAATACATTTAAATCCTGACCATATAGCCTACTATTTCTCATTGAAGGGACATTTTCATGTCTCCTTTTGTAGGCCAATACACCTATTGTAGGTCTCGTTTCACTTAATCACTTCACACACTTAATCACTAACCCTGTTTTTTGTCCGGCCTTCGCCTGCATCCCACCCTTTCTTAGACACAAACACCTTGGGAGGGGTAGGTGGCACATCTCCCTCGATGTCCGTTTCCTCCTCACTGGACGTAAGCAGGGGTTTTGGTGCTCTATATTCAGTTAAAAGCATACATTTAAACTTTTACAACAGAATACACTGAAAAAAAACAGGTGTTTGTAAGAGGCATACTGATCTAGTTTTGGACTCTAAAATATTGGCATCGATATTGTTTTTTATGATTTATTCCCACCAAAAGGAGTTTTTATACTGTATGTGGTAAAGGCACTTTTTTTAACAACTGGCATGTTTGAGGTAAGTGAAAAATGGAAATGAAAGGAAAAGGAAAAGTTTATTTGAACCTGGACATTATTTCTAGCACGAAATAAATTCATAAACTCACCCGGAGAACTTTGGAGTCACCCGATGTCATTCGCAAGAAATTTACATCCATCTCAATGAGTGCTATTCCAGCACTCCAGTAACATTTCAGCCTAAATAAAACATTATCAGTAACAACACGTCTTTTCACCAATATGTAGTTATACATTGCTAGTGCTATCCCTCGTTGACTTTGAAGCGGCTTGGTTGTCTTCCAGGGCTTTTTAAAAAATGTAGCAAACTAGCCTGAGGTTAGCTCTAGATAGCTTTTGGTTGGCAGAAGCCCAATGAAGATGTCCTACACATGCTCAAAATATTCTGATATTCTGCTATATTGTTCTAAACTAGCAGTAGCAAGCAGGCCATTGAATGTAGTGTACAAGGCTGAAATAAAGTAATTATGTGGTGGCAAACGGCAATGATGTCATCAGCTCGTATTGACAAATGTTTTTAAAAATGCCTGGATGACAAACAAGCTGTTCCTAACTCATTGAGGGAAAGCACTAGCAATGCATAACTACATAATGGTGAATAGAAGACGTTTTGTCACTGATGTTTTATTTAGGCTGAAATGTTACTGGGCCGACCTCTACCGTTTTGCTGGAATGGACGCAATAATAGATCAAAATATCTCCCGAAGGACAAAAAGTGACTCGAAACTTCCCGGGGTAAGTTTATAGAAGGATCACATGCTAGAAACAAAGTTTAAAAAAACAGTACGGGTTAAAAAAACAGTACTTTTCCTTTAATGCCAGAAAATCTGCAACACCACAAACATTATATTCTGTATATTACATTACCTCTTTTCTCGCCTTGCAGGCATATCATCACCATCTGTCTGTAGGTCAGACATTGCCTCTGCTTTTTTACATTTTTGGCGAGCAGCCTCGAAAGTGTCTTAATAAACAGAAGGAAAAGGGGTATTAGTAAGCAATCTATGGTGATCGTGATAAAAAAAGCAATTTTGGTGTCTGCAACTTAAATGATCTCAAAAGCCTGGAGTTGAATAAACATTAAACAATATTGTTATGAAAACAATTGAATATAGAAATCAGGCTAAATTTGTAAATTATTGGCACTTATAGAAATTGATGTCTTATTGACATTGAGATAGATAGATGACAGACAGAGTCAAATTCAGAAAGAACCTCTTACCTGCCCATCCAAGTACTCTGATGGAGTATTTCAGCCACGATTCCTCTGGCTTCTGTCGGTCCTTCATAGCCTTGGTTACATTACGGCCTGATGGCCAGAAACACTGATTGTTTCCTTCGGTCATCCAACAAGTTGGAATTATATCCACCACAGATTGGCCATCATGGGTCTCGCCAATAAACTCGACGATACAGTACAGGGACATGCTGTAAAGGTCATAATGGTTACTGATTGTGTAATTGGACAAATGCAACAGCTCCGTCCTGCAATGGCAGAAGTATTAGTCTCTCAGTTAAATCTGTGACTGACACACCGTGCAGCTGGTGAGACAGCCGTGTCACTTTTCTAATCCCCACACAAGTTGACTCAATAGGGTAGTTGTAAAAGCTGTCTTGTTTTTCATAAAACTGACAGACTGCATACATACCCCCCGATACCAACTCAACAATGTTCCGCACCACAGCAACTTGGCCCTTAACATTAAAACAATTGCTGCCTTCACGACTTGAAATGATTTTGCCCTCATGTGTGTACTTCATGTACTGCATGCGGACAGGAACATAAGGGAGAGTCGGACCTGAGAAATGTGGTTGTAGAGGCTTATTTGCCCTCTCTTTTCCACTTTTAAGGTAGAGTGAACGCTGTTTTTCACCGAGACGCCTTACGAGTTGTTGAACTGCGCCTTGGGGCCGTCTCACCATTCGCTTCATAGTCCCCAGATGGTTTTCGAAAGGGAAACATGACACGTTGTCTAGGGCACCAAAGTTTCTGGCATTGTCAGCAAGATGGATGAGTGAGTGTTATAGACTAGCTGCTCTGATCCATATATGTGTCCAAAATTGGTCACATAACATTTCAGTAGCTTGCCTGCATATTCACAGTGCTCAGAGCACAAGGCTGGACTGAGAAGTATCCTCATTGCAACTGAGAGCATCATAAAGTTTTTGTAGAGCCTTGTTGGTAGGCGTCCTTTCAGTACCACAGGACCTGTGTACAACAGAAACTGCCGATATTCAGTGGCCTTCCAATTTCTGTATTCTCTAAGTGACCTGGGCTTACGTGAAAAATTCTGTGGGAGATTTGCTCTGATGGATTCCAAGTGATCAGAAATCATGTTGATTGTGGAAGCAGAAAGACGACTACTGAAAGGTCCCTTGGTCCAAAGATGTACAATTCTTCTAACATGTCCTAAGCATACCAAATGCATATAGTCAAGGACAAAGCTTGACACCATTCTAATGCCAAGCTCTTGTAGCGGAGAGACTATATCATTATGGTGATGTTCACTATTGAGCTGCTGATCAAAGGTTAAGTCGGTTCGAAGCGGTGCAGTCAATTCTGGAAATACAACGGTACCTAAATAAACCCCATACTCAATACAACGCTCGCAGGAGCTGTAGCCAGTGTGACCTTTGATGCATTTCAAGTAGGCACGAGCAGGTGCATCACAGATAAATGCATCTGGAAGAACAACATTGTAATGTCTTTCATTGTATTCTAGACCATCATGCATTAATAGCTTCAACTCCTCAATGAAATCCTTCAGGTATTCATGAACCAATTGGGGCTTTGTTGGACCTGCAAACAGACCAATGACACCAACATTAGCTCTGGGAAGTTCCTTGATCTTAACCAGAATAGGGCATAACTCCTGTTTAGAGCAGCCTGAGAGAGGTATGCCATCAATGTTGATGCGCAGTGTTATAGTGTCTACTGAGGAATGTTCTTCCTGTGACAGCGCTAAAATGATTACGTTAGACACTCCAATATGGCAGTAGCATCCTGTTCCGATGTCTTTGATTTCGTAGGTTGTTGAGGTTGACAAAAGAGTTCTTGGATGTTTTGGTAAGTCCAAGCCACACTGCACGAATAAGTGCAACAACTCTGACAGGGCACTATGTGAAATATTGTGATTTACTGACCAGACTGCCAATTTCCTTCTAATGTCACTAAAGCTACAAGGGTCTGATTTGTCAACTGTGCTCTGCGATTCAGTCTGATCATTTGTGGGTTCAAAACTGTGTTTGGAAACAACTTCAGAATGTGATTCGTCATCATTTTGAGACCCCAAGTCTTCACTATGATGTCCACAGATCTGCTTGTCATTTGAATTGTTACTTCCATGAGACTCCAACTCTTCCTCGGATGCAATGAAATCCATATTTGTTGGCACAATGTCCTCATCATTATGGCAGCCTTCCAAAAAAAATCAAGTGCTCCTGTACTTTCATTTTAACACGTCTTAGTTTAGACCAACGACTGTCATCATAATCCATTTTTCTTTGAGTTCTGTAACAGACAAAGCTTTTATACTTGAAAAAACCGACATACATATTGAGGTGTTTAAGTTAAAGATGTGCTGATTGTCACACATGTGTGTGTGAAATAAATTGTGGCTCAGAGATAATATATTCCAATATCCAACTCTGCGATGGTCTGTTTAAAGGAGTCATATGTAAGATTGTGGCCAAAACTGATACTACAATAAAGTTTGAGCAATATCAGGGGTTTTCCGTGGCCAAAAAGGAGAGTGGCGGTAACCCCTCGCAGAGCATGCGACGTGGTGCGATCATATCTACGATGGGGGTGGGGGGTGCTAGCGTAAGATCCAGAAATAGCATGGGTCATGTCGAATAATATAAATTTATAAATATAATAAAAAATAAACCAGCACACCCGACAGACAGCGCTTGAAGTATTTATTTTTGGATTTTCTCATTATGAGGCGGTGGCAGCAAGAAATAACGCAGTTGCGGGCACCACCGAAATCTCTATGGAGGTAAAATCCTGCATATGTAACAAATTTACAAAAATGGGCAAAATGGGTTAAATAAAATATCCACCCAAATTCTGAATACTTTAGAGCCCTCCTCTCCCTGATTGGGAACTTTAATCAAATATCAAATGTAAACAATATAGATGCGAGCAGCGATTACGGGCCCAAGCCGGTGGCACCACCACCCTGGTGCCTTTAGTTTAAGGTGGCGTTAATGAGCCCATCCACCACGCCCCTTTCTGAAACTTTGCACATGTCTGAAAACGAATAAATGTGATGAGTCTGTCCAGTTTCATGCAATTTCAAGCATGCTAACAGACTCAAAATCATCATAAAAGAAGATTAAAGTTTGATGTGTTGCCATGGCAACAGTGTCTAAGATATCAATAATCTTTTGTGATATTAGTCAGTGATATAAGAATTTGAAATTAACATCATTTCAATGTCTTGTAACATATCAGGAGCATTTAAAGGAAACTTTAAGGTCGATGTATGGAAACTTACGCCATATTTATGAACAACAGGGTACACCTCCTACTGTTGCTCTCCTGGCTGGCAAGACCTTAATGAAATTAGACAAAAATTGAGAAAATCAGTGTTCAACATGAGCTTTCAATCAATAAAAACATAAGTAACAAATGAACATAAAATAACCAGCTTACATGACACGAAGTGTGTGTGTGTGTGTGTGTGTGCGCGCGCGTGTGTGTTTTTCAGATGCCACGTGGAAAAGGTTTTCGGCGGTCCCAGGCAGCCAAGAGGCGAATGGCTAAGCCATATTCACTCAGTCCTGCAGATCAACTTGCTGACGAAAATTCCATGGTTTCCAATTGTTCCAATGACCCTCCAAAAAGTTCCAATGACTTTCCAAAAAGTTCCAAAAGTTCCAATGACTTTCCAAAAAGTTCCAATGAGTTTCCAAAAAGTTCCAATGACCTTCCAAAAAGTTCCAAAGACAATTCCGTTCATGTAACAAACTTTGCTAGTTTTTCAGATCAAGTTCTAAAAGGCTCCTTTCATCAGGGTGATGAACGATTTGGGTACAACAGGAACCGGCAGTGTGGAGTCAACAGTCTGACAGCAGTGATGATAAGTAAACTGAAGAATGTGCTGACATGGACCACAGATGACCTGAATACTGTGTTGGTTAAAGGAGACGAAATGTATACATGTATGTGCTTACAGGGAAAAATTAATGATTCAACAGGTCGTGGATATGTTTCCATTGCAGAATTGCCAAAAATGCATACACTGTACAGTACAAAGTTCAAAATAAACTACAATGAGTCATACAGTGGTCGTATTGGTGTTTCTATATATGATGAAGATGTAAAGAATATCTGTATGCCGGTAGATGAAGCCATCCAGAGGGCGTTGCTAGACTGTGATGCTTGTTTGTTAAACATTAAAGATAACATATGTTCTGTTATAAAAGAGGGAACCAGGTTTGCAATATTTGATCCCCATGCAAGAAATTGCCAAGGTATGTGTGAATATGGTATTGGTACAAGCATAGTAGCATATTATGATGATATACATGTGTTGTATGATCATGTTCTTAACCTTGCCAAGTCATTAAATGCTGAGCTAAAACCATTTGAGGTAACTGGTGTTAATGCAACAGTGATTGAAGATGCAGCTGTAAAATTAACTTTGAAGACTGGTAAAGCATGCAGTTCCAAACAACAGTCACATGAGGGCGGACGTGAGCAGAGTAAGTCTTTTGGTGAACATGATGGTAAAAGGTTTTCTAAAATGCAGTCTGATCAAAAATGCGTTGTTTCAGGTAAGAGGAACACAAAAGTTAAAGGTCACATATTTTTAGGCTTTCTAGAGTTTTATTTTAGGTTATGATGTCCTTAAGAATATATATTTGCTGTTTAAGTACCAAAAACAATCTCTATATATTTTTTACAGCTCCTCTTTCAGGAGCTCTGCTAAAAACAGGTCGTTTTGGCATGTAATAGTAATATTCATGAGCCTCTCTTCTGATAGGCCTGTTATTTTATGAGTGAAATACGCAGTTGAAATAAAGTTACCCATGGAATTACACTAAGTGTTAGTTTCTGGACACTAAATGTTAGGTTAGTAAACCAATAGACACAGAGACTAAGAGATTTTAACCTTACCATGTTTAACTCAATAAACAAACAGACACCAAAAGGGCTTGTGTCTGTAACTTAAGAATACAAACAACGTCTGATTTCCAACAGATATTCTATCAAAACCGGTGGCTACCAAAGACTTTAACGTTACAAAACAACACTTTAGCATCTAGTTAGCAAACACGTTAGCGTTGCATAATTGTTTACAATATATCATTTCAGTTTTCTCTGGCTCCATAATGTAATTTAAAAGTTAGGACTGCTGATAATTCACATGCGATTGTCTCGTGCATCCCTTCAGTAAAGCCGGTTCATTGATTAGTAGTAAATCACCATCAGCTGCTTTCAGAAGCGGCAACCGGCAGCCGGTTCTGAGAGCAGGTGATGCCGCTTTACTACTAACGACGAGATTCGCGTGACAATCGCGTGCAAGTTATCGTGCAGCCCTGCTTAATATGTGTTTACTTACGGGTTGTGGATTTAAGGTCGGATCCAACAAAGGACTGCAACATCTTTGATGAGTAGATTCCTGGACAAACCAGCACTGAACTGCCACACCGAAGCAGTCACTTGTGAAATGTTTAGATCAGACGGCTAAAGTTGAAGTAATTATTGAGGAATTTCTAATTAAATGAATATTAGCCATTGTTCTGGTATATTAATGTTTTCAGAAGCCTTTGCAATGATTTAGTTTCCTGACATCCATCAATTGAACAGCATTTTCTCACGTGGTGTGATGGAGTTTGTTTAGCAACAAGGGGGTGGGGCAGTGGATGGTGGACAGTGCTCGGGGTGGAGACTGAAGGCGGCGACTGTCTCACGGTGACGTAGCAAATTCACGGAAGTACAAACAAACCGTTTTAACTCACAGCTACTTCAAGCAGGCTGTGTGAATTTGACTCTTAAATGACTGTTTTGAAACTTATATGGTACTAACATAGCCCCTAGACCTCAGTTATCATGAAAAAAGCCACAAAATTTCACTTTTGACCATATGTGACCTTTAAAACTGAATTAAAAGTAAAACGGTTACATGACAATTTAGTTGTGGATGACATTGTTATTGGAGAAACTTTACATGAAGAGTTTACTTTTCAACCTTTAACATCAGTAGATCAGGATGCTTTATGTACACGTTTACAACTGACTAATGAATACAATGCTGTACAAGGTAGAACTTTGTGTTCTTTAAGATTCCCATGTAAAACAAAGAGCATCAAAGGAGATGGGAATTGTTTTTTTAGAGGAATAGCACATGCAGTATGTGGCAATGAGGAGAAACATCTTAAAATAAGACGTGCAGTCGTGAAACATCTTGAAAGTAACAGTTCTAAGTTTGTGAGGTATTTAAGAGAAGAGTACAGATCAGTAAAAGATTATGTGACGCAGTGTAAAATGTATTACTCTGGATCTTGGGCCACAGAAATTGACATTTTTTGTACGGCTGATTTGTTGAAAATAAATATATTCACCTTCAATAATGGCAGATGGAATGTGCATGCACCCACTGGTCAGTCATTTACAGATAACGCAATTTATCTGAACCACTGCAACAGTAATCACTATGAAGTTGTTACATGTGTTAAAAATCAGGACAATGTTTGTGCAGAAGCATGCAAAAGTGTAGGAGATGATAATAGCATTAAACAGTGTTTACGAAAAAAAATCAAATGAACCAATTTAGCACCTCAAAAATAAGCGAGAACGTGAAAGATACAATAGTGATAATGAATTCAGACAGAGAAAAATACATAACCAAAAATCTAAATATTCTGAAGATATTGACTATAAAGAAAATAAACTTAAAAATCTCAGAGATAAATATAAGACTGATTTAAATGTTCATCAATCAAAGTGTGAAAAATCAAAGATGAAGTATTCCACAAATATTAATTTTCAGAAATAAGTTAAGCTGTATTCTAAGACCAATGATAAATCAAATGAAGCTTTTAGATCAAGAATGTGTGAATATTCCAAACAAAAGTATTACAGAACTCTAATATTTAAAGCAAAGGTACGCCAGTATTCTCATAAAAAGTATCATGAAAACCCAACATTTAAAGCAAAGGTACTCCAGTATTTTCATAAAAAGTATCATGAGAACCCAACATTTAAAGCAAAGCTATCTCAGTATTCTCATAAAAAATATCATGGAAACTTAACATTTAAAATGAGTAAAATACAGAAAGGATGTGCAATGTATGCAAAACAGAAGGAAAGACAGAATGATATTGATTTCACTATTAATCTGTTTCATCAAGAAGTCAGTAGAGGCCCAGAATGTGTTTGTTGTGTATGTCATCGTTTATTGTTCAGAAAACAGGTTATTGAATGTATAAGAGATTGTTATGAACAAAAAGGACACAAAATAGCTGATTTAAGCAAAAGATGTATTACACTCAAGTATTTACATGCATGTAACAATGAATGTAAGTCTAATTGTTATTTATCTGGCAATTTGTCATGTAAATTGTGGATTTGCTATACATGCCATCGAAAAATCCTTAGAGGAAAACTACCTGAAGAGAGTGTTGCCAACAATATGCATTTGGTGGAGATTCCAAAAGAATTACAATGTTTAAATTCATTGGAACAACATCTAATAGCACTCAACATTCCTTTCTTACATCTTCTTTGTCTGCCTCGGGGTCAACAGAGAGGTGTTCATGGGCCTGTTGTCTGTGTTCCAGTAAATACTACAAAGATGACCAACATTCTCCCACGAAATGAATGTAATGACCACATGATAAAGATTAAACTGAAACGAAAATTAACATACAAAGGCCATTATGAATATAAATATGTCCACACAGATCATGTAAGAAATGCTTTATGGTATCTGGTAAAACAAAATAAATTGTATAATGATGTGGAGTTTAATGAGCAGTGGGTCAACTCATTGAGTGAGCCAGATGATATTCAAAGTAATGCTAATGATGAAATGGATGATGATGATAATGTATCAGATAAAAGTGGTGATGAAGTTGAAGAAGGTGAAGAATTGGAAATTCAGCCAGAAGAAGATTTAAGTTTTATTAAAGAGCAAAATGGTCTTTTGTCAGACACATCACTACAGCCTGTTGATATTGGTTCAGAAGTTATTGATCAGCATTTTCATGATGTACTAAATGTAGCACCAGCTGAAGGTAACAGTCCTGTTAGGTTGTTATCAGATAAAACAAATGAGGCAAAGTGCTTTCCTGTTCTTTATCCGACCGGTGGTCCAACATTTCATGATGCCAGACCAGAAAAAATCACATTGACAAGATACCTGAATGCACGAATATTGAATGCTGATGGACGTTTTGCACAGAACACAGACTTCATTTTTTATGCACAATATATATCAGAAGTTGATCAAATTGTATCTAATGTCTCAATTGCATTACGCAAAGGTTGTGAGAAAGATGAGTTATCAAAGGTAACACCAGATATGCTGACAAATTCTGATAACTTACAAAAAATACTGAAGTATAATGAAGGATATAAGTTTTTGAGACCTGTCAGAGGGACACCTCCCTATTGGATGTCTACACAGAAAGATCTCTTTGCACTGATTAGACAACTTGGCATACCGACTTTCTTTGCATCTTTTAGTTCTGCGGATCTGAGATGGTCTGAAATGATGAACACCATTATTAAACAAGAGGGTAAACAAATCATTGTTGAAGACCTTGAGTGGTCTGAAAAATGTGCATTTTTGAGAAGAAATCCTGTCACTGCAGCAAGGATGTTTGATCACAGATGGCATTGTTTTCTGAAACATGTCATTATGTCTCCAGCTGAACCTATTGGTAAAATAAAAGATTATTTTTATCGTGTTGAATTCCAACAACGTGGTTCTCCTCATGTTCACTGTCTGTTTTGGGTAGAAAATGCTCCAAAGCTTAATGATGATGATGAAGCTAATGATCCTGTGGTTGCTGATTTCATTGACACATATATCACCTGTGAGACACCACCAGAGCAAGACACTGAACTCTTTGAAACAGTAAACAGTGTGCAGAAGCACAGTACTAAACATTCAAAAACATGTCGCAAGAAAAATACAGTATGTCGTTTTAATTTTCCAAGACCTCCATCTAGCCGTACCTTTATTACAAGAGCATCTAATGCAGATGAGTCCAAAGGGAATGATGAAGATGAAACAGCAAGTGCAATCATAAAGAAAGTGAAAACTGCATTAAATTCTGATGTGAATTTTGATTCAGTTGATGCGTTTTTTTTTATCTCTGGGAATTGATCAGACTGTGTTTGAGAAAGCATACAACAAATGTTCTAAAAAGAAAAGCATTGTCCTGAAAAGAAATACAAAAGATATTTGGGTAAACCAGTATAACAGAGATTTATTGCGTGCTTGGCAAGGGAATATGGATATTCAGTATGTCACAGATGCTTTTTCTGTTGTGGTTTATATTATAAGTTACATCACAAAAGCTGAGCAAGAAATGGGACTGTTACTTCAACGTGCACAAAATGAAGCTATGAATGGTAATCTTGAAGCTAAAGCATCATTAAAACAATTGGGAAGTTTGTATTTGCACAGTAGGGAGCTTTCCGCGCAAGAAGCCGTGTACAGACTGACAGACATGCATTTAAAGGAATGTTCACGTAAAGTACAATTCATTCCAATAGGACCAAATCCTGTTAAGATGAGTTTGCCTTTGCATCTACTACAAAATAAAGTGGAGAAAGACCAGTCTGATGATGAAAGCAGTTATTGGATGACAAGTGTTGTTGACAGGTACAAGAACAGACCTCATACAGAACCAATGAAAAATCTTTGTCTTGCCAGTTTTTGTTCAGAGTACAGAGTTTTGTCAAAATCTGAAGTTTCTTCACTAAAGCAAGTTATTAAACTCAATAATAATTGTGGTTATGTGAAACGAAGGACACGAACTAAACCTGCAGTTGTGAGATATCCAAGATTTTCACCCACAAAAGATCCAGAAAAATATTATCAGTCTTTACTTCAGCTTTTTCTACCATATTATGATGACTGTCATCTTAAGCCTAGCAACTATGAGACATATGAGGACTTTTACAACAGTGGTGTCATAAAAATTGGTTGTACACTGCATAAAGTAAAATCAATTGTTGACTGCAACAGAGAATTGTTTGAAAAAGAAAGTGACAAAATAGAAAAAGCTAAACAGCTTTTGGAGCAGGATATAGATTTAGAGGATGCTTGGGCTGCAATATGTCCTGAAACTGAAAGACAACGTTATGAATGTATTGAAATAATGAAGAATAAAGTATCACCTGATGATGACACTCGAGAAGTGATTCCAGATCTTACAGGAAACCCTCAAACTGTTTGTACTATTGAAACCAACCACACTATTATGCCAAGAGATGCTGCATTGGATTTACTACGGTCATTAAATGAGGAGCAATCTGCTATATTCTGGAAAGTCCGGAAGTGGTGTCTACAGAAAATACTTGGACAGAACCCTGACCCTTTCAGATTATTTATTACTGGTGGAGCAGGAACAGGAAAAAGTCATTTAATTAAGGCAATACACTATGAATCATCCAGACTATTATCTCAGTTGTCTGAAAATCCTGATGATGTTACTGTGCTTTTAACAGCTTCAACAGGAGTAGCAGCTTTTAATGTTGGTGCTTCAACTATTCATAATACATTTTCAATTGGTGCAAATGTCAGATTGCCATATCAGCCACTCAGTGATGAAAAATTAAACTCTTTACGTGTGAGCATTGGTAATTTGCAAATCTTGATTATTGATGAAGTCTCTATGGTTGACCATCGACTGTTGTCATACATTCATGGAAGGCTGCGAAAAATAAAACAAACTGGTGATTACTCTCTATTTGGAAAAGTCAGCATTATTGCTGTGGGTGATTTCTATCAGTTACCGCCTGTAAAGGGTACTACTCTTTATTCTGATGCAAAAGTAGTAAACATATGGGAAAACAACTTTGAACTTGCTCAGTTAACCAAAGTTGTTAGACAAAAAGATTCAGCTTTTGCTGAGATGTTAAATCGTCTGAGAGTACGTAAAAAAGATGAATCTCTTACAGCTACTGACATTGCTACACTGAAAAAATGTGAAACAGGGGAAAAATGTAATGATCTTCACATATTTGCTACAAATGCCAAGGTTGATAAATACAACATTGAAAGACTACATGAATGTTGCCCAAATGCAATAAGTATACATGCTCAGGATTATATCAGAAATTCAAAAACTAGAAGAATGGAACGTAAAGTTGGATACCACACTAAAGTTTTCAACTCATGTTTGTCTAAATGTATTTCCTTGGGTGTTGGAGCAAGGGTTATGTTAAAGAAAAATATTGATGTTGCTGATGGTCTTGTTAATGGAGCTTTTGGTACAGTTGTCCATATAAGTGAAAGTCAGAAAAAAGGTGAAGATAATGAGGATTTACCATCAGCTATTCATGTGGAGTTTGATAATGCAATTGTTGGAAAAATTCAGACACAGAACAAGTCAGAGATTTTCTCAGAATTCTACTGTAATTAATGTACAAGAAGATCAAGTAACAAATGATGGTGGAATAAGAAGGCAGTTTCCACTCAAATTGGCATGGGCATGTACAGTTCACAAAGTGCAAGGGCTTACAGTAGATAAAGCTGTTGTATCACTTAATAAAATCTTTACAGCAGGACAGGCATATGTTGCATTGAGCCATGTGAGATCTCTTGATGGATTGATTATTGAGGACTTTAAAGATGTTGTCATATTTTGTAATGACAAAATTGAGTTGGCATTAAAAGATATGCCAAAATTAACTTTGGAAAAGTACACTTTCAGTAAATCACTTGGTACATTTAGAATAGCACTGCTTAATGTACAAAGTCTGAAAGCTCACTTACCGGATGTTACATCACATACAGTTTTGATGAATGCTGACTGTATTTGTTTGACAGAAACATGGCTAAATGTTAATGACCAAAAACCACAGATACCAGGATTTGTGTTCAAAAACAACCCAAGGGCTAAATGTTATGATGACAGCACTGCACTTTTTACTGAATTAAAACATCAGAGAGGAGGTGGAGTTGGAGTTTATTTTTCTGAAAACATTGAGTGTAATATCTTTGTACCTAAGTGTTGCAACTTAGAGTGTTTGTACTTTGTGCTTCCATGTGTCAATTTGACTGCTGCACTTTTGTATAGGCCTAATTCATATAAAACTGATTTGTTTCAACAGCAACTATTACATGTTTTTAATGAGATGGAGAAGCATCCAGGACAAAAGATAATCATGGGGGACTTTAATGAGGACATCTTTACTTCTTCCACAATTATGAAAGTAATGGGACAACATGGATACACTCAACAGGTACAAAATTCAACAACAGAAAAAGGTACACTAATTGATCATGTGTATACAAAAGATATGGAAGGTGTAACTTTTGAAATTGTACAAACATATTACAGTTATCATCAGGCAATACTTGTTACATTAATGTAAAAATACATAGACACTTTATAGCCAACTCGGTTGTCCTATATGTCAATTTGACTATTGCACTTTTCTAAAGGCCTAAATTATTTAATATAACTATTGTTAAAACAATTAAATTTTAAATCATAATTATATTAAAATAATCTCCAAAAATATTTAAATATTTCGGGATTTAATATATGTTTATTTATACTTTATAAATGAACGTCAGAACATGAATTCAATAAATCCAGCCATAAAGATTTATACACCATGTTTATGTGAGATTTAACTATTGATTTGTCCAAAGAACTATAGTTTTCATAAGTTAAAAAATTTTGCATTGATTTTTAGAAATATTCCGCCACTTATTAAATAGGGGCTAAGGGAGGACACAAAGTATTGGCGGCTCCCTGGGGCAGGGTAGGGAAATTGGGTTAGCTGGTACAGGGGTTGGTTGATAAAGGGGTGAATTATGTGTTTTAGGTTGATTAATAAATAATTATAATTTTATCGTTATAGTCATTCAAACTTCTACAATGTAACATAGATTAAAATAATTAGCTCTTAAAATATATTAGATTAAAATAGATAAATTAACCAACTGAAAAAATGAACAAAATTGTTTGTAAACTAAAAACAACTTTTAAAACTCTGTCAACCAACCCATAATACCAGTTGTTCTTGAGATGTACGTTAATTAGGGAATGTAGATAAGTTCTAACTCATTTATTCATGCAGTCTTATTTTAAATGTTATGTATGTGTTTTAATACTTTTTTTCCTTTTGTTTATATTTTTTGACATCTTAGCTATGACATAATCTACAATGTTTCTACATTATACATGCAATAACTCATTTTTTACAAGGGTCATATGTGGGAGTGTGTTTGGAATGAGGTGTTTTATGAAGGTATGGATGAGCCATCACTTTTAAAAAGAATTTCAACTTCATTATGGCAAAACAAATTTTAACACTACAAAGAGAAAGAAAAAACAAGAAATTGCATCAAATGACCCTTTAATTAACTTAGTTATTTTTATTAAGCAGTATTACTTTATTGTTTGTTAACAATACATAATTTACAACTATTTTAAATGGTATGCCAGCTAACCCAGTTCTCCCCATTTTTGTTTAATTTTATTTTCAGTTTTTTTAAATAATTCCACATGTATTACACTTGGATCAAGATATTTGTATACTATAATTTGAAATCGCACTTAAAGGCAAATGTATGTATAGTATTTATTTTATTTTTAATATAAAAATGTTTGTATAAAAGCTACATTTTCTACCTATCTTTTAAGTTGAACTGTGTCACCGAAAAAAAATATGTTAAAATGTTTGTTGTGTGGTTAATTATGCCAAGCACTTTTTAAGTTTATTTAATATAAAAAAATGCACAAACAATCTGGAGTTTAAGGACAACACAGCTTATGAACCTTTGTTCAAAAAGTTTCTCCATTTGCTTAAAGCAACTGACCTTCCTATTCCGTAATGGTTGTTTTATATTCAACAACAGGAACTGTATTCAATTGACAAACGATCTGGAACTTATGTACAAATCAACTTATGAACCATTGCTCAAAAGGGTTCTTTATGAACAGTAAAACAACAGAGCTTCTTGTCCAGTAATTGTCGTTTTGTATCGACTAGCCTTTTCAATGGACAAACAATCGGGACTTTATGGACAACTCAGCTTCTAAATATCTGTTTAAAAACCTTTTGTATCTGCTTAAAGCAAGCTTCATGTCCTTTGATGTTTGCTTTTTCTATTCACCAGCAGGAACCCTTTTTAATGGACAAACAATCTGAAACATCTGGATAACTCAGCGTATGGAAAATTGCTTGAAATGTTTCTTCATGGACAACTGATCTGCCTGTTCTATAATGTTTTTTCATATTGAACAGCAGTAACCTTTTTCAGTTCCCAGACAATCTAAATCTTATGGACAATTCAGCTTCTGAACCTGTGTTCAAAAAGTTAATTCATCTGCACTATATATGCATTGGAACGTATCTACAAACAATCTGGACCTTATGGACAACTCAGCTTCTGAACCTCTGCTCAAAAAGTTAAAAGAACAGTGATATTTATTCCCTAACCTGCCAGATTACAAGAGTACTGTACACATTGCTGAAAGTTGCTGATGAAAAATCATCTTAAAAGACACTTTAGGTAAGTATAATTGTTTTTATGAATGATGTTTTACGTTAGCTTTTCATTAACACAATCATATTTAATATGGCATAATAATTAAATATTTGTTAATGTTGAAAAATTATAATACTAAAACAACACCTTATCATTTATCATCTGATAAACAATAGCACAGAGCAGTAACAGCAATAGGACAATAAGTTCACTTTATTACTTCACATATCATAATACTGAATAGACTGTTGATGTATGTGTATTTTTGTATTTATTATCATTAAAATAGCTTAACATAATTATAGAAAATATTTGTTGTTTTGTTTATGTCACAAGCCAGGGGCTGGCTGCTAGTGTTTAAGCCACGCCCCTTCTAAACTTCCACCTCGAGGAGGTCCCCAAAACCAACCCAATGACCAGACAACAACGAGTACAGGTAAGTATAAAAATATTCTTTATTTGTTTAAATAGTTAAAATATACGGGGGCTTGGGGAAAGGGGAATTAAAAACTAAAATCAGGATCTGCCCTCCAGGGGGCCACGGCCGAATGAATGCCAGAGGGAAGGGGGGGGGTTTGCGTCGGGGAACTGGCTCCCGCCTCTGGTTCCCTCTGCCCGTGGCGCGCTCCTCTTCCTTCCTGGAGGCAGAATAAATCACAATGAGTGTTGGTATGGACTTTTCCTGTCAGTGTACCTTTATTTAGCGCACGGCGGTTCGCCGCCTATTTCCCACAGCTCCTTGCTCGTTGACTCACTCTCCTTCCCTATTCTCTCTCTCTCCACAGACTCCAGCTGGGACACGAGGACACAGTGAATCGGTTTCGAGGGTTTCTCTCACCTCCGCGCTGGTTACAACTCCCGGGTAGGTATGGCTCTCTTCACAGCTCAGTATCTCGGCACTCACTCTGACTCTCTTTCTCTCTACAGACGGCTGTTGGGATACAGGGGCACAGTGAATCGGTTTCAAGACTTTCTCTCACCTCTGTGCTGGTTACAGCTTCTGGGTAGGTATGGCTCTCTCTCCACAGCTCAATATCTCAGTGTTCACGCTGGCTCTCTTTCTCTCCACAGACAACTGCTGGGATACAGGGATACAGTGAATCGATTTCAAGGCTTTCTCTCAGCTCTGCGCTGGTTACAGCTTCTGGGTAGGTATGGCTCTCTCCACAGCTCAAAATCCAAGTGTTCACGCTGGCTCTCTTTCTCTCCACAGACGACTGCTGGGATACAGGGATACAGTGAATCGATTTCAAGGCTTTCTCTCACCTCTGCGCTGGTTACAGCTTCTGGGTAGGTATGGCTCTCTCCACAGCTCAAAATCCCAGTGTTCACGCTGGCTCTCTTTCTCTCCACAAACGACTGCTGGGATACAGGGATACAGTGAATCGATTTCAAGGCTTTCTCTCACCTCTGCGCTGGTTACAGCTTCTGGGTAGGTATGGCTCTCTCCACAGCTCAATATCTCAGTGTTCACGGTGGCTCTCTTTCTCTCCACAGACGACTGCTGGGATACAGGGATACAGTGAATCGATTTCAAGGCTTTCTCTCACCTCTGCGCTGGTTACAGCTTCTGGGTAGGTATGGCTCTCTCCACAGCTCAAAATCCCAGTGTTCACGCTGGCTCTCTTTCTCTCCACAGACGACTGCTGGGATACAGGGATACAGTGAATCGATTTCAAGGCTTTCTCTCACCTCTGCGCTGGTTACAGCTTCTGGGTAGGTATGGCTCTCTCCACAGCTCAATATCTCAGTGTTCACGCTGGCTCTCTTTCTCTCCACAGACGACTGCTGGGATACAGGGATACAGTGAATCGATTTCAAGGCTTTCTCTCACCTCTGCGCTGGTTACAGCTCCTGGGTAGGTATGGCTCTCTCCACAGCTCAATATCTCAGTGTTCACGCTGGCTCTCACGACTCACTCACTTCCCTGTTAATCAGCAGACAAAACAGGTTATACGGTAGCTTACAGGGTGGCGGGCTTACGCTGGCTGGCTATGCAATGCGTCGATTGAACCGTGGTTTGTAATGGGACGCCGGGGACCAAGACCCTCTCGGCGAACTCGTTGGTTGGCAGAGGGGCGAGAACGTCACGCCGGCACACCGGGTCGAGCGCTGCCCTTTCCTCGAGACCCGTTGGTCGATCGAAAACTGGACCGGGGCGCCCTTTCGTCGAGACCTCGGGCCGGCGGATCTCTTTCGCCTCTACTCTGGGATGATGAAAAAGACACAAGTAAGGTAACAATAGTAGATGTGATACTCACACACACCGCCAATCTCACAGTGCTTCGCCGCCACTCTGTGATACTGTTAGACTGAAAACACACTACAGCATAATCGTACAGGTATTCTCTAGCGCCGTTTTTCCTCTTCGTCGTCCCGGGACGAGTGACTGAAGGCGGGGTTACGTCAGACAAGACACAGCACTCTCACTGCAATACACAGCATTACACAGCACCACTTCAAGTGAAAATTTCTACATCCAAAGACTCACCCACCACGCTCAGTGTACACAATAGACACCCGTCCTCTTCCACTTCGCTCTGGGCGAGAATAGGGAGATGGTAGACGGCCTAGTATTTGTTTGTTGTCGTCACTGTAGCTGCTTCCACACGAGAACCCTTCGGCTCACCCACCACGCTGGTACAGGGGTAGGGCCACTCAGTCTCTCTTGAAAACACTCCAAACGATGTATAGATCAAATACATACAAAACACCTACTTCAAGGGATTTGGTTACTCACAATTTCTGTGTTTCTTCGTCCTAGGTTGACTTCACGCTGTAATAACTCCAGATGCATAGACAGGGCGTTCTCCAGCCACCAACACCACTTTTCCACAGGTGTATACTCACAACAGTAAGTTTTCCTCTTCCTCCGTTTCTCTCATCCAACGTCAGTATCCGTCTAGTATTCCACCTATAAGGTCGTCGATATCCTCATTAGCATCGATCTACGATCCAAACGAGAGAGAGAGAGAGCAATACAGCGATCCAAATAGCGGATCCGGCGAGCCCAACTCGGCGCTACGATACACATCAACACACAGCGGATAACATCAGCTAAGACTGTGGTTTAAGTTGTTCTTAAATACTCTCCTGGTGTTACTCTCGTCCAATCACCCGGCGCTCCTGTTAATAACTCCCAGCTGTGTGTAATTTGGCTGCTTACAGCGTTCGCGACGCTACCGGATGTCCGGTGTTTTCTCTTACCGGTCCGGGCGGAAACATCCGGGCGGAACCAAACCTTCCCAATTTTTGGTTCCGCCTAAAAGATCGTCACTCCTGTGACATCTACCCTGTAGAAATGAAAAGCAAATTGATCAAGAACTCTTATGAGGGCATGGCATGCAGGGTGGTTCGTGAAGGACAGCTAAGAAAGAGCTTCCAGGTAAAGACAGGGGTGAGGCAGGGCTGTCACCGTTTCTGTTCCTCTTGACCACAGATTGGATAATGAAGTCTGTCACTGACGGAAAGAGGAATGGTATTTAATGAAGAATGTGGAATAACCTGGAGGACTTAGACTTTGCAGATGACCTTGCCCTCTTGTCACACAGGCATCAGCAGATACAGGAGAAGACAACAAAACTGCTCTGTGTGTCAGCACAGGTTGGACTCAAGATCAACAGAAGAAAGACAAAAATTCTTAAAGTGAATGCCACAAGTCAGGAGCCAGTGATGCTAGAAGGGGAAGCCCTGGAAGAAGTAGACTCTTTCACATACCTCGGTAGTGTGGTGGACAAGCAGGGTGTAACAGAGGCGGACTTTAAATCAGGATAAGAAAAGCACGCACAGCATTCATCCAGCTTAAAAACATTTGGAATTCAAAAGAAATCAGCCGCCACACCAAAATTTGCTTATTCAACTCAAATGTTAAGGCAGATTTGCTTTATGGAGCTGAGACATGGAGATTTACAAGGACCACTTTAAAGAGGATCCAAACTTTTGTCAACGGATGTCTGCGAAGAATCCTCTCAATCCACTGGCCCAAGATTATATGAAACACTTATTTGTGGCAAATAACTTACCAGTGTCCTGCTGAAGGGGAGATTGTAAGATGGAGATGGGCCTGGTTAGGCCACACTCTGCGAAAACCGACAGATAACATCACCAAACAGGCACTCACCTGGAATCCTCAAGGGAAAAGAAAACAGGGAAGGCCAAGAAACACCTGGCGCCATGACCTTGAAGCAGACATCAAAGTGACTGACCTGTCCTGGGGCGAACTGGTCAGATTAGTACAGAATCGAAAGAGCGGAAGGGAAGTCGTCGATGGGCTATGCACCAGGAGTTGCAAAGGGCCTAAGTAAGTAAGGACTGCAGGAACCCCTGTCCCAAATCCGTTCCAGTTTGTTAATGGTCCAACCTTTCTCCACTGCCGTCTACTCAACCCTTAGTCTTCTGGACAAAAAGACTTGTGTGTAGAATGATATTCATAGACTACACTTTAGCATTTAATACCATCATCCTCCAATAGCTCATTCACAAACTGGTTCAGCTTTTCCTTACCATCTTGTTATGCAATTGGCTGCTGGACTTTCTGACTGTGAGTCCTCAGGAAGTATGTGTTGGCAGTAACACATTTAGCACAATCAAGCTTAACACAGGGGCTACTCAAAGATGTTTGCTTAGCATCTTCCTATTGACTCTGCTCTCCCACAACTGTATTATCTCTTTAGCTGCATTATCTCATTAACAAAAGAGATAAGATAAACTACAGGAACGAGGTGAGCCTGTGTCTGGATGTGAACAAGATGAATTAGCAAAAATTTACTGGGAGTACACATCACATAGGACCTCTCCTGGACTGACAACATCACTTCACTGGCCAAAAAAGCACACCTGCAACTATACTTATTTCACAAAAAAGCCAGAGTCCTAAACCCATCATGCACACCTTTTGCAGAGACACTATTGAGAAAATCATGACCAGCTGCATCACTGTGTGGTATGACATCATAGGACCCTCCAATGCATAGTAAGAGCAGCTGAAAAGATCATTGATGTTGCTATCCTCTTGCTTCAAGATATTTATAGCACACATCTCACCTGCAAGCCCTCTGTATTGCAGATGATTCCAGCCAGCCCACACATAGATTCTTCAGTTTACTAACATCCGAGAAGAGACTGGTATTTTCCAGGTCAGGACCACCAGACTGAAAGACAGCTTCATATATCAAGCTGTCAAAAAGTTGAACCCTCTCCCCTCCCATCTGGAACTCATTGCATTATACCATCTCTACACCTGCTGTTGCCCCTTTGATAGTTCAGTAACCCACAATTTACATGTTGACTTGCACTAGCTACTTTGTGCATCATTGGAATGCTCATCACCTTACTGCAACATTGGACTGAAAACTCATTACACAGTTTGACTTAATTAGTTCTCTGTAACTTAAAAATGTTTTAAATTAGTCTCTTTGCACCATATCAATTATATTTGAACTACTTATTTCATTAGTTTTTAAATTCTATCTGCATGCATTGTGTTCTTACATTATACTTTATTTGTTTTATCTGTATATATTGATTTGTAATTTGTTAAAAAATTCTTCCTTTAGTTTTTAATGTTATAGAGCCGGTGTTGTGTTCTCTTATATGTTGCTGCATGATAAATGTCCCCTAGAGGGAGCTATTGTGTTAGAAATGAAGGTAGGCAGGCGAAGAAGAAGAGTGTTGTACATGCTGAGGTTGAGAGTAAAGAGACCTGTTTTGTTACTCGGTGTGCTCTTGTTTTTTTATGTGAGTACACAACAAATTGGCGACGAGGATGTCAGTTCATCTTCCTCCTACATTCTTACAATGTCCTGGTGAGCCTGCAGTTCCGTTTGGGATATGGACGCAGATGTTTGAAAACTACTTGTTGGCGATTCATGCTGAGGGAGATGACTGGCCGGATACCCGTAAGCGTGCAATATTACTTCACTGCCTGGGCACAGAAGCACAGAGAATTTTCTACACTCTTCCAAATACCGGTACGACATATGCATCTGCCCTTACGGCTCTCAGAAACCATTTTGTACCGAAAGTTAATGTCATTGCCGAGCGACATAAATTTCGTCAAAGGGAGCAAAGGCAGGACGAAAATATACTTCAGTATGTCGCTGCGCTCCGTGATATGGTGTCATTATGTACATTCGGGGACAAAGAAGATGAAATGCTAAGAGATCAAATTGTGGAGAAAGTGCACAACAGTCGAATCTGTGAACGCTTACTACTCGAAGCGGACTTAACGTTGGACAGAGCAATACAGGTGGCCGTTCAAGTGGAAAATGCCATGGCTAATGCGAGTGAATTTGCAAAACCTGCCGATTTACCAGTTCAGCGGCTATATGTCAGAAAAAAAGAAACGACCATGCGTAAAACC
This sequence comes from Paramisgurnus dabryanus, assembly GCF_030506205.2. NCBI lineage: Eukaryota > Metazoa > Chordata > Actinopteri > Cypriniformes > Cobitidae > Paramisgurnus > Paramisgurnus dabryanus. Next base: position 14,377,847 of record NC_133343.1, read on the forward strand.
ACACAAGGTAAAACTCAGAGCCATTCTGCACGCAAATGTTATCGCTGTGATTCCGGCAGCCATTTGGCAAATTCCAAGCAGTGCCCTGCTTTAAATAAGACATGTAAATCATGTGGTAAAATGGGACATTTTGCAAAAGTGTGCCGCTCTGGACAGAGACAGGACATCAGAGAAATTGAAGTTCCTGAACTTACTGTTTTGTACATGAATAACACATTCAGTGCTGCAAACAAAATTGTGTGTGACGTCGAAATGGGCACATCTTCTGGTACTACGACGCAAGAACTGATTGTTGATACCGGATCATCCGTATCTTTGCTTCCAGAACATATATATAAGCAATACTTTTCTGAACTACCCTTGGAACAGTCAAATGTGCGTCTTGTCACATGTTCAAAAGATGATCTGCCAGTGCTAGGATGTATTAAGACGTCTGCGCGACATGGTGAACATTCAGTACCTGCCACATTCTATATTGTGAAAAGTGGAAACGCACTCATGGGTATGGACTTAATATATTCCTTGAATTTGTGCATAACTGGAAATAAAGTACTCACCTCTAAACAGTCAGTGCAACAAGTTTCCGATACTGCCACGCCACCCTTTGGCTGTGCAAAGAACTTTGTACACAAAGTAAAAATGCAAGAAAATTTCATTCCTGTGCAACAGAAGCTACGTAGACTACCTTTTTCTGTAAGAGATGCTGTGTCTGCAGAGTTGAACCGCCTACTCGCAGCAGATATTATTGAAAGAGTGGATGCTTCGCCTTGGGTTTCGCCCATTGTAGTTACTCAAAAGAAATCAGAATGTGTGTGGATCTTAGGGAACCCAATAAAGCAATCGTTGTGGACAGCTACCCCATTCCACACATTGAAGAACTCTTTTCACATTTGAGAGGTGCTGTGATGTTTTCTACAATCGACCTAGCAAATGCTTACCATCAGGTACCACTACATGAGGACAGCAGGGACCTCACTGCCTTTATAACACATGATGGTTTGTTTCGCTTTAAGAGAGTTTGCTACGGATTAGCATCAGCCCCAGCGGCATTTCAAAAACTGATATCTACTATTCTCAGAGATGTCACAGGTGTCCAGTGCTGTCTGGACGACATAATTGTGTTTGGTGACTCTGTTACTAGCCATGATGCTCACCTTAAAGTTGTGCTGCACAAATTACAAGAAGCAGGTCTGCATCTAAATGAAAAGAAATGCACATTTCGCCAGGAAAAGCTCACATTTCTGGGACATACCATCTCCAAAGAGGGACTGATGCCAGATCACAGTCACTTAGAAGCAATACTTAATGCTCCACCACACTCGGATGTGTCCACACTAAGATCATTTCTAGGTCTCACCGCTTGGTATGCTAAATTCATTCCAAACTACGCAGCAGTTGTTGAGCCTATGAGAGATGCTCTTAGAGGAAATTCAAATTTTGCATGGACTAATAAAGCACACAAAAGTTTCCAGGAAGTGAAAGAACTGATTGCACAGAGCCCTGCACTGTCTTTATTTGATCCTGCTTTGCCCACAATTGTTACAACAGACGCCTCAGACTACGGCATAGGTGGCACCCTGACTCAGCTTCATCCAGATAAGTCGGAAAGAACCGTGGCTTTCGCATCCAGAACCTTGACATCTGCAGAAAGAAAGTATTTTGTTGTTGAGAAAGAAGCCCTTGCTTGTGTCTGGGTCACTGAGCGTTGGAGAACATACCTGTGGGGCAAACATTTCACATTAAGATCAGACCACCAAGCCCTAACCACCCTCTTGACTACAAAAGGTATGGGACGAGCTGGACTGAGAGTAGCGCGTTGGTCTGCCAGGTTGCTCTGCTTCAACTATACTATGCAGTATAGACGGGGGGTTGACAACCAGGTAGCGGATTGTCTTTCGCGTCTTCCCTTGCCAAATGAAATTAATTGTGACTTTGATTTTGAGCCAGAAACCGTTGCTGCGATCACTACACTCCTGTCAGCTGTTCCTGTGGCCGAGTTTAAAGCCGAGTGCTCCTCATGTCCTGAGCTTATCAAACTTCGCCATTACATCGAGCATGGTTGGCCCACTACATCCAAAGCCCTGCATCCTGACATGTCCAGATACTTTCCAATAAGAAATGAACTGTCTATTTTGGACTCGTATGTGCTAAGAGGACCACACAGACTGATTGTGCCACTCAATTTACGTTCACGTTTGGTCACCCTCGCTCATGATGGCCATCAAGGCATTGTGAGAACCAAACAGCGGCTTAGGGAGTTGTACTGGTGGCCCAGGATGGATTCACAGGTACAGTCCACAGTTGCAACCTGCGTCACCTGCCAACTCAATGATAAATCTGCTAGAACCACACATGCACCACTTATCCCAGTCGACTATCCAGTAGGTCCGTGGCAGAAACTGGGCATCGACGTGGTGGGTCCTTTCGACATTGGTCCTGTAAGTTGTAGATACGCTATCACGCTGATTGACTACCATTCAAAATGGCCAGAGGTTGCTTTTGCACCTCATGTGACTGCATCTACCATTAACTGTTTTCTGAGATCAGTGTTCAGCCAAAAAGGGAATCCTTTGGAGATTGTTACTGACAATGGGCCTCAGTTCCTGTCGACAGAGTTCAAACTATTCCTACAGGAAAGAGATGTAAGCACATCCGTACTTCTATATATCACCCAGAAGGAAATGGAGCTGTGGAGCGGTGGAATAAGGTACTGAAAGAGACCATTCTGACTGCAGAAAGAGAGAGAGCTCCGTGGACATCATTCATTGCAGATTTTGTGCAAACTTACCGAGCCACACCTCACGCAACTACAGGAATTTCACCTTTTGAGCTAATGTTTGGAAGGAAAATGAGAACAAAATTGACAATTCTTCCAAAGTGTAATGAAGATCCTGCTATGACAAAGCTGAAAACAAAAGTGATGCAACAACAGAGGAAAATGAAAGTTTACCTGGATACAAAGCGCAAAGCAAAGACTCCAGGGCTGAAGGAAGGTGACTTTGTACGGGTGAGAAAACCGGTGCATGTGAAAAAAGGGAAATCAAAATTCAGCAATCCTATGCAGATTGTTAGAAGGAAGGGGACACATAGTTTTGAACTGAGTGATGGACGAACTTGGGACGTATCTCACTTGGCACCACTGAACACAGAATTCACTCAGGCTCCTGAACACGTTGAACAATCAACTCCTACACCATCTGGAAGTAGTAACAACCAAGTAGAGGGACGTTGTAGAAGGAAGCCAGTGTGGCTGAAAGAATATGTAACCTAAACTGCCATCATAGGCAAAGAAGAAAGTAACAAAAACCCCCAGAAGTTTAAAGTTGTTGTTTTGACCTGAGAGGATGTTCATGTAGCTATTCATGCTATAGGTGTTGGTAAAAAAAAAAATGTGTTAGACATTGTTCTGTGTTTTCTAATCTAAGTAAAGAAAACTAGTTGAAAATAATATATATACTAAATATATATATATATAGACTAAGTATACTGTTAGCAATGTTTACTGTAACTGCAGAAGAAAACAAATTAAGTCAGAGGGAAATGTTGTGTTCTCTTATATGTTGCTGCATGATAAATGTCCCCTAGAGGGAGCTATTGTGTTAGAAATGAAGGTAGGCAGGCGAAGAAGAAGAGTGTTGTACATGCTGAGGTTGAGAGTAAAGAGACCTGTTTTGTTACTCGGTGTGCTCTTGTTTTTTTATGTGAGTACACAACAGCCGGTTTCATGGACAGGGATTAGACTAATTGTAGACTAAAATAAATGTAGGATCAGTCCAAACTGAAAATAACTTGCACTGACATATCTTAAAATACATCAGTGCCCTTTGTTTTGCCTCAAAATGCACACAAGTAATGTTTTAGTAAGGTATGTTTGTTTAAACTAGTTATATAATTAAAACTAAGATGTACTCCTAGTTTAAATCATTCCCTGTCCGGGAAACCACCCCAGAGTGTTTACAATGTAGAGTTTAGAATATAAAAGTAACATAATTAAAATTCTCTGTTTTTGCTGAACCTGTGGCTGAATTGACAATAAAACAAATTTCACCTTGAACTTACAATCTTATGCAACATGCATTTTATGATGACACATTGTGTTTTAATGTAAATGCAAAATATGTTTAATGTGATTTTTCTAATTATTGTATGATTTTTACACACAAACCTTACATTACACTTACAAGTAAACAAATTGTTTAATCTGAATTCATACTTGTAATTCACACTATTTGTTGACTTATCCCATTGCTGTGGTTTTGTTTATCAACTAAACTACGGTGGAAATGTCATTATTTAATTATAAGATTATGTTGAATATAGCATGAACATCCACAATATATATATTGTTTAAGTATATATACTATTACATTATAATATTATAATATTTTAAGCATTAGTTCTTTGTAATTCTAGCAAGTTAAATTAACTTTCTTTTGTTAATAATTAGTAAGGCTTTATTTAAATTTTTAAAATTAAAGAGGATATTTGTTTTGTTATTCCTCTTTTGTTTAATTTCTTGATGAATTTGTAATAATACTATGTATTCTATGAGTTTAAGATTTTGTCATAACAATACATTGTATTGTTGTATAAAAAGTAAATAGAATTTAAATGAAAGTATAAGTGATTTTGCATTCCTTTATTTACAATTTCTTTATTAATATTAATTTAAAATAAGCACATAACTTTTAAGTTTTAAATACATTTTATCTATATGCACCAATAGGTGTCACTGTCACAAAACTGTCATGCATTCTAAGGTTAATCAATTTAATTTAATAATACAGCACTTTTCACAATTGTACATCATTTCAAAGTAGCTTTTCATGGAAAAAACAAAGTAAAGAAAAAAGCTAAGAAAAAAGTAATGCAATTTTTAAATATACTTTATGATGCAGTATATGAATAAATATGGGAATAGACTAATATTATGTTATTTAAATAAGAAATAAATGTGAATTGCCCAAAGTATATTATGAAATAATAAAGTATGGAGGTATTCAATTTTGTTATTACAGTTTTTCTCAGTAGCTTTGGTACACTTCTCAGATCAGAATTAAAATTCTCAATTGAAATTGTCATTTAGTATTCACTAAGTCATAGAATATAGTCTATAATATATTATAGAATTCAGCATCCCTGCAAAATTCACAAGGAAGTAGTCAATTGTCAATGGGAATTCATCAATTTAATAGCATGATAGTAGACATCAAGTGGATCAATTGTGGGGTGAACATCATAGTAAAGTGGAATTGAACCTATTTGTCTTAGATGTCCTCTGTGAACCAAGGATAACACAGGGGAACAGACGCAAGATGTTATTAAGGCTACTTACATTTAATATTAAAGGCATACAGTCATACAGTATAATAAATATGACTGTGCTCATTATGACAATGATTCACATCAATACACAAAAGTTTATTCACTATTCAGTAATGTATTCACTTTAGACAGCTTTAAAGTTGTAATTCTATAAACCAGGTTTTGTAATTTTATAATTAAAATGCAGCCATATTTATCACTGTACATCTATGCCATAATTGACTATCATAATTGATTGATCAAAATATATTTTCTGTTCATCTGAAAAAAATTAATTCATAAAGGTTAAGAACAAGATGCAAATTAGAAAATTTTGAAAAAAATTAATTTATAAGTGATCACTTTAAAGCCAATTTCATAAAATGTATAACCAGCAAGTGGAACTGTCTCAAAACACAACAAAATCCCCTTTGATAAAATAAAACTCTTACCCAAGGTTTCACAGACTCAACAGAAAATAACTTGCACTGACAAATCTTAAAGGGACACTAAACTTAAATATTTCAATTTTACCATTTTGGGATCTATTCAGCCAATCTCCGGGTCGGGTGGTACCACTTTTAACATAGCTTTGCATAATCCATTGAATCCTATTAGAGAATTAGCATCACACTTAAAAATAACGGGAGAGTTTCGATATTTTTCCTATTTAAAACTTGACTGTTCTATAGTTGCAGTGAGTGATATTATGCAGTGATATTATGCAGCACCCGAAAACAGCCCTCTGCTATTGAAAGTTACCAAGGGGACTATTTTTGGCCATCATTGCACCTCCTCCAGCCATGGTACAATAGCAAAGTCCTTGATTATTATGCAGGAATGAGAGTACAGTACCTTGGATAATCGGCCTAGAAAATTGTAACTTTTAATTTTCTGTCAGTTTTAGTACACAATGTAACTACAGAAGAGTCAAGTTTTCTGAAAAATATTGCAAATTTTTCTAAGGCATGTTTAAAAAAGGTCTTAATTTAACTAATTCTTAGTCCAGTAGTATTTTCTGTGAAACTAGGCCTTAGTGTATATATAATCCACAGACAGATAGTCTATGTTATATTAACATTATATATTAGTGTTAAAAGTAACATTGTATGAGCATTGAAGTTCATGAGATCATGAACTGATGAATGAACATTACAGTTTTTTTCAGTTGCTTTGGTGCATTTCTCACATCACTATTTACATTTGCACAACAGTTAATGCAGTTCTCAAAATTAGTACAAACTACAAAACCTAGTTTATAATCTGCAAAGCGTGTCACCTGCTCAAAATGGATAGGTCATTTTTCAAAAGCAAGTATTCATGTCAATGAAAGTGTCAGTGTCATCAAGATGAAAAGTCCTGACACCATTGTTTATGAACAAGATAGTCAAATAACTTTATCATGTTTTCATTATGAAAGTTTACTGTGTAAATGTTTTTCAATGCAAAAAAGTCAGATCTTGGTGACACTACCTGAAAATGCTCAATACAGCACTATATACTATTTACACAGTCATTTGAAAAATACAGTAAAGTTACACATTACTGTATTTAGTGAGGTAACTGAGTACAAGACATTGAATATGTATGTTTCACATTTTTACTGCATTATGCTCTTTGCTATTCTAATTTGTTCACAGCATTGTGCAAAATAACAAATAAACCCTTATTTACCAAAAACATAAACTCCCTTTGGATAGAGCTGTGCTCTATAAGTTATAAGCAAAAATATAAGTGCAAATTTGGACTGTTGGTGGCGCTAGACGGTTAGAGATAGAGACTCAAAATTTGCTGTGTAGACACATTGGACTGTCCTTTATCAGTGTGCCAAATTTACTAACTTTCCCATGTATGGTTCTATGGGCTGCCATAGACTGCAATGGCTGAAGAAGAAGTTATCAACAAAAATAATCTATGTTTTTGTCTACTGCAATCGTCCTTCTGTTATTGACAATCATGGAACATTAGAGCACTGAAGGACATGTTAGTGGTGTTTGCAGTGGCAAAACATGGGTCACATCATGTTACATCAAGTTTAATTAGTCAAAAGAGACCATCCCCGTGTCTCTACGATGTTCTGATGCAAATATATAGCTTTTGCAAAAACGGTTGATAAGGTATTCTCAATGGTTGCTAGGGAGTGAATTGGCAACCACCAGTGATTATAGTCAAAGCCATGAAAGGAATAATCTGTGATGACTCATGGTTTTAGATGTGTTGTTGCAGTAGTTTTACGCAAAAATATCATATTCTATCTCAAAACCAGTAGGTGGCGCAATTACAAAAATGTGCATGCAACATCAGGTCATGATTGTGTTACATCTAGCTAGTTTTATGACTATATACTTTAGTTTAGTTAAGAAACAATTGTATGACCATAGGGCTGGCATGTTATCAAAGGTTTTGTTCAATTATAAGGCCATCTAGTGGCCATTTTTTTTGTGTGGCCTCAGAATGTGCTCATACATCAGTGTATCAAATCTGGTGAAAAAATCTCTTTTCGTTACGAAGTTACAACAATTAATTTGTAAAAAAAACAAAATGTGAAGGTAATTTTTCGTTTGTTGCAATTTTCGGCCATTTCTGATGGAAATTTTAATATAACGGCAATAGAACTTTTTGTTCAGAAGGTAATGTAATGTTCTTCCTATGGTGTTTTCGAGTCGATCGGAATAACGCTTGCGGAGATATTCGCGCGTGTTTTTTAAGTGCTGTTTTGCTGCGCAGGGTTAACGGTAATGCGAAATCTGGCATGTTTGGTATTGTTGGACTCGGCGACTACTCAGGACTGCTAAAAATCAAGTCCCGTCAAAATACGTTGATTGCAGCCAAAGTTATAGGTGTATAAATCATTTGTATGGCCACTAGGTGGCGCTGCGACGAAACTGTGCATGCCCCCTCAGTTCCTGACTGGCATCACAAGTACCAAGTGTCGTGTCAATAGGCCTAAGTTTGACGAAGATACAGCCTAAAATCTGTTTTTTTGCGCTCTACGTAAAATTTGTTGACGCGCTATACGACAACGGATTGGTTTATCGAAATTCTTTTGATAACTTTTTGCCGTGAGGGTCTCTAGATGCTACATACCAATGTTCGCGGCAATCGGGTAAAAACTCTAGGACGAGTTCGCAAAAGTAGGTTTTACGAATAATTCAAAATGGCGGAAAAATTTTCATGACGGAAAATGACGTCATAGGGTCCAATCGAATCGTCTTGAGCCAAGGAATCAGAGGAAACAAGAATTTCGTTTCTAGGACTTACGGATCAGAAGTTATAAGCAAAAACACAAGTTCAACTTTGGACTGTTGGTGGCGCTAGCGGGTTAGAGATAGAGACTCCAAATTTGCTGTGGGGACACATTTGACTGTCCTTTATCAGTGTGCCAAATTTCATAACTTTCCTACGTACGGTTCTATGGGCTGCCATAGACCGCAATGGCGGAAGAAGAATAACTATTAAATATAGCTGCAAGCAGCGATACCGGGGTCAAGCCAAACATGGCAAAAAATGATTCATACGTGATGACTGCCATGATTTAACATCTAAGTTTGCATTAGTTTTATGAAAAAAAGCAATTTTTTCGTATCTTGAGACCACTAGGTGGCACTGTGCCGAAGGAATAGATGGTGCCTCAGGTCATGACTGTGATGACACCCACCAAATTTGGTGTAAATACAATAAAGCGATACGGAGATATAGCCTTAAATGACTTGACCACTAGGGGGCACTGACCAAAAAATAAATTGTGACTCAGGTCTTGATTGTGATGACACCCACCAAATTTGGTGTAAATACAATAAAGAGATGCAGAGATATAGCCTTAAATGACTTGACCACTAGGGGGCACTGACCAAAAAATAAATTGTGACTCAGGTCTTGATTGTGATGACACCCACCAAATTTGATGTAAATACGATAAAGAGATGCAGAGATATAGCTTCAAATCTCTTGACCACTAGGGGGCACCGAAAAGTTTACAAGTCCTCCCAGAACATGTTGCTGATGAACCATACCAAGTTTCATAACAATACGCAATTGCGTTTCTGAAATATTTGAACTTAAAGAAAATTCAAAATGGCCGACACATAAAATGGCCGACCAAAAACCATTTGGTATCGTTTGACTTGGCATGCCTCATGAAATCTAACAAGACCAGTCTCATAATTTTACATTCAAATTTGCAGTAGTTATAAGCAAAAATAGACATTTTTATATCTCGTGACCAGTAGGGGGCAGTGTGACGAAATGGTGCATGCACCCTCAGGTCATCACTGTTATGACATATACCAAGTCTCATATTAATACGCAAAAGTTTTGCGAAGATACAGGCTCAAACACATTTTGGCGTGCTCGCCCTCGCATTCTTTGATGCGTTATACGACAACGGATAGGTCTACCGAAAATCTTTTGATAACTTTTTGTCTAGAGTGTCTCTAGATGATGCATACCAAAAATCAAGCCAATCACACGAGCGCTCTAGGAGGAGTTCGAAAAAGTAGCTGTTCAATAAAAATCAAAATGGCCGACAGGAAGTAGGTTTGACTCTGACATATTTGGTACAGTCGGACTCAGCATGAGCCAAGGAATCTATAGAGTGAAGTCTTCTGTCATAGTGGCAATTTAATCAAATGATATAAAGATTTTAAAAAATTGTTTTACATATCCTGACCACTAGGTGGCGCCGTCCTAAAGATTTATAGGTGCGCTCAGAACATGTCACTGATGAACCATGCCTAATTTCGTAGCGATACGCCAATCTGTTTGTGAAATACTGAACTTAATGAGAAAATTCAAAATGGCCGACACCCAAAATGGCCGACCGAAAACCGTTTGGTATCGTTTGACTCGGCATGCCTCAAGGAATCTAACAAGACCACCTTCATGATTTTAGACTCAAGTTTGAAGTAGTTATAAGCAAAAATAGGCATTTTTCGAATCTCGTGACCACTAGGTGGCGCTGCGACGAAACGTTGCAGGCACCCTCAGGTCATGACTGTAATGACATATACCAAGTTTCGTGTCGATACAATAAAGTTTTGCGAAGATACGGCCTCACGTCCGTTTTGGCGTGCTCGCCGCCATATATGTTGTCAGTTTATATGAGAACGCATTGGTCTATCAAAAAGCTTTTGATAACTTTTTGTCTGGGGTGTCTCTAGATGCTACATACCAAAGGACATGCAAATCGGACGAACGCTCTAGGAGGAGTTCGAAAAAGTAGGTTTTACGGAAAATTCAAAATGGCGGAAAGATTTGCATGACACAAATGACATCAATGTGTGCAATTGAATCATCATGAGCAAAGGATTCAGAGGAACCAATAATTTAGTTTCTAGGACTCACGGGTCAGAAGTTATGAGCATGAACATAAGTGGACTTTTGGACTGTTGGTGGCGCTAGAGGGTTTGAGTTAGACACACCTATGTTGCTATAGTAACTTCTAAGACTGTCCTCTACATGTGTGCCAAATTACATAACTTTCCTACGTACGGTTCTATGGGCTGCCATTGACTTCAATGGCGGAAGAACTAGGATGAATAATAATAAGAAAACTAACAGATACAATAGGTGTCTACGCCACTTCGTGGCTTGACCCCTAAATATAGCTGCAAGCAGCAATCACCGGGGTCAAGCCAAAAAGGCACAGCAGAAAGTAAAGTTGACTTCGGATGAGCAGTTTAAAAAACCTAGGAAAATCTCTTGATTTCAGACAAAACAATATAACAGTTATCAGCAAAAAAGCTGTGTTCTCATTTAGTGACAATTCTCCCTCTCTTTCAACGAGGATTGATAACTAGAACACTGAAGTAAAAATGAGTGGTGCTTGCAGTGGCAATACTCAGCTCACAAAATGTTACAGTGGTGTTAATGAGTCAAAAGAGCCCACCCCCATGTCTCTACAATGTTCTGACGCAGAGATATAGCTCTTGCAAAAACGGTTGATAAGCTATTCTCATTGGTTGCTAGGGAGTGAATTGGCAACCACAAGTGATTATAGTCAAAGCCATGAAAGGAATAATCCATGATGACTCATGGTTTTAGATGTGTTGTTGCAGTAGTTTTAGGCAAAAAATTCCATATTTCTATCTTAAAACCAGTAGGTGGCGCAATGACAAAATTGTGCATGCAACCTCAGGTCATAACTGTGTTACATCTAGCTAGTTTTATGACTATACACTTTAGTTTAGTGAAGAAACAGTTGTATTACCATAGGGTGGCTTGATTTCAAATGTTTTGTTCAATTATAAGGCCAACTAGTGGTGCAAGCATACATTTTTTTTGTGTAGCCTCAGACTGTGGTCGTACATCAGCGTTTCAAATCTGGTGAAAAAATCTATTTTTGTTGCGAAGTTATAACCATTTATGTGTAAAAAATGCAAAATTTAAAGGTAATTTTTCGTTTTTTGCATTTTTCGGCCATTTCTGATGAAAATTTTAATATAATGCCAATAGAACTTTTTATTCAGAAGGTAATGCAATGTTCTTCCTATGGTGTTTTCGAGTCGATCGGAATAACGCTCGCAGAGATATTCGCACGTGTTTTTTAAGTGCTATTTTGCTGCACAGGGCTAACCGTATGACGAAACCTGGCATGTTTGGTATCGTTGGACTCGACCACTACTCAGGACTCCAAAAATTCAAGTCCCGTGAAAATACTTTTATCGCAGCCAAAGTTATAGGCGTATAGAACATTCGTCTGGCCACTAGGTGGCGCTGCAACGAAACTGGGCATGCACCCTCAGTTCCTGACTGGCATCTCAAGTACCAAGTGTCGTGTCAATAGGCCTAAGTTTGGCGAAGATACAGCCTAAAATCTGTTATTGTGCGCTCTACCTAAAATTCGTTGACGCGCTATACGACAACGGATTGGTTTATCGAAATTCTTTTAATAACTTTTTGCCTTGAGTGTCTCTAGATGCTGCATACCGATTTTTGAGGCAAACGGGCAAAAACTCTAGGACGAGTTCGCAAAAGTAGGTTTAACGAATAATTCAAAATGGCGGAAACATTTTCATGACGGAAAATGACGTCATAGGGTCCTATCGAATCGTCTTGAGCCAAGGAATCAGAGGAAACAAGAATTTCATTTCTGGGACTTACGGTTCAGAAGTTATAAGACAAAACGTAAGTGCAACTTTGGACTGTTGGTGGCGCTAGTGGGCTTGAGATAGAGACTCCAAATTTGCTGTGGATATTATTTGGACTGTCCTCTATCAGTGTGCCAAATTTCATAACTTTCCTACGTACGGTTCTATGGGCTGCCATAGACCGCAATGGCGGAAGAAGAAAAATTTACTAACAGAAACAATTGCCAATATAGCTGCAAGCAGCGATACCGGGGTCAAGCCAAACATGGCAAAAAATGATTCATACGTGATGACTGTCATGATTTAAGATCTAAGTTTGCATTAGTTTTATGAAAAAAGCAATTGTTTCGTATCTTGAGACCACTAGGTGGCACTGTGCCGAAAGAATAGATGGTGCCTCAGGTCATGACTGTGATGACACATACCAAATTTAGTGTAAATACGATAAAGCGATACGGAGATATAGCCTTAAATAACTTGACCACTAGGGGGCACTGACCAAACAATAAATTGTGACTCAGGTCCTGATTGTGATGACACCCACCAAATTTTGTGTAAATACGATAAAGAGATGCAGAGATATAGCTTCAAAACTCTTGACCACTAGGGGGCACTGAAAAGTTTACATGTCCTCTCAGAACATGTTGCTGATGAACCATACCAAGTTTCATAACAATACGCAATTGCGTTTCTGAAATACTTGAACTTAAAGAAAAAATTCAAAATGGCCGACACACAAAATGGACGATCAAAAACCATTTGGTATCATTTGACTCGGCATGCCTCACGAAATCTAACAAGACCAGTCTCATAATTTTACATTTAATTTTGCAGTAGTTATAAGCAAAAATAAAAAAAAATTATATCTCGTGACCAGTAGGGGGCAGTGTGACGAAACGGTGCATGCACCCTTACGTCATCACTGTTATGACATATACCAAGTCTCATATCAATATGCAAAAGTTTTGCGAAGATACAGGCTCAAACTCATTTTGGCGTGCTTGCCCTCGCATTCTTTGATGCGTTATACGACAACGGATAGGTCTACCGAAAATCTTTTGATAACTTTTTGTCTAGAGTGTCTCTAGAGGATGCATACCAAAAATCAAGCCAATCACACGAGCTCTCTAGGAGGAGTTCGAAAAAGTAGGTGTTCAATATAATTCAAAATGGCCGACAGGAAGTAGGTTTGACGCTGACATATTTGGTACAGTCGGACTTAGCACGAGCCAAGGAATCAATAGAGTGAAGTCTCATGTCAGTGTGGCAAATGAATCAAATGCTATAAAGATTTTAAACAATTTCTTTACATATCCTGACCACTAGGTGGCGCTGTCCTAAAGATTTATAGGTGCGCTCAGAACATGTCACTGATGAACCATGCCAAATTTCGTAGCGATACGCCATTTTGTTTGTGAAATACTGAACTTAATGAGAAAATTCAAAATGGCCGACACCCAAAATGGACGACCGAAAACCGTTTGTTATCGTTTGACTAGGCATGCCTCAAGGAATCTAACAAAACCACCTTCATGATTTTAGACTCAAGTTTGAAGTAGTTATAAGCAAAAATAAGCATTTTTCGAATCTCGTGACCACTAGGTGGCGCTGAGACGAAACGTTGCAGGCACCCTCAGGTCATGACTGTAATGACATATACCAAGTTTCGTGTCGATACACAAAAGTTTTGCGAAGATACGGCCTCACGTCCGTTTTGGCGTGCTCGCCGCCTTATATGTTGTCACTGTATACGAGAACGCATTGGTCTATCAAAAAGCTTTTGATAACTTTTTGTCTGGGGTGTCTCTAGATGCTACATACCAAATGACATGCAAATCTGACAAACGCTCTAGGAGGAGTTCGAAAAAGTAGGTTTTACGGAAAATTCAAAATGGCGGAAAGATGTGCATGACACAAATGACATCAATGTGTGCAATTGAATCATCATGAGCCAAGGATTCAGAGGAAACAAGAATTTATTGTCTAGGACTCACGGGTCAGAAGTTATGAGCATGAACATAAGTGGATTTTTGGACTGTTGGTGGCGCTAGAGGGTTTGAGTTAGACACACCAATGTTGCTATAGTAACTTCTAAGACTGTCCTCTACATGTGTGCCAAATTACATAACTTTCCTACGTACGGTTCTATGGGCTGTCATTGACTTCAATGGCGGAAGAACTAGGATGAATAATAATAAGAAAACTAACAATAACAATAGGTGTCTACGCCACTTCGTGGCTTGACCCCTAAATATAGCTGCAAGCAGCGATACCGGGGTCAAGCCGAAAAGGGCACAGAAGGGTGTAAAGTTGAGTTTGGATAAGCAGACCAAAGAACCTAGGTAAACCTAATGATTTCAGATGAAAAAACGCAAAAGTAATCAACAAAAATAATCTATGTTCTAATCCACTGCAATCGTCCTTCTGTTATTGACAGTCATGGAACATTAGAGCACAGAAGGATATGTGAGTGATGTTTGCAGTGGCATAACATGGGTCACAACATGTTACAACAAGTTAAATCAGTCAAAAGAGACCATCCCCATGTCTCTATGATGTTCTGATGCAGAGAAAAAGCTCTTTCAAAAACGGTTGATAAGGTATTCTCATTGGTTGCTAGAGAGTTAATTCACATCCACCAGTAATTATAGACCAAGCCATATGAAATGAAGAATCCATGATGACTCATGGTTTTAGATGTGTTGTTGCAGTAGTTTTAGGCAAATATAGCTATGTTCTATCTCCAAACCACTAGGTCGCGCTATGACAGAATCGTGCATGCAACCTCGGGTCATATCTGCCTTACATCTAGCTAGTTTCATGACTATACACTTTAGTTCAGCAAAGAAATAGTTGTATGACCATAGGGCTTGCTTGATATGAAAGATTTTGTTCAATTATAGGGCCACCTAGTGGTTCAGGCATACCAATTTTTTTGTGTGGCCTCAGACTCTGCTCATACATCAGCGTATCAAATCTGGTGAAAAAATCTCTTTTCGTTGTGAAGTTATAACCATTTATGTGTAAAAAACACAAAATGTAAAGGTAATTTTTCGTTTTTTGCAATTTTCGGCCATTTCTGATGAAAATTTTAATATAGTGCCAATAGAACTTTTTGTTCAGAAGGTAATGCAATATTCTTCCTATGATGTTTTCGAGTCGATCAGAATTACGCTCGCGGAGATATTCGCGCGTGTTTTTTAAGTGCTGTTTTGCTGCGCAGGGCTAACCGTAAGGCGAAAACTGGCATGTTTGGCATCGTTGGACTCGGCGACTATTCAGGACTCCTAAAAATCAAGTCCCTTGAAAATACGTCAATCGGAGCCAAAGTTATAGGCGTGTAAAGCATAAGTCTGACCACTAGGTGGCGCTGCGACGAAACTGTGCATGCACACTCAGTTCCTGACTGGCATCACAAGTACCAAGTGTCGTGTCAATAGGCCTAAGTTTGACGAAGATACAGCCTAAAATCTGTTTTTTTGCGCTCTACGAAAATTTTGTTGACGCGCTATACGACAACGGATTGGTTTATCGAAATTCTTTTGATAACTTTTTGCCGTGAGGGTCTCTAGATGCTACATACCAATTTTCGCGGCAATCGGGTAAAAACTCTAGGACGAGTTCGCAAAAGTAGGTTTTACGAATAATTCAAAATGGCGGAAAAAATTTCATGACGGAAAATGACGTCATAGGGTCCAATCGAATCGTCTTGAGCCAAGGAATCAGAGGAAACAAGAATTTCATTTCTAGGACTTACGGATCAGAAGTTATAAGCAAAAACATAAGTTCAACTTTGGACTGTTGGTGGCGCTAGCGGGTTAGAGATAGAGACTCCAAATTTGCTGTGGGGACACATTGGACTGTCCTTTATCAGTGTGCCAAATTTCATAACTTTCCTACGTACGGTTCTATGGGCTGCCATAGACCGCAATGGCGGAAGAAGAATAACTAATAATAATAATAATAAATATAGCTGCAAGCAGCGATACCGGGGTCAAGCCAAATATGGCAAAAAATGATTCATACGTGATGACTGCCATGATTTAACATCTAAGTTTGCATTAGTTTTATGAAAAAAAGCAATTTTTTCGTATCTTGAGACCACTAGGTGGCACTGTGCCGAAAGAATAGATGGTGCCTCAGGTCATGACTGTGATGACACATTTCAAATTTAGTGTAAATACAATAAAGCGATACGGAGATATAGCCTTAAATGACTTGACCACTAGGGGGCACTGACCAAAAAATAAATTGTGACTCAGGTCTTGATTGTGATGACACCCACCAAATTTGGTGTGAATACAATGAAGAGATGCAGAGATATAGCCTTAAATGACTTGACCACTAGGGGGCACTGACCAAAAAATAAATTGTGACAAGTCCTCCCAGAACATGTTGCTGATGAACCATACCAAGTTTCATAACAATACGCAATTGCGTTTCTGAAATACTTGAACTTAAAGAAAAATTCAAAATGGCCGACACACAAAATGGCCGACCAAAAACCATTTGGTATTGTTTGACTCGGCATGCCTCATGAAATCTAACAAGACCAGTCTCATAATTTTACATTCAAATTTGCAGTAGTTATAACCAAAAATAGACATTTTTTTATATCTCGTGACCAGTAGGGGGCAGTGTGACGAAATGGTGCATGCACCCTCAAGTCATCACTGTTATGACATATACCGAGTCTCATATTAATACGCAAAATTTTTGCGAAGATACAGGCTCAAACACATTATGGCGTGCTCGCCCTTGCATTCTTTGATGCGTTATACGACAACGGATAGGTCTACCGAAAATCTTTTGATAACTTTTTGTCTAGAGTGTCTCTAGATGATGCATACCAAAAATCAAGTCAATCACACGAGCGCTCTAGGAGGAGTTCGAAAAAGTAGCTCTTCAATATAAATCAAAATGGCCGACAGGAAGTAGGTTTGACTCTGACATATTTGGTACAGTCGGACTCAGCATGAGCCAAGGAATCAATAGAGTGAAGTCTTATGTCATAGTGGCAATTTAATCAAATGATATAAAGATTTTAAAAATGTATTTTACATATCCTGACCACTAGGTGGCCTCGTCCTAAAAATGTATAGGTGCGCTCAGAACATGTCACTGATGAACCATGCCAAATTTCGTAGCGATACGCCAATCTGTTTGTGAAATACTGAACTTAATGAGAAAATTCAAAATGGCCGACACCCAAAATGGCCGACCGAAAACCGTTTGGTATCGTTTGACTCGGCATGCTTCAAGGAATCTAACAAGACCACCTTCATGATTTTAGACTCAAGTTTGAAGAAGTTATAAGCAAAAATAGGCATTTCTCGAATCTCGTGACCACTAGGTGGCGCTGCGACGAAACGTTGCAGGCAACCTCAGGTCATGACTGTAATGACATATACCAAGTTTCGTGTCGATACAATAAAGTTTTGCGAAGATACGGCCTCACGTCCGTTTTGGCGTGCTCGCCGCCATATATGTTGTCAATTTATACGAGAACGCATTGGTCTATTAAAAAGCTTTTGATAACTTTTTGTCTGGGGTGTCTCTAGATGCTACATACCAAAGGACATGCAAATCGGACGAACGCTCTAGGAGGAGTTCGAAAAAGTAGGTTTTACGGAAAATTCAAAATGGCGGAAAGATTTGCATGACACAAATGACATCAATGTGTGCAATTGAATCATCATGAGCAAAGGATTCAGAGGAACCAAGAATTTAGTTTCTAGGACTCACGGGTCAGAAGTTATGAGCATGAACATAAGTGGACTTTTGAACTGTTGGTGGCGCTAGAGAGTTTGAGTTAGACACACCTATGTTGCTATAGTAACTTCTAAGACTGTCCTCTACATGTGTGCCAAATTACATAACTTTCCTACGTACGGTTCTATGGGCTGCCATTGACTTCAATGGCGGAAGAGGAAACATAATAATAATAATAACAAGCAGCGATACCGGGGTCAAGCCAAACATGGCAAAAAATGATTCATACGTGATGACTGCCATGATTTAACATCTAAGTTTGCATTAGTTTTATGAAAAAAGCAATTTATTCGTATCTTGAGACCACTAGGTGGCACTGTGCCGAAAGAATAGATGGTGCCTCAGGTCATGACTGTGATGACACAAACCAAATTTAGTGTAAATACAATAAAGCGATACGGAGATATAGCCTTAAATGACTTGACCACTAGGGGGCACTGACCAAAAAATAAATTGTGACTCAGGTCTTGATTGTGATGACACCCACCAAATTTGGTGTGAATACAATGAAGAGATGCAGAGATATAGCCTTAAATGACTTGACCACTAGGGGGCACTGACCAAAAAATAAATTGTGACTCAGGTCTTGATTGTGATGACACCCACCAAATTTGGTGTAAATACGATAAAGAGATGCAGAGATATAGCTTCAAATCTCTTGACCACTAGGGGGCACCGAAAAGTTTACAAGTCCTCCCAGAACATGTTGCTGATGAACCATACCAAGTTTCATAACAATACGCAATTGCGTTTCTGAAATACTTGAACTTAAAGAAAAATTCAAAATGGCCGACACACAAAATGGCCGACCAAAAACCATTTGGTATTGTTTGACTCGGCATGCCTCATGAAATCTAACAAGACCAGTCTCATAATTTTACATTCAAATTTGCAGTAGTTATAACCAAAAATAGACATTTTTTTATATCTCGTGACCAGTAGGGGGCAGTGTGACGAAATGGTGCATGCACCCTCAAGTCATCACTGTTATGACATATACCAAGTCTCATATTAATACGCAAAATTTTTGCGAAGATACAGGCTCAAACACATTTTGGCGTGCTCGCCCTTGCATTCTTTGATGCGTTATACGACAACGGATAGGTCTACCGAAAATCTTTTGATAACTTTTTGTCTAGAGTGTCTCTAGATGATGCATACCAAAAATCAAGTCAATCACACGAGCGCTCTAGGAGGAGTTCGAAAAAGTAGCTCTTCAATATAAATCAAAATGGCCGACAGGAAGTAGGTTTGACTCTGACATATTTGGTACAGTCGGACTCAGCATGAGCCAAGGAATCAATAGAGTGAAGTCTTATGTCATAGTGGCAATTTAATCAAATGATATAAAGATTTTAAAAATGTATTTTACATATCCTGACCACTAGGTGGCCCCGTCCTAAAGATTTATAGGTGCGCTCAGAACATGTCACTGATGAACCATGCCAAATTTCGTAGCGATACGCCAATCTGTTTGTGAAATACTGAACTTAATGAGAAAATTCAAAATGGCCGACACCCAAAATGGCCGACCGAAAACCGTTTGGTATCGTTTGACTCGGCATGCTTCAAGGAATCTAACAAGACCACCTTCATGATTTTAGACTCAAGTTTGAAGAAGTTATAAGCAAAAATAGGCATTTTTCGAATCTCGTGACCACTAGGTGGCGCTGCGACGAAACGTTGCAGGCAACCTCAGGTCATGACTGTAATGACATATACCAAGTTTCGTGTCGATACAATAAAGTTTTGCAAAGATACGGCCTCACGTCCGTTTTGGCGTGCTCGCAGCCATATATGTTGTCAATTTATACGAGAACGCATTGGTCTATCAAAAAGCTTTTGATAACTTTTTGTCTGGGGTGTCTCTAGATGCTACATACCAAAGGACATGCAAATCGGACGAACGCTCTAGGAGGAGTTCGAAAAAGTAGGTTTTACGGAAAATTCAAAATGGCGGAAAGATTTGCATGACACAAATGACATCAATGTGTGCAATTGAATCATCATGAGCAAAGGATTCAGAGGAACCAATAATTTAGTTTCTAGGACTCACGGGTCAGAAGTTATGAGCATGAACATAAGTGGACTTTTGAACTGTTGGTGGCGCTAGAGGGTTTGAGTTAGACACACCTATGTTGCTATAGTAACTTCTAAGACTGTCCTCTACATGTGTGCCAAATTACATAACTTTCCTACGTACGGTTCTATGGGCTGCCATTGACTTCAATGGCGGAAGAGGAAACATAATAATAATAATAATAATAAGAAAACTAACAATAACAATAGGTGTCTACGCCACTTCGTGGCTTGACCCCTAAATATAGCTGCAAGCAGCAATACCGGGGTCAAGCCGAAAAGGGCACAGAAGGATGTAAAGTTGCGTTTGGATAAGCAGACTGAAGAACCTAGGTAAACCTAATGATTTCAGATGA
The DNA here is from genome assembly GCF_030506205.2 of Paramisgurnus dabryanus. Taxonomy (NCBI): domain Eukaryota; kingdom Metazoa; phylum Chordata; class Actinopteri; order Cypriniformes; family Cobitidae; genus Paramisgurnus; species Paramisgurnus dabryanus. The sequence continues at coordinate 14,398,446 of NC_133343.1, forward strand.
AAAAATGCAAAGGGAATCAACAAAAATAATCTATATTCTTGTCTACTGCAACTGTCCTTCGGTTATTCACAATCATGGAACATTAGAGCACTGAAGGACATGTATGTGATGCTTACAGTGGGCAAACATGGGTCACAACATGTTACAACAAGTTAAAAGAGTCAAAAGAGACCATCCCAATGTCTCTGTGATGTTCTGATACAGAGAAAAAGCTCTTGCAAAAACAGTTGATAACGTATTCTCATTGGTTGCTAGAGAGTAAATGGACATCCTCTAGTGATTATAGTCAAAGCCATGAAAGGAATAATCCATGATGACTCATGGTTTTAGATGTGTTGTTGCAGTAGTTTTAGGCAAAAAATGCCATATTCTATCTCAAAACCAGTAGGTGGCGCAATGACAAAATTCGTGCATGCAACCTCAGGTCATAAATGTGTTACATCTAGCTAGTTTTATGACTATACACTTGGGTTTAGTGAAGAAACAGTTGTATGACCATAGGGTGGCTTGATTTCAAAGGTTTTGTTCAATTATAAGGCCAACTAGTGGTGCAACCATACAATTTTTTTTGTGTAGCCTCAGACTGTGGTCGTACATCAGCGTATCAAATATGGTGAATAAATCTCTTTGCGTTACGAAGTTATAACCATTTATGTGTAAAAACACAAAATTTAAAGGTAATTTTTCGTTTTTTGCAATTTTCGGCCATTTCTGATGAAAATTTTAATATAGTGCCAATAGAACTTTTTGTTCAGAAGGTAATGCAATATTCTTCCTATGATGTTTTCGAGTCGATCAGAATTACGCTCGCGGAGATATTCGCGCGTGTTTTTTAAGTGCTGTTTTGCTGCGCAGGGCTAACCGTAAGGCGAAATCTGGCATGTTTGGTATCGTTGGACTCGGCGACTATTCAGGACTCCTAAAAATCAAGTCCCGTCAAAATACGTTGATCACAGCCAAAGTTATAGGTGTAAAAAACATCTGTCTGGCCACTAGGTGGCGCTGCGACGAAACTGTGCATGCACACTCAGTTCCTGACTGGCATCACAAGTACCAAGTGTCGTGTCAATAGGTCTAAGTTTGACGAAGATACAGCCTAAAATCTGTTTTTTTGCGCTCTACGTAAAATTTGTTGACGCGCTATACGACAACGGATTGGTTTATCGAAATTCTTTTGATAACTTTTTGCCGTGAGGGTCTCTAGATGCTACATACCAATTTTCGCGGCAATCGGGTAAAAACTCTAGGACGAGTTCGCAAAAGTAGGTTTCACGAATAATTCAAAATGGCGGAAAAATTTTCATGACGGAAAATGACGTCATAGGGTCCAATCGAATCGTCTTGAGCCAAGGAATCAGAGGAAACAAGAATTTCGTTTCTAGGACTTACGGATCAATAGTTATAAGCAAAAACATAAGTGCAACTTTGGACTGTTGGTGGCGCTAGCGGGTTTGAGATAGAGACTCCAAATTCGCTGTGGATAATATTTGGACTGTCCTTTATCAGTGTGCCAAATTTCATAACTTTCCTACGTACGGTTCTATGGGCTGCCATAGACCGCAATGGCGGAAGAATAATAATAATAATAATAATAATAATAATAATAATAAGAAAACTAACAAATACAATAGGGGTCTTCGCCCCTTCGGGGCTTGATCCCTAATAATAATAATAATAAAAAGAAAACTAACGGATACAATAGGGGTCTTCGCCCCTTCGGGGCTTGACCCCTAAATATAGCTGCAAGCAGCAATACCGGGGTCAAGCCGAAAAGGGCCCAAAAGGATGTAAAATTGAGATTGGATCAGCAGACTGAAGAACCAAGGTAAACCAAGTTTAATTAGTCAACCAAGGTAAACCAAGTTTAATTAGTCAAAAGAGCCCACCCCCGTGTCTCTACGATGTTCCGATGCAGAGATATAACTTTTGCAAAACGGTTGATAAGGTATTCTCATTGGTTGCTAGGGAGTGAATTGGCAACCACCAGTGATTATAGTCAAAGCCATGAAAGGAATAATCCATGATGACTCATGGTTTTAGATGTGTTGTTGTAGAAGTTTTAGGCAAAAAATGCCATATTTCTATCTCAAAACCAGTAGGTGGCGCAATGACAAAATTGTGCATGCAACCTCAGGTCATAACTGTGTTACATCTAGCTAGTTATATGACTATACACTTTAGTTTAGTGAAGAAACAGTTGTATGACCATAGGGTGGCTTGATTTCAAAGGTTTTGTTCAATTATAAGGCCAACTAGTGGTGCAAGCATAAACTTTTTTTTGTGTAGCCTCAGACTGTGGTCGTACATCAGCGTATCAAATCTGGTGAAAAAATCTCTTTTTGTTGCGAAGTTATAACCATTTATGTGTAAAAAATGCAAAATTTAAAGGTAATTTTTCGTTTTTTGCATTTTTCGGCCATTTCTGATAAAAGTTTTAATATAACGCCAATAGAACTTTTTGTTCAGAAGGTAACGCAATGTTCTTCCTATGGTGTTTTCGAGTCGATCGGAATAACGCTCGCCGAGATATTCGCGCGTGTTTTTTAAGTGCTATTTTGCTGCGCAGGGTTAACCGTATGACGAATCCTGGCATGTTTGGTATCGTTGGACTCGGCGACTACTCAGGACTCCAAAAAATCAAGTCCCGTGAAAATACTTTTATCGCAGTCAAAGTTATAGGCGTATAGAACATTCGTCTGGCCACAAGGTGGCGCTGCAACGAAACTGTGCATGCACCCTCAATTCCTGACTGGCATCTCAACTACCAAGTGTCGTGTCAATAGGCCTAAGTTTGGCGAAGATACAGCCTAAACTCTGTTTTTTTGCGCTCTATGTAAAATTCGTTGACGCGCTATACGAGAACGGATTGGTTTATCGAAATTCCTTTAATAACTTTTTGCCTTGAGTGTCTCTAGATGCTTCATACCGATTTTCGTGGCAATCGGGTAAAAACTCTAGGACGAGTTCGCAAAAGTAGGTTTTACGAATAATTAAAAATGGCGGAAAAATTTTCATGACGGAAAATAACGTCATAGGGTCTAATAGAATCGTCTTGATCCAAGGAATCAGAGGAAACAAGAATTTCGTTTCTAGGACTTACGGATCAGAAGTTATAAGCAAAAACGTAAGTGCAACTTTGGACTGTTGGTGGCGCTAGCGGGTTTGAGATAGAGACTCCAAAATTGCTATGGATATTATTTAGACTGTCCTCTGTCAGTGTGCCAAATTTCATAACTTTCCTACATACGGTTCTATGGGCTGCCATAGACCGCAATGGAACAGGAAGAAGAATAATAGTTAAGAAAAAGAAAAAGAAAACTAACGGATACAATAGGGGTCTTCGCCCATTCTGGGCTTGACCCCTAAATATAGCTGCAAGCAGCAATGCCGGGGTCAAGCCAAAAAGGGCACATAAGAAAGTAAAGTTGAATTCGGATGAGCAGTTTAAAGAACCTGGGAAAATCTCTTGATTTCAGACTAAATAATATAACAGTTATCAGCAAAAAAGCTGTGTTTTCATTCAGTGTCATCTCTCCCTCTCTTTTCGAGGAGCATTGACAACTAGAACACTGAAGAAAATGTGAGTGGTGCTTGCAGTGGCAATTCTCAGCTCACAAAATGTTACAGTGGTGTTAATGAGTCAAAAGAGACCACCCCCATGTCTCTACGATGTTCTCATGCAGAGATATAGCTCTTGTAAAAAGGATTGATAAGGTATCCTAATTGGTTGCTAAGGAGTTAATTGGCATGCATCAATGATCTCCAAGCCATGAAAGGAATAATACATGATGACCCAAGATTTTAGATGTACTGTTGGAGTAGTTTTAGGCAAAAATGCCATATTCTATCTCAAAACCAGTAGGTGGCGCAATGACAAAATTCGTGCATGCAACCTCAGGTCATAACTGTGTTACATCTAGCTAGTTTTATGACTATACACTTTAGTTTAGTGAAGAAACAGTTGTATGACCATAGGGTGGCTTGATTTCAAAGGTTTTGTTCAATTATAAGGCCAACTAGTGGTGCAACCATACAATTTTTTTTGTGTAGCCTCAGACTGTGGTCGTACATCAGCGTATCAAATATGGTGAAAAAATCTCTTTGCGTTACGAAGTTATAAGCATTTATGTGTAAAAACAGAAAATTTAAAGGTAATTTTTCGTTTTTTGCAATTTTCGGCCATTTCTGATGAAAATTTTAATACAACGCCAATAGAACTTTTTGTTCAGAAGGTAATGCAATATTCTTCCTATGATGTTTTCGAGTCGATCAGAATTACGCTCGCGGAGATATTCGCGCGTGTTTTTTAAGTGCTGTTTTGCTGCGCAGGGCTAACCGTAAGGCGAAATCTGGCATGTTTGGTATCATTGGACTCGGCGACTATTCAGGACTCCTAAAAATCAAGTCCCGTCAAAATACGTTGATCACAGCCAAAGTTATAGGTGTAAAAAACATCTGTCTGGCCACTAGGTGGCGCTGCGACGAAACTGTGCATGCACACTCAGTTCCTGACTGGCATCACAAGTACCGAGTGTCGTGTCAATAGGCCTAAGTTTGACGAAGATACAGCCTAAAATCTGTTTTTTTGCGCTCTACGAAAATTTTGTTGACGCGCTATACGACAACGGATTGGTTTATCGAAATTCTTTTGATAACTTTTTGCCGTGAGGGTCTCTAGATGCTACATACCAATTTTCGTGGAAATCGGGTAAAAGCTCTAGGACGAGTTCGCAAAAGTAGGTTTTACGAATAATTCAAAATGGCGGAAAAAATTTCATGACGGAAAATGACGTCATAGGGTCTATTCGAATCGTCTTGAGCCAAGGAATCAGACGAAACAAGAATTTCGTTTCTAGGACCTACGGATCAGAAGTTATAAGCAAAAACATAAGTGCAACTTTGGACTGTTGGTGGCGCTAGAGGGTTAGAGATAGAGACTCCAAATTTGCTGTGGGGACACATTGGACTGTCCTTTATCAGTGTGCCAAATTTCATAACTTTCCTACGTACGGTTCTATGGGCTGCCATTGACTTTCGGCGGAAGAACGAGGAAGAAAAATAATAATAATAATAATAATAATAATAATAATAATAATAAGAAAACTAACAATAACAATAGGGTTCTACGCCCCTTCGGGGCTTGACCCCTAAATATAGCTGCAAGCAGCGATACCGGGGTCAAGCCAAACATGGCAAAAAATGATTCATACGTGATGACTGCCATGATTTAACATCTAAGTTTGCATTAGTTTTATGAAAAAAAGCAATTTATTCGTATCTTGAGACCACTAGGTGGCACTGTGCCGAAAGAATAGATGGTGCCTCAGGTCATGACTGTGATGACACATACCAAATTTAGTGTAAATACAATAAAGCGATACGGAGATATAGCCTTAAATGACTTGCCCACTAGGGGGCACTGACCAAAAAATAAATTGTGACTCAGGTCTTGATTGTGATGACACCCACCAAATTTGGTGTGAATACAATAAAGAGATGCAGAGATATAGCCTTAAATGACTTGACCACTAGGGGGCACTGACCAAAAAATAAATTGTGACTCAGGTCTTGATTGTGATGACACCCACCAAATTTGGTGTAAATACGATAAAGAGATGCAGAGATATAGCTTCAAATCTCTTGACCACTAGGGGGCACCGAAAAGTTTACAAGTTCTCCCAGAACATGTTGCTGAAGAACCACACCAAGTTTCATAACAATACACAATTGCGTTTCTGAAATACTTGAACTTAAAGAAAAATTCAAAATGGCCGACACACAAAATGGCCGACCAAAAACCATTTGGTATCGTTTGACTCGGCATGCCTCATGAAATCTAACAAGACCAGTCTCATAATTTTACATTCAAATTTGCAGTAGTTATAAGCGAAAATAGACATTTTTTATATCTCGTGACCAGTAGGGGGCAGTGTGACGAAATGGTGCATGCACCCTCAGGTCATCACTGTTATGACATATACCAAGTATCATATTAATACACAAAAGTTTTGCGAAGATACAGGCTCAAACACATTTTGGCGTGCTCGCCCTCGCATTCTTTGATGCGTTATACGACAACGGATAGGTCTACCGAAAATCTTTTGATAACTTTTTGTCTAGAGTGTCTCTAGATTATCCATACCAAAAATCAAGCCAATCACACGAGCGCTCTAGGAGGAGTTCGAAAAAGTAGGTGTTCAATATAATTCAAAATGGCCGACAGGAAGTAGGTTTGACTCAGACATATTTGGTACAGTCGGACTCAGCATGAGCCAAGAAATCAATAGATTGAAGTCTTATGTCATAGTGGCAATTTAATCAAATGATATAAAGATTTCAAAAAAAATTTTTACATATCCTGACCACTAGGTGGCGCCGTCCTATAGATTTATAGGTGCGCTCAGAACATGTCACTGATGAACCATGCCAAATTTCGTAGCGATACGCCATTTTGTTTGTGAAATACAGAACTTAATGAGAAAATTCAAAATGGCCGACACCCAAAATGGCCGACCGAAAACCGTTTGTTATCGTTTGACTCGGCATGCCTCAAGGAATCTAACAAAACCACCTTCATGATTTTAGACTGAAGTTTGAAGTAGTTATAAGCAAAAATAAGCATTTTTCGAATCTCGTGACCACTAGGTGGCGCTGAGACGAAACGTTGCAGGCACCCTCAGGTCATGACTGTAATGACATATACCAAGTTTCGTGTCGATACACAAAAGTTTTGCGAAGATACGGCCTCACGTCCGTTTTGGCGTGCTCGCCGCCTTATATGTTGTCACTGTATACGAGAACGCATTGGTCTATCAAAAAGCTTTTGATAACTTTTTGTCTGGGGTGTCTCTAGATGCTACATACCAAATGACATGCAAATCGGACAAACGCTCTAGGAGGAGTTCGAAAAAGTAGGTTTTACGGAAAATTCAAAATGGCGGAAAGATGTGCATGACACAAATGACATCAATGTGTGCAATTGAATCATCATGAGCCAAGGATTCAGAGGAAACAAGAATTTATTGTCTAGGACTCACGGGTCAGAAGTTATGAGCATGAACATAAGTGGATTTTTGGACTGTTGGTGGCGCTAGAGGGTTTGAGTTAGACACACCAATGTTGCTATAGTAACTTCTAAGACTGTCCTCTACATGTGTGCCAAATTACATAACTTTCCTACGTACGGTTCTATGGGCTGCCATTGACTTCAATGGCGGAAGAACTAGGATGAATAATAATAAGAAAACTAACAATAACAATAGGTGTCTACGCCACTTCGTGGCTTGACCCCTAATAATAATAATAATAATAAAAAGAAAACTAACGGATACAATAGGGGTCTTCGCCCCTTCGGGGCTTGACTCCTAATAATAAGAAAACTAACAAATACAATAGGGGTCTTCGCCCCTTCGGGGCTTGACCCCTAAATATAGCTGCAAGCAGCAATGCCGGGGTCAAGCCAAAAAGGGCACATAAGAAAGTAAAGTTGAAATCGGATGAGCAGTTTAAAGAACCTGGGAAAATCTCTTGATTTCAGACTAAATAATATAACAGTTATCAGCAAAAAAGCTGTTTTCATTCAGTGTCATCTCTCCCTCTCTTCTCGAGGAGCATTGACAACTAGAACACTGAAGAAATTGTGAATGGTGCTTGCAGTGGCAATTCTCAGCTCACAAAATGTTACAGTGGTGTTAATGAGTCAAAAGAGACCACCCCCATGTCTCTACGATGTTCTGATGCAGAGATATAGCTCTTGTAAAAAGGATTGATAAGGTATCCTAATTGGTTGCTAAGGAGTTAATTGGCATGCACCAATGATCTCCAAGCCATGAAAGGAATAATACATGATGACCCAAGATTTTAGATGTACTGTTGGAGTAGTTTTAGGCAAAAATACCATATTTCTATCTCAAAACCACTAGGTGGCGCAATGACAAAGTTGTGCATGCAACCTCAGTTCATAACTGTGTTACATCTATCTAGTTTTATGACTATACACTTTAGTTCAGTAAAGAAATAGTTGTATGACCATAGGGCTTGCTTGATATGAAAGATTTTGTTCAATTATAGGGCCACCTAGTGGTTCAGGCATACCAATTTTTTTGTGTGGCCTCAGACTCTGCTCATACATCAGCGTATCAAATCTGGTGAAAAAATTTCTTTTCGTTGCGAAGTTATAACCATTTATGTATAAAAACACAAATTGTAAAAGGTAATTTTTCGTTTTTTGCAATTTTCGGCCATTTCTGATGAAAATTTTAATATAACGCCAATAGAGTTTTTTGTTCAGAAGGTAAAGCAATGTTCTTCCTATGGCATTTTCGAGTCGATCGGACTAACGCTCGCGGAGATATTCGCGCATGTTTTTTAAGTGCTGTTTTGCCGTGCAGGGTTAACCGTAAGGCCAATTCTGGCATGTTTGGTATCGTTGGACTCTTCAACTATTCAGAACTCCAAAGAAACAAGTCCCGTGAAAATACGTCAATTGGAGCCAAAGTTATACGCGTGTAAAGCATAAGTCTGACCACTAGGTGGCGCTGTGACGAAACTCTGCATGCACCCTAAGTTCCTGACTCGCATCACAAGTACCAAGTATCGTGTCAATAGGCTTAAGTTTGGCAAAGATACAGCCTCAAATCCGTTTTTTTGCGCTCTACATAAAATTCGTTGAAGCGGTTTACGGAAACGGATGGACGAATTGACATGAATTCCATAACTTTTTGCCGTGAGGGTCTGTAGATGCTATATACCGATTTTCGTGGAAATTGGGCAAAAGCTCTAGGACGAGTTCGCAAAAGTAGGTTTTACGAATAATTCAAAATGGCGGAAAAATTTCCATGACGGAAAATGACGTCATAGGGTCAAATCGAATCGTCTTGAGCCAAGGAATCAGAGGAAACAAGAATTTTGTATCTAGGTCTTACGGATCAGAAGTTATAAGCAAAAACGAAAGTGCAACTTTGGACTGTTGGTGGCGCTAGAAGTTTGGAGATAGAGACTCCAAATTTGCTGTGGGGACACATTGGACTGTCCTTTATCAGTGTGCCAAATTTCATAACTTTCCTACGTACGGTTCTATGGGCTGCCATAGACCGCAATGGCGGTGGGCTGCCATAGACCGCAATGGCTTGACCCCTAATAAATATAGCTGCAAGCAGCGATACCGGGGTCAAGCCAAACATGGCAAAAATGATTCATACGTGATGACGGTCATGATTCAAGATCTAAGTTTGCATTAGTTTTAGGGAAAAAATTGCAATTTTTTGTATCTTGAGACCACTAGGTGGCACTGTGCCGAAACAATAGATGGTGCCTCAGGCCATGACTGTGATGACACATACCAAATTTAGTGTAAATACGATAAAGCGATACGGAGATATAGCCTTAAATGACTTGACCACTAGGGGGCACTGACCAAAACAATAGATGGTGACTCAGGTCATGATTGTGATGACACCCACCAAATTTGGTGTAAATACGATAAAGAGATGCAGAGATATAGCTTCAAATCTCTTGACCACTAGGGGGCGCCAAAAAGTTTACAAGCCCTCTCAGAACATGTTGCTGATGAACCATACCAAGTTTCATAACAATACGCAATTGCGTTTCTGAAATGCTTGAACTTAAAAAAAACTCAAAATGGCCGACACACAAAATGGCAGACCAAAAACCATTTGGTATCGTTTGACTCGGCATGCCTCACGAAATCTAACAAGACTACTCTCATAATTTTACATTTAAGTTTGCAGTAGGTATAAGCAAAAATAGAAATTTTTATATCTCGTGACCACTAGGGGTCGCTGTGACGAAACGGTGCATGCACCCTTATGTCATCACTGTTATGACATATACCAGGTCTCATATCAATACGCAAAAGTTTTGCGAAGATACAGGCTCAAACACATTTTGGCGTGCTCGCCCTCGCATTCTTTGATGTGTTATATGACAACGGATAGGTCTACCGAAAAGCTTTTGATAACTTTTTGTCTAGAGTGTCTCTAGATGATGCGTACCAAAAATCAAGCCAATCAAACAAGCGCTCTAGGAGGAGTTCGAAAAAGTAGGTGTTCAATATAATTCAAAATGGCCGACAGGAAGTAGGTTTGACTCAGACATATTTGGTACCGTCGGACTTAGCACGAGCCAAGGAATCAATAGAGTGAAGTCTCATGTCAGTGTGGCAAATGAATCAAATGCTATAAAGATTTTAAACAATTTCTTTACATATCCTGACCACTAGGTGGCGCTGTCCTAAAGATTTATAGGTGCGCTCAGAACATTTCACTGATGAACCATGCCAAATTTCGTAGCGATACGCCATTTTGTTTGTGAAATACTGAACTTAATGAGAAAATTCAAAATGGCCGACACCCAAAATGGCCGACCGAAAACCGTTTGTAATCGTTTGACTCGGCATGCCTCAAGGAATCTAACAAAACCACCTTCATGTTTTTAAACTCAAGTTTGAAGTAGTTATAAGCAAAAATAAGCATTTTTCGAATCTCGTGACCACTAGGTGGCGCTGAGACGAAACGTTGCAGGCACCCTCAGGTCATGACTGTAATGACATATACCAAGTTTCGTGTCGATACACAAAAGTTTTGCGAAGATACGGCCTCACGTCCGTTTTGGCGTGCTTGCCGCCTTATATGTTGTCACTGTATACGAGAACGCATTGGTCTATCAAAAAGCTTTTGATAACTTTTTGTCTGGGGTGTCTCTAGATGCTACATACCAAATGACATGCAAATCGGACAAACGCTCTAGGAGGAGTTCGAAAAAGTAGGTTTTACGGAAAATTCAAAATGGCGGAAAGATGTGCATGACACAAATGACATCAATGTGTGCAATTGAATCATCATGAGCCAAGGATTCAGAGGGTGTAAAGTTGAGTTTGGATAAGAATACTGAAGAACCTAGGTAAAACTCATGATTTCAAATGAAAAAAAAACGCAAAAGTAATCAACAAAAATAATCTATGTTCTTGTCTAATGCAATCGTCCTTCTGTTATTGACAATCATGGAACATTAGAGCACTGAAGGACATGTGAGTGATGTATGCAGTGGCATAACATGGGTCACAACATGTTACAACAAGTTAAATCAGTCAAAAGAGACCATCCCCATGTCTCTACGATGTTCTGATGCAGAGAAAAAGCTCTTTCAAAAACAGTTGATTAGGTATTCTAATTGGTTGCTAGAGAGTAAATTCACATCCACCAGTGATAATAGTCCAAGCCATGAAATGAAGAATTCATGATGACTTATGATTTTAGATGTGTTGTTGCAGTAGTTTTAGGCAAAAATTGCTATTTTCTATCTCCAAGCCACTAGGTGGCGCTATGACAAAATTGTGCATGCAACCTCAGAGCATGACTGCGTTACATTTAGCTAGTTTTCTGACTATACACTTTAGTTCAGCAAAGAAATAGTTGTATGACCATAGGGCTTGCTTGATATGAAAGGTTTTGTACAATTATAAGGACAACTAGTGGTGAAGGCATACCAATGTTTTTGTGTGACCTCAGACTCTGCTCGTACATCAGCGTATCAAATCTGGTGAAAATATCTCTTTTCGTTGCGAAGTTATAACCATTTATGTGTAAAAAACACAAATTGTAAAAGGTAATTTTTAGTTTTTTGCAATTTTCGGCCATTTCTGATGAAAATTTTTATATAACGCCAATAGAACTTTTTGTTCAGAAGGTTATGCAATGTTCTTCCTATGGTGTTTTCGAGTCGATCGGAATAACGCTCGCGGAGATATTCCCGAATTTTTTTTAAGTGCTGTTTTGCTGCGCAGGGCTAACCGTAAGGCGAAATCTGGCATGTTTGGTATTGTTGGACTCTGCGACTATTCAGGACTCCTAAAAATCAAGTCCCGTCAAAATACGTTGATCACAGCCAAAGTTATAGGTGTAAAAAAACATCTGTCTGGCCACTAGGTGGCGCTGCGACGAAACTGTGCATGCACACTCAGTTCCTGACTGGCATCACAAGTACCAAGAGTCGTGTCAATAGGTCTAAGTTTGACGAAGATACAGCCTAAAATCTGTTTTTTTGCGCTCTATGTAAAATTTGTTGACGCGCTATACGACAACGGATTGGTTTATCGAAATTCTTTTGATAACTTTTTGCCGTGATTGTCTCTAGATGATACATACCAATTTTCGTGGCAATCGGACAAAAGCTCTAGGACGAGTTCGAAAAAGTAGGTTTTACGAATAATTCAAAATGGCGGAAAAATTTTCATGACGGAAAATGACGTCATATGGTCCAGTCGAATCGTCTTGAGCCAAGGAATCAGAGGAAACAAGAATTTCGTTTCTAGGACCTACGGATCAGAAGTTATAAGCAAAAACATAAGTGCAACTTTGGACTGTTGGTGGCGCTAGAGGGTTAGAGATAGAGACTCCAAATTTGCTGTGGGGACACATTGGACTGTCCTTTATCAGTGTGCCAAATTTCATAACTTTCCTACGTACGGTTCTATGGGCTGCCATAGACCGCAATGGCGGAAGAAGAAAAAATTACTAACAGAAACAATTGCCAATATAGCTGCAAGCAGCAATGCCGGGGTCAAGCCAAAAAGGGCACATAAGAAAGTAAAGTTGAATTCGGATGAGCAGTTTAAAGAACCTGGGGAAATCTCTTGATTTCAGACTAAATAATATAACAGTTATCAGCAAAAAAGCTGTGTTTTCATTCAGTGCCATCTCTCCCTCTCTTCTCGAGGAGCATTGACAACTAGAACACTGAAGAAAATGTGAGTGGTGCTTGCAGTGGCAATTCTCAGCTCACAAAATGTTACAGTGGTGTTAATGAGTCAAAAGAGACCACCCCCATGTCTCTACAATGTTCTGATGCAGAGATATAGCTCTTGTAAAAAGGATTGATAAGGTATCCTAATTGGTTGCTAAGGAGTTAATTGGCATGCACCAATGATCTCCAAGCCATGAAAGGAATAATACATGATGACCCAAGATTTTAGATGTACTGTTGGAGTAGTTTTAGGCAAAAATACCATATTTCTATCTCAAAACCACTAGGTGGCGCAATGACAAAGTTGTGCATGCAACCTCAGTTCATAACTGTGTTACATCTAGCTAGTTTTATGACTATACACTTTAGTTTAGTGAAGAAATAGTTGTATGACCATAGGGCTTGCTTAATATGAAAGATTTTGTTCAATTATAGGGCCACCTAGTGGTTCAGGCATACCAATTTTTTTGTGTGGCCTCAGACTCTGTTCATACATCAGCGTATCAAATCTGGTGAAAAAATTTCTTTTCGTTGCGAAGTTATAACCATTTATGTATAAAAACACAAATTGTAAAAGGTAATTTTTCGTTTTTTGCAATTTTCGGCCATTTCAGATGAAAATTTTAATATAACGCCAATAGAACTTTTTGTTCAGAAGGTAATGCAATGTTCTTCCTATGGTGTTTTCGAGTCGATCGGAACAACGCCCGCGGAGATATTCGCGCATGTTTTTTAAGTGCTGTTTTGCTGCGCAGGGCTAACCGTAAGGCGAAATCTGGCATGTTTGGTATCGTTGGACTCGGCGACTATTCAGGACTCCTAAAAATCAAGTCCCGTCAAAATACGTTGATCACAGCCAAAGTTATAGGTGCAAATAACATCTGTCTGGCCACTAGGTGGCGCTGCGACGAAACTGTGCATGCACACTCAGTTCCTGACTGGCATCACAAGTACCAAGTGTCGTGTCAATAGGCCTAAGTTTGACGAAGATACAGCCTAAAATCTGTTTTTTTGCGCTCTACGTAAAATTTGTTGACGCGCTATACGACAACGGATTGCTGTATCGAAATTCTTTTGATAACTTTTTGCCGTGAGGGTCTCTAGATGCTACATACCAATTTTCGCGGCAATCGGGTAAAAACTGTAGGACGAGTTCGCAAAAGTAGGTTTTACGAATAATTCAAAATGGCGGAAAAATTTTCATGACGGAAAATGACGTCATATGGTCCAATCGAATCGTCTTGAGCCAAGGAATCAGAGGAAACAAGAATTTCGTTACTAGGACTTACGGATCAGAAGTTATAAGCAAAAAAATAAGTTCAACTTTGGACTGTTGGTGGCGCTAGCGGGTTAGACATAGAGACTCCAAACTTGCTGTGTGGACACATTGGAGTGTCCTTTATCAGTGTGCCAAATTTCATAACTTTCCTACGTACGGTTCTATGGGCTGCCATAGATCGCAATGGCGGAAGAAGAATAACTAATAATAATAATAATTATTATAATAAAAAGAAAACTAACGGATACAATAGGGGTCTTCGCCCATTCTGGGCTTGACCCCTAAATATAGCTGCAAGCAGCGATACCGGGGTCAAGCCAAACATGGCAAAAATTGATTCATACGTGATGACTGTCATGATTTAAGATCTAAGTTTGCATTAGTTTTATGAAAAAAAAGCAATTGTTTCGTATCTTGAGACCACTAGGTGGCACTGTGCCGAAAGAATAGATGGTGGCTCAGGTCATGACTGTGATGACACATACCAAATTTAGTGTAAAAACAATAAAGCGATACGGAGATATAGCCTTAAATGACTTGACCACTAGGGGGCACTGACCAAAAAATAAATTGTGACTCAGGTCTTGATTGTGATGACACCCACCAAATTTGGTGTAAATACAATAAAGAGATGCAGAGATATAGCCTTAAATGACTTGACCACTAGGGGGCACTGACCAAAAAATAAATTGTGACTCAGGTCTTGATTGTGATGACACCCACCAAATTTGGTTTAAATACGATAAAGAGATGCAGAGATATAGCTTTAAATCTCTTGACCACTAGGGGGCACCGGAAAGTTTACAAGTCCTTCCAGAACATGTTGCTGATGAACCATACCAAGTTTAATAACAATACGCAATTGCGTTTCTGAAATACTTGAACTTAAAGAAAAATTCAAAATGGCCGACACACAAAATGGCCGACCAAAAAACATTTGGTATCGTTTGACTCATCATGCCTCACGAAATCTAACAAGACCAGTCTCATAATTTTACATTCAAATTTGCAGTAGTTATAAGCAAAAATAGACATTTTTTATATCTCGTGACCAGTAGGGGGCAGTGTGACGAAATGGTGCATGCACCCTCAGATCATCACTGTTATGACATATACCAAGTCTCATATTAATACGCAAAAGTTTTGCGAAGATACAGGCTCAAACACATTTTGGCGTGCTCGCCCTCGCATTCTTTGATGCGTTATACGAGAACGGATAGGTCTAACGAAAATCTTTTGATAACTTTTTGTCTAGAGTGTCTCTAGATGATGCATACCAAAAATCAAGCCAATCACACGAGCGCTCTAGGAGGAGTTCGAAAAAGTAGGTGTTCAATATAATTTAAAATGGCCGACAGGAAGTAGGTTTGACTCAGACATATTTGGTACAGTCGGACTCAGCATGAGCCAAGGAATCAATAGAGTGAAGTCTTATGTCATAGTGGCAATGTAATCAAATGACATAAAGATTTAAAAAATTTTTTTTACATATCCTGACCACTAGGTGGTGCCGTCCTAAAGATTTATAGGTGCGCTCAGAACATGTCACTGATGAACCATGCCAAATTTCGTAGCGATACGCCATTCTGTTTGTGAAATACTGAACTTAATGAGAAAATTAAAAATGGCCGACACCCAAAATGGCCGACCGAAAACCGTTTGAGATCGTTTGACTCGGCATGCCTCACGGAATCTAACAAGACCACCTTCATGATTTTAGACTCAAGTTTGAAGTAGTTATAAGCGAAAATAGGCATTTTTCGAATCTCGTGACCACTAGGTGGCGCTGTTACGAAACGTTGCAGGCACCCTCAGGTAATGACTGTTATGACATATACCAAGTTTCGTGTCGATACAATAAAGTTTTGCGAAGATAAGGCCTCACGTCCGTTTTGGCGTGCTCGCCGCCATATATGTTGTCAATTTATAGAAGAACGCATTGGTCTATCAAAAAGCTTTTGATAACTTTTTGTTTTGGGTGTCTCTAGATGCTACATACCAAAGGACATGCAAATCGGACAAACGGTCTAGGAGGAGTTCGAAAAAGTATGTTTTACGAAAAATTCAAAATGGCGGAAAGATGTGCATGACACAAATGACATCAATGTGTGCATTTGAATCATCATGAGCCAAGGATTCAGAGGAAACACGAATTTAGTTTCTAGGACTCACGGGTCAGAAGTTATGAGCATGAACATAAGTGGATTTTTGGACTGTTGGTGGCGCTAGAGGGTTTGAGTCAGATACACCAATGTTGCTATAGTAACTTCTAAGACCGTCCTCTACATGTGTGCCAAATTTCATAACTTTCCTATGTACGGTTCTATGGGCTGCCCTTGACTTCAATGGCGGAAGAACAAGAAGAAGAATAATATATAATAAATATAGCTGCAAGCAGCAATGCCGGGGTCAAGCCGAAAAGGGCACAAAAGGATGTAAAATTGAGATTGGATAAGCAGATTGAAGAACCTAGGTAAACCTAATAATTTTAGATGAAAAAAGAAAAAAGTTATCAACAAAAATAATCTAAGTTCTTGTCTACTGCAATCGTCCTTCTGTTATTGACAATCATGGAACATTAGAGCACTGAAGGACATGTGAGTGGTGTTTGCAGTGGCAAAACATCATGTTACAACAAGTTTAATTAGTCAAAAGAGACCATCCCCGTGTCTCTATGATGTTCTGATGCAGAGAAAAAGCTCTTGCAAAAACGGTTGATAAGGTATTCTCATTGGTTGCTAGGGATTGAATTGGCAACCACCAATGATTATACTCCAAGCCATGGAGGAATAATCAAGGAATAATCCATGAAGACTCATGGTTTTAGATGTGTTGTTGCAGTAGTTTTAGGCAAAAATAGCAATTTTCTATCTCAAAACCACTAGGTGGCGCTATGACAAAACTGTGCATGCAACCTTAGGTCATGACTGCGTTACATCTAGCTAGTTTCATGACTATACACTTTAGTTTAGCTATAAAATAGTTGTATGACCATAGGGCTTGCTTGATATGAAAGATTTTGTTCAATTATAGGGCCACCTAGTGGTGCAAGCATACATTTTTTTTGTTTGGCCTCAGAATGTGCTCATACATCAGTGTATCAAATCTGGTGTAAAAATCTCATTTTGTTGCAGAGTTATAACCATTTATGTGTAAAAACAGCAAATTTAAAGGTGATTTTTAGTTTTTTGCAATTTTCGGCCATTTCTGATGAAAATTTTAATATAACGCCAATAGAACTTTTTGTTCAGAAGGTAAGGTTAGTTTCTTCCTATGGTGTTTTCGAGTCGATCGGAAAAACGTTCGCGGAGATATTCACGGGTGTTTTTTAAGCGCTATTTTGCTCCGCAGGGTTAACCGTAAGACGAATTCTGACATGTTTGGTATCGTTGGACTCTGCAACTATTCAGAACTCCAAAGAAACAAGTCCCGTGAAAATACGTCAAGCGGAGCCAAAGTTATAGGCCTATAAAACATTCGTCTGGCCACTAGGTGGCGCTGCAACAAAACTGTGCATGCACCCTCAGTTCCTGACTGGCATCTCAAGTACCAAGTTTCGTTTCAATAGGCCTAAGTTTGGTGAAGATACAGCCTAAAATCTGTTTTTTGCGCTCTACGTAAAATGTGTTGACACGCTATACAAAAACGGATTGGTTTATCGAAATTCTTTTAATAACTTTTAGCCGTGAGGGTCTCTAGATGCTGCATACAGATTTTCGTGGCAATCGGGTAAAAACTCTAGGACGAGTTCGCAAAAGTAGGTTTTATGAATAATTCAAAATGGCGGAAAAATTTTCATGACGGAAAATGACGTCATAGGGTACAATCGAATCGTCTTGAGCCAGGGAATCAGAGGAAACAAGAATTTTATTTCTAGGACTTATGGATCAGAAGTTATAAGCAAAAACATAAGTGCAAATTTGGACTGTTGGTGGCGCTAGCGGGTTAGAGATAGAGACTCCAAAATTGCTATGGATATTATTTGGATTGTCCTCTATCAGTGTGCCAAATTTCATAACTTTCCTACGTACGGTTCTATGGGCTGCCATAGACCGCAATGGCGGAAGAAGAAAAATTTACTAACAGAAACAATTGCCAATATAGCTGCAAGCAGCGATACCGGGGTCAAGCCAAACATGGCAAAAAATGATTCATACGTGATGACTGCCATGATTTAACATCTAAGTTTGCATTAGTTTTATGAAATAAAGCAATTTTTTCGTATCTTGAGACCACTAGGTGGCACTGTGCCGAAAGAATAGATGGTGCCTCAGGTCATGACTGTGATGACACATACCAAATTTAGTGTAAATACAATAAACCGATACGGAGATATAGCCTTAAATGACTTGACCACTAGGGGGCACTGACCAAAAAATAAATTGTGACTCAGGTCTTGATTGTGATGACACCCACCAAATTTGGTGTGAATACAATAAAGAGATGCAGAGATATAGCCTTAAATGACTTGACCACTAGGGGGCACTGACCGAAAAATAAATTGTGACTCAGGTCTTGATTGTGATGACACCCACCAATTTTGGTGTAAATACGATAAAGAGATGCAGAGATATAGCTTCAAATCTCTTGACCACTAGGGGGCACCAAAAAGTTTACAAGTCCTCCCAGAACATGTTGCTGATGAACCATGCCAAGTTTCATAACAATACGCAATTGCGTTTCTGAAAAACTTGAACTTAAAGAAAAATTCAAAATGGCCGACACACAAAATGGCCGACCAAAAACCATTTGGTATCGTTTGACTCGGCATGCCTCACGAATTCTAACAAGACCAGTCTCATAATTTTACATTCAAATTTGCAGTAGTTATAAGCAAAAATAGAATTTTTTATATCTCGTGACCAGTAGGGGGCAGTGTGAGGAAATAGTGCATGCACCCTCAGGTCATCACTGTTATGACATATACCAAGTCTCATATTAATACGCAAAAGTTTTGCAAAGATACAGGCTCGAACACATTTTGGCGTGCTCGCCCTCGCATTCTTTGAGGCGTTATACGACAACGGATAGGTCTACCGAAAATCTTTTGATAACTTTTTGTCTAGAGTGTCTCTAGATGATGCATACCAAAAATCAAGCCAATCACACGAGCGCTCTAGGAGGAGTTCGAAAAAGTAGGTGTTCAATATAATTCAAAATGGCCGACAGGAAGTAGGTTTGACTCAGACATATTTGGTACAGTCGGACTCAGCATGAGCCAAGGAATCAATAGAGTGAAGTCTTATGTAATAGTGGCAATTTAATCAAATCACATAAAGATTTAAAAACATTTTTTTACATATCCTGACCAGTAGGTGGCGCCGTCCTAAAGATTTATAGGTGCGTTCAGAACTTGTCACTGATGAACCATGCCAAATTTCGTAGCGATACGCCATTCTGTTTGTGAAATACTGAACTTAATGAGAAAATTCAAAATGGCCGACACCCAAAATGGCCGACCGAAAACCGTTTGGTATCGTTTGACTCGGCATGCCTCAAGGAATATAACAAGACCACCTTCATGATTTTAGACTCAAGTTTGAAGTAGTTATAAGCGAAAATAGGCATTTTTCGAATCTCGTGACCACTAGGTGGCGCTGTGACGAAACGTTGCAGGCACCCTCAGGTCATGACTGTTATGACATATACCAAGTTTCGTGTCGATACAATAAAGTTTTGCGAAGATAAGGCCTCACGTCCGTTTTGGCGTGCTCGCCGCCATATATGTTGTCAATTTATATGAGAATGCATTGGTCTATCAAAAAGCTTTTGATAACTTTTTGTCTTGGGTGTCTCTAGATGCTACATACCAAAGGACATGCAAATCGGACAAACGGTCTAGGAGGAGTTCGAAAAAGTAGGTTTTACGAAAAATTCAAAATGGCGGAAAGATGTGCATGACACAAATGACATCAATGTGTGCATTTGAATCATCATGAGCCAGGGATTTAGAGGAAACAAGAATTTAGTTTCTAGGACTCATGGGTCAGAAGTTATGAGCATGAACATAAGTGGATTTTTGGACTGTTGGTGGCGCTAGAGGGTTTGAGTCAGAGACACCAATGTTGCTATAGTAACTTCTGAGACTGTCCTCTACATGTGTGCCAAAATTCATAACTTTACTATCTACGGTTCTATGGGCTGCCATTGACTTTTGGCGGAAGAACGAGGAAGAAAAATAATAATAATAATAATAATAATAATAATAAGAAAACTAACAATAACAATAGGGTTCTACGCCCCTTCGGGGCTTGACCCCTAAATATAGCTGCAAGCAGCAATACCGGGGTCAAGCCGAAAAGGGCACAGAAGGGTGTAAAGTTGAGTTTGGATAAGCAGACTGAAGAACCTAGGTAAACCTAATGATTTCAGATGAAAAAATGCAAAGGTAATCAACAAAAATAATCTATATTCTTGTCTACTGCAATCGTCCTTCTGTTATTGACAATCATGGAACATTAGAGCACTGAAGGACATGTGAGTGATGTATGCAGTGGCATAACATGGGTCACAACATGTTACAACAAGTTAAATCAGTCAAAAGAGACCATCACCATGTCTCTACGATGTTCTGATGCAGAGAAAAAGCTCTTTCAAAAACAGTTGATTAGGTATTCTAATTGGTTGCTAGAGAGTAAATTCACATCCACCAGTGATAATAGTCCAAGCCATGAAATGAAGAATCCATGATGACTTATGATTTTAGATGTGTTGTTGCAGTAGTTTTAGGCAAAAATTGCTATTTTCTATCTCCAAGCCACTAGGTGGCGCTATGACAAAATTGTGCATGCAACCTCAGAGCATGACTGCGTTACATTTAGCTAGTTTTCTGACTATACACTTTAGTTCAGCAAAGAAATAGTTGTATGACCATAGGGCTTGCTTGATATGAAAGGTTTTGTCCAATTATAAGGCCAACTAGTGGTGAAGGCATACCAATGTTTTTGTGTGACCTCATACTCTGCTCGTACATCAGCGTATCAAACCTGGTGAAAAAATCTCTTTTCGTTGCGAAGTTATAACCATTTATGTGTAAAAAACACAAAATTCAAAGGTAATTTTTCGTTTTTTGCAATTTTCGGCCATTTCTGATGAAAATTTTAATATAACGCCAATAGAACTTTTTGTTCAGAAGGTAATGCAATATTCTTCTTATGGTGTTTTCGAGTCGATCAGAATAACGCTCGCGAAGATATTCGCGCTTGTTTTTTAAGTGCTGTTTTGCTGCGCAGGGCTAACCGTAAGGCGAAATCTGGCATGTTTGGTATCCTTGGACTCGGAGACTACCCAGGACTCCTAAAAATCAAGTCCCGTCAAAATACGTTTATCACAGCCAAAGTTATAGGCGTATAAAACATTCGTCTGGCCAGTAGGTGGCGCTGCGACGAAACTGTGCATGCACCCTCAGTTCCTGACTGGCATCTCAAGAACCAAGTGTCGTGTCAATAGGCCTAAGTTTGACGAAGATACAGTCTAAAATCAGTTTTTTTGCGCTCTACGTAAAATTCGTTAAGGTGGTATTTGACAACGGATTGCTGTATCGAAATTCTTTTGATAACTTTTTGCCATGAGTGTCTCAAGATGATACATACCAATTTTCGTGGCAATCGGACAAAAGCTCTAGGACGAGTTCGCAAAAGTAGGTTTTTCGAATAATTCAAAATGGCGGGAAAATTTTTATGACGGAAAATGACTTCATAGAGTGTAATCGAATCGTCTTGAGCCAAGGAATCAGAGGAAGCAAGAATTTTGTTTCTAGGACTTACGGATCAGAAGTTATAAGCAAAAACATAAGTGCAATTTTGGACTGTTGGTGGCGCTAGCGGGTTTGACATAGAGACTCCAAATTTGCTGTGGGGACACATTGGAGTGTCCTTTATCAGTGTGCCAAATTTCATAACTTTCCTACGTACGGTTCTATGGGCTGCCATAGACCGCAATGGCGGAAGAAGAATAACTAATAATAATAATAAATATAGCTGCAAGCAGCAATACCGGGGTCAAGCCGAAAAGGGCCCAAAAGGATGTAAAATTGAGATTGGATAAGCAGACCGAAGAACCTAGTTAAACCAAGTTTAATTAGTCAAAAGAGCCCACCCCCGTGTCTCTACGATGTTCCGATGCAGAGATATAGCTTTTGCAAAACCGGTTGATAAGGTATTCTCATTGGTTGCTAGGGAGTGAATTGGCAACCATCAGTGATTATAGTCAAAGCCATGAAAGGAATAATCCATGATGACTCATGGTTTTAGATGTGTTGTTGCAGTAGTTTTAGGCAAAAAATGCCATATTCTATCTCAAAACCAGTAGGTGGCGCAATGACAAAATTCGTGCATGCAACCTCAGGTCATAAATGTGTTACATCTAGCTAGTTTTATGACTATACACTTTAGTTTAGTGAAGAAACAGTTGTATGACCATAGGGTGGCTTGATTTCAAAGGTTTTGTTCAATTATAAGGCCAACTAGTGGTGCAACCATACAATTTTTTTTGTGTAGCCTCAGACTGTGGTCGTACATCAGCGTATCAAATATGGTGAAAAAATCTCTTTGCGTTACGAAGTTATAACCATTTATGTGTAAAAACACAAAATTTAAAGGTAATTTTTCGTTTTTTGCAATTTTCGGCCATTTCTGATGAAAATTTTAATATAGTGCCAATAGAAGTTTTTGTTCAGAAGGTAATGCAATATTCTTCCTATGATGTTTTCGAGTCGATCAGAATTACGCTCGCGGAGATATTCGCGCGTGTTTTTTAAGTGCTGTTTTGCTGCGCAGGGCTAACCGTAAGGCGAAATCTGGCATGTTTGGTATCGTTGGACTCGGCGACTATTCAGGACTCCTAAAAATCAAGTCCCGTCAAAATACGTTGATCACAGCCAAAGTTATAGGTGTAAAAAACATCTGTCTGGCCACTAGGTGGCGCTGCGACGAAACTGTGCATGCACACTCAGTTCCTGACTGGCATCACAAGTACCAAGTGTCGTGTCAATAGGCCTAAGTTTGTCGAAGGTACAGCCTAAAATCTGTTTTTTTGCGCTCTACGAAAATTTTGTTGACGCGCTATACGACAACGGATTGGTTTATCGAAATTCTTTTGATAACTTTTTGCCGTGAGGGTCTCTAGATGCTACATACCAATTTTCGCGGCAATTGGGTAAAAACTCTAGGACGAGTTCGCAAAAGTAGGTTTTACAAATAATTCAAAATGGCGGACAAAATTTTATGACGGAAAATGACGTCATAGGGTCCAATCGAATCGTCTTGAGCCAAGGAATCAGAGGAAACAAGAATTTCATTTCTAGGACGTACGGATCAGAAGTTATAAGCAAAAACATAAGTTCAACTTTGGACTGTTGGTGGCGCTAGCGGGTTAGAGATAGAGACTCCAAATTTGCTGTGGGGACACATTGGACTGTCCTTTATCAGTGTGACAAATTTCATAACTTTCCTACGTACGGTTCTATGGGCTGCCATAGACCGCAATGGCGGAAGAATAATAATAATAATAATAATAATAATAATAATAAAAAGAAAACTAACGGATACAATAGGGGTCTTCGCCCCTTCGGGGCTTGACCCCTAATTATTATAATAAAAAGAAAACTAACGGATACAATAGGGGTCTTCGCCCCTTCGGGGCTTGACCCCTAATAATAATAATAAGAAGAAGAAAACTAACAATAACAATAGGTGTCTACGCCACTTCGTGGCTTGACCCCTAAATATAGCTGCAAGCAGCAATGCCGGGGTCAAGCCAAAAAGGGCACAGAAGAAAGTAAAGTTGAATTCGGATGATCAGTTTAAAGAACCTAAGAAAATTCTTTTGATTTCAGACTAAGTAATATAACAGTTATCAGCAAAAAGCTTTGTTTTCATTCAGTGTAATCTCTCCCTCTCTTCTCGAGGAGCATTGACAACTAGAACACTGAAGAAAATGTGAGTGGTGCTTGCAGTGGCAATTCTCAGCTCACAATATGTTACAGTGGTGTTAATGAGTCAAAAGAGACCACCCCCATGTCTCTACGATGTTCTGATGCAGAGATATAGCTCTTGTAAAAAGGATTGATAAGGTATCCTTATTGGTTGCTAAGGAATTAATTGGCATGCACCAATGATCTCCAAGCCATGAAAGGAATAATACATGATGACCCAAGATTTTAGATGTACTGTTGGAGTAGTTTTAGGCAAAAATACCATATTTCTATCTCAAAACCACTAGGTGGCGCAATGACAAAGTTGTGCATGCAACCTCAGTTCATAACTGTGTTACATCTAGCTAGTTTTATGACTATACACTTTAGTTTAGTGAAGAAACAGTTGTATGACCATAGGGTGGCTTGATTTCAAAGGTTTTGTTCAATTATAAGGCCAACTAGTGGTGCAAGCATACAATTTTTTTTGTGTAGCCTCAGACTGTGGTCGTACATCAGCGTATCAAATATGGTGAAAAAATCTCTTTGCGTTACGAAGTTATAACCATTTATGTGTAAAAACACAACATTTAAAGGTAATTTTTCGTTTTTTGCCATTTTCGGCCATTTCTGATGAAAATTTTAATATAACGCCAATAGAACTTTTTGTTCAGAAGGTAATGCTATGTTCTTCCTATGGTGTTTTCGAGTCGATCAGAATTACGCTCGCGGAGATATTCGCGCGTGTTTGTTAAGTGCTGTTTTGCTGCGCAGGGCTAACCGTAAGGCGAAATCTGGCATGTTTGGTAACGTTGGACTTGGCAACTATTCAGGACTCCAAAAAATTAAGTCCCGTGAAAATACGTTGATCACAGCCAAAGTTATAAGCATGTACAACACTTGTATGACCACTAGGTGGCGCTGTGACGAAACTCTGCATGCACCCTCAGATCCTCACTGGCATCACAACTACCAAGAGTGGCATCAATAGACATAAGATTGGCGAAGATACACACTAAAACCTGTTTTTTTGCGCTCTACGTAAAATGTGTTGACGCGCTATACAAAAACGGAATGGTTTATCAAAATTCTTTTAATAACTTTTTGCCCTGAGTGTCTCTAGATGCTACATACCGTTTTTCGTAGCGATTAGGCAAAAGCTCTAGGACAAGTTCGCAAAAGTAGGTTTTATGAATAAATCAAAATGGCGGAAAATTTTTCATGGCGGAAAATGACGGCATAGAGTCCAATCGAATCGTCTTGAGCCAAGGAATCAGAGGAAACAAGAATTTTGTTTATATGACTTATGGATCAGAAGTTATAAGCAAAAACATAAGTGCAACTTTGGACTGTTGGTGGCGCTAGCGGGTTAGAGATTAAGACTCCAAATTTGCTGTGGAGACTTTTTGGACAGTCCTCTATCAGTGTGCAAAATTTCATAACTTTCCTATGTACGCTGCTATAGGCTGCCATAGACCGCAATGGCGGAGGAAGAAAAAGAAAAAGAAAAAGAAAAAAAAGAAAAAGAAAAAGAAAACTAACAGATACAATATGGGTCTTCGCCCATTCTGGGCTTGACCCCTAAATATAGCTGCAAGCAGCAATACTGGGGTCAAGCCGAAAAGGGCACAGAAGGATGTAAAGTTGTGTTTGGATAAGCAGACTGAAGAACCTAGGTAAACCTAATGATTTCAGATGAAAAAATGCAAAGGTAATCAACAAAAATAATCTATATTCTTGTCTACTGCAACTGTCCTTCGGTTATTGACAATCATGGAACATTAGAGCACTGAAGGACATGTATGTGATGCTTACAGTGGGCAAACATGGGTCACAACATGTTACAACAAGTTAAAAGAGTCAAAAGAGACCATCCCCATGTCTCTGTGATGTTCTGATACAGAGAAAAAGCTCTTGCAAAAACAGTTGATAACGTATTCTCATTGGTTGCTAGAGAGTAAATGGACATCCTCTAGTGATTATAGTCAAAGCCATGAAAGGAATAATCCATGATGACTCATGGTTTTAGATGTGTTGTTGCAGTAGTTTTAGGCAAAAAATGCCATATTCTATCTCAAAACCAGTAGGTGGCGCAATGACAAAATTCGTGCATGCAACCTCAGGTCATAAATGTGTTACATCTAGCTAGTTTTATGACTATACACTTTAGTTTAGTGAAGAAACAGTTGTATGACCATAGGGTGGCTTGATTTCAAAGGTTTTGTTCAATTATAAGGCCAACTAGTGGTGCAACCATACAATTTTTTTTGTGTAGCCTCAGACTGTGGTCGTACATCAGCGTATCAAATATGGTGAAAAAATTTCTTTGCGTTACGAAGTTATAACCATTTATGTGTAAAAACACAAAATTTAAAGGTAATTTTTCGTTTTTTGCAATTTTCGGCCATTTCTGATGAAAATTTTAATATAGTGCCAATAGAACTTTTTGTTCAGAAGGTAATGCAATATTCTTCCTATGGTGTTTTCGAGTCGATCAGAATTACGCTCGCGGAGATATTCGCGCGTGTTTTTTAAGTGCTGTTTTGCTGCGCAGGGCTAACCGTAAGGCGAAATCTGGCATGTTTGGTAACGTTGGACTCAGCAACTTTTCTGGACTTCAGCGAAACAAGTCCCGTTAAAAAACACAGATCATAGCCAAAGTTATAAGCATGTACAACATTCGTATGACCACTAGGTGGTGCTGTGACGAAAGTCTGCATGCCCCCTCAGATCCTCACTGGCATCACAACTACCAAGTTTGGCGTCAATAGACATAAGATTGGCGAAGATACACACTAAAACCTGTTTTTTTGGACTCTACGTAAATTTTGTTGACGCGTTATACGAAAACGGAATGGTTTATCAAAATTCTTTTAATAACTTTTTGCCCTGAGTGTCTCTAGATGCTACATACCGTTTTTCATGGCAATTGGGCAAAAGCTCTAGGACAAGTTCGCAAAAGTAGGTTTTATGAATAAATCAAAATGGCGGAACATTTTTCATGACGGAAAATGACGTCATAGGGTCCAATCGAATCGTCTTGAGCCAAGGAATCAGAGGATACAAGAATTTAGTGTCTAGGACTTACGGGTCAGAAGTTATAAGCAAATACATACGTGCAAATTTGGACTGTTGGTGGCGCTAGCGGGTTAGAGATACAGACTTCAAATTTGCTGTGGAGACTTTTTGGACAGTCCTCTATCAGTGTGCAAAATTTCATAACTTTCCTATGTACGCTGCTATAGGCTGCCATAGACCGCAATGGCGGAGGAAGAAAAAGAAAAAGAAAAAGAAAAAAAAGAAAAAGAAATATAGCTGCAAGCAGCAATCACCGGGGTCAAGCCGAAAAGGGCACAGAAGGATGTAAAGTTGTGTTTGGATAATCAGACTGAAGAACTTAGGTAAACCTAATGATTTCAGATGAAAAAATGCAAAGTAATCAACAAAAATAATCTATGTTCTTGTCTACTGCAACTGTCCTTCGGTTATTGACAATCATGGAACATTAGAGCACTGAAGGACATGTATGTGATGCTTACAGTGGGCAAACATGGGTCACAACATGTTACAACAAGTTAAAAGAGTCAAAAGAGGCCATCCCCATGTCTCTGCGATGTTCTGATGCAGAGAAAAAGCTCTTGCAAAAACAGTTGATAAGGTATTCTCATTGGTTGCTAGAGAGTAAATGGACATCCACTAGTGATTGTAGTCAAAGCCATGAAGGGAATAATCCATGATGACTCATGGTTTTAGATGTGTTGTTGCAGTAGTTTTAGGCAAAAAATGCCATATTCTATCTCAAAACCAGTAGGTGGCGCAATGACAAAATTCGTGCATGCAACCTCAGGTCATAAATGTGTTACATCTAGCTAGTTTTATGACTATACACTTTAGTTTAGTGAAGAAACAGTTGTATGACCATAGGGTGGCTTGATTTCAAAGGTTTTGTTCAATTATAAGGCCAACTAGTGGTGCAACCAAACAATTTTTTTTGTGTAGCCTCAGACTGTGGTCGTACATCAGCGTATCAAATATGGTGAATAAATCTCTTTGCGTTACGAAGTTATAACCATTTATGTGTAAAAACACAAAATTTAAAGGTAATTTTTCGTTTTTTGCAATTTTCGGCCATTTCTGATAAAAATTTTAATATAGTGCCAATAGAACTTTTTGTTCAGAAGGTAATGCAATATTCTTCCTATAATGTTTTCGAGTCGATCAGAATTACGCTCGCGGAGATATTCGCGCGTGTTTTTTAAGTGCTGTTTTGCTGCGCAGGGCTAACCGTAAGGCGAAATCTGGCATGTTTGGTATCGTTGGACTCGGCGACTATTCAGGACTCCTAAAAATCAAGTCCCGTCAAAATACGTTGATCAAAACAAAAGTTATAGGTGTAAAAAACATATGTCTGGCCACTAGGTGGCGCTGCGACGAAACTGTGCATGCACACTCAGTTCCTGACTGGCATCACAAGTACCAAGTGTCGTGTCAATAGGCCTAAGTTTGACGAAGATACAGCCTAAAATCAGTTTTTTTGCGCTCTACGTAAAATTTGTGGACGCGCTATACGACAACGGATTGGTTTATCGAAATTCTTTTGATAACTTTTTGCCGTGAGGGTCTCTAGATCCTACATACCAATTTTCGTGGCAATCGGGTAAAAGCTCTAGGACGAGTTCGCAAAAGTAGGTTTTACGAATAATTCAAAATGGCGGAAAAATTTTTATGACGGAAAATGACGTCATATGGTCCAATCGAATCGTCTTGAGCCAAGGAATCAGAGGAAACAAGAATTTCGTTACTAGGACTTACGGATCAGAAGTTATAAGCAAAAAAATAAGTTCAACTTTGGACTGTTGGTGGCGCTAGCGGGTTAGACATAGAGTCTCCAAACTTGCTGTGTGGACACATTGGAGTGTCCTTTATCAGTGTGCCAAATTTCATAACTTTCCTACGTACGGTTCTATGGGCTGCCATAGACCGCAATGGCGGAAGAAGAATAACAAATAATAAATATAGCTGCAAGCAGCAATACCGGGGTCAAGCCGAAAAGGGCACAGAAGGGTGTAAAGTTGAGTTTGGATAAGCAGACTGAAGAACCTAGGTAAACCTAATGATTTCAGATGAAAAAATGCAAAGGTTATCAACAAAAATAATCTATATTCTTGTCTACTGCAACTGTCCTTCGGTTATTGACAATCATGGAACATTAGAGCACTGAAGGACATGTATGTGATGCTTACAGTGGGCAAACATGGGTCACAACATGTTACAACAAGTTAAAAGAGTCAAAAGAGACCATCCCCATGTCTCTGTGATGTTCTGATACAGAGAAAAAGCTCTTGCAAAAACAGTTGATAACGTATTCTCATTGGTTGCTAGAGAGTAAATGGACATCCTCTAGTGATTATAGTCAAAGCCATGAAAGGAATAATCCATGATGACTCATGGTTTTAGATGTGTTGTTGCAGTAGTTTTAGGCAAAAAAGGCCATATTCTATCTCAAAACCAGTAGGTGGCGCAATGACAAAATTCGTGCATGCAACCTCAGGTCATAAATGTGTTACATCTAGCTAGTTTTATGACTATACACTTTAGTTTAGTGAAGAAACAGTTGTATGACCATAGGGTGGCTTGATTTCAAAGGTTTTGTTCAATTATAAGGCCAACTAGTGGTGCAACCATACAATTTTTTTTGTGTAGCCTCAGACTGTGGTCGTACATCAGCGTATCAAATATGGTGAAAAAATCTCTTTGCGTTACGAAGTTATAACCATTTATGTGTAAAAACACAAAATTTAAAGGTAATTTTTCGTTTTTTGCAATTTTCGGCCATTTCTGATGAAAATTTTAATATAGTGCTAATAGAACTTTTTGTTCAGAAGGTAATGCAATATTCTTCCTATGATGTTTTCGAGTCGATCAGAATTACGCTCGCGGAGATATTCGCGCGTGTTTTTTAAGTGCTGTTTTGCTGCGCAGGGCTAACCGTAAGGCGAAATCTGGCATGTTTGGTATCGTTGGACTCGGCGACTATTCAGGACTCCTAAAAATCAAGTCCCGTCAAAATACGTTGATCACAGCCAAAGTTATAGGTGTAAAAAACATCTGTCTGGCCACTAGGTGGCACTGCGACGAAACTGTGCATGCACACTCAGTTCCTGACTGGCATCACAAGTACCAAGTGTCGTGTCAATAGGCCTAAGTTTGACGAAGATACAGCCTAAAATCTGTTTTTTTGCGCTCTACGAAAATTTTGTTGACGCGCTATATGACAACGGATTGGTTTATCGAAATTCTTTTGATAACTTTTTGCCGTGAGGGTCTCTAGATGCTACATACCAATTTTCGCGGCAATCGGGCAAAAGCTCTAGGACGAGTTCGAAAAAGTAGGTTTTACGAATAATTCAAAATGGCGGAAAAATTTTCATGACGGAAAATGACGTCATAGGGTCCAGTCGAATCGGCTTGAGCCAAGGAATCAGAGGAAACAAGAATTTCGTTTCTAGGACCTACGGATCAGAAGTTATAAGCAAAAACATAAGTGCAACTTTGGACTGTTGGTGGCGCTAGAGGGTTAGAGATAGAGACTCCAAATTTGCTGTGGGGACACATTGGACTGTCCTTTATCAGTGTGCCAAAATTCATAACTTTCCTATGTACGGTTCTATGGGCTGCCATTGACTTTCGGCGGAAGAACGAGGAAGAAAAATAATAATAACAAGCAGCGATACCGGGGTCAAGCCAAACATGGCAAAAAAATGATTCATACGTGATGACTGCCATGATTTAACATCTAAGTTTGCATTAGTTTTATGAAAAAAGCAATTTTTTCGTATCTTGAGACCACTAGGTGGCACTGTGCCGAAGGAATAGATGGTGCCTCAGGTCATGACTGTGATGACACCCACCAAATTTGGTGTAAATACAATAAAGCGATACGGAGATATAGCCTTAAATGACTTGACCACTAGGGGGCACTGACCAAAAAATAAATTGTGACTCAGGTCTTGATTGTGATGACACCCACCAAATTTGGTGTAAATACAATAAAGAGATGCAGAGATATAGCCTTAAATGACTTGACCACTAGGGGGCACTTAAATGACTTGACCACTAGGGGGCACTGACCAAAAAATAAATTGTGACTCAGGTCTTGATTGTGATGACACCCACCAAATTTGATGTAAATACGATAAAGAGATGCAGAGATATAGCTTCAAATCTCTTGACCACTAGGGGGCACCGAAAAGTTTACAAGTCCTCCCAGAACATGTTGCTGATGAACCATACCAAGTTTCATAACAATACGCAATTGCGTTTCTGAAATACTTGAACTTAAAGAAAATTCAAAATGGCCGACACATAAAATGGCCGACCAAAAACCATTTGGTATCGTTTGACTTGGCATGCCTCATGAAATCTAACAAGACCAGTCTCATTATTTTACATTCAAATTTGCAGTAGTTATAAGCAAAAATAGACATTTTTTATATCTCGTGACCAGTAGGGGGCAGTGTGACGAAATGGTGCATGCACCCTCAGGTCATCACTGTTATGACATATACCAAGTCTCATATTAATACGCAAAAGTTTTGCGAAGATACAGGCTCAAACACATTTTGGCGTGCTCGCCCTCGCATTCTTTGATGCGTTATACGACAACGGATAGGTCTACCGAAAATCTTTTGATAACTTTTTGTCTAGAGTGTCTCTAGATGATGCATACCAAAAATCAAGTCAATCACACGAGCGCTCTAGGAGGAGTTCGAAAAAGTAGCTGTTCAATAAAAATCAAAATGGCCGACAGGAAGTAGGTTTGACTCTGACATATTTGGTACAGTCGGACTCAGCATGAGCCAAGGAATCTATAGAGTGAAGTCTTCTGTCATAGTGGCAATTTAATCAAATGATATAAAGATTTTAAAAATTTATTTTACATATCCTGACCACTAGGTGGCGCCATCCTAAAGATTTATAGGTGCGCTCAGAACATGTCACTGATGAACCATGCCTAATTTCGTAGCGATACGCCAATCTGTTTGTGAAATACTGAACTTAATGAGAAAATTCAAAATGGCCGAAACCCAAAATGGCCGACCGAAAACCGTTTGGTATCGTTTGACTCGGCATGCCTCAAGGAATCTAACAAGACCACCTTCATGATTTTAGACTCAAGTTTGAAGTAGTTATAAGCAAAAATAGGCATTTTTCGAATCTCGTGACCACTAGGTGGCGCTGCGACGAAACGTTGCAGGCACCCTCAGGTCATGACTGTAATGACATATACCAAGTTTCGTGTCGATACAATAAAGTTTTGCGAAGATACGGCCTCACGTCCGTTTTGGCGTGCTCGCCGCCTTATATGTTGTCACTGTATACGAGAACGCATTGGTCTATCAAAAAGCTTTTGATAACTTTTTGTCTGGGGTGTCTCTAGATGCTACATACCAAAGGACATGCAAATCGGACGAACGCTCTAGGAGGAGTTCGAAAAAGTAGGTTTTACGGAAAATTCAAAATGGCGGAAAGATTTGCATGACACAAATGACATCAATGTGTGCAATTGAATCATCATGAGCCAAGGATTCAGAGGAAACAAGAATTTATTGTCTAGGACTCACGGGTAAGAAGTTATGAGCATGAACATAAGTGGATTTTTGGACTGTTGGTGGCGCTAGAGGGTTTGAGTTAGACACACCAATGTTGCTATAGTAACTTCTAAGACTGTCCTCTACATGTGTGCCAAATTTCAAAACTTTCCTATGTACGGTTCTATGGGCTGCCATTGACTTCAATGGCGGAAGAACTAGGATGAATAATAATAAGAAAACTAACAGATACAATAGGTGTCTACGCCACTTCGTGGCTTGACCCCTAATAATAATAAGAAAACTAACAATAACAATAGGGTTCTACGCCCCTTCGGGGCTTGACCCCTAAATATAGCTGCAAGCAGCAATACCGGGGTCAAGCCGAAAAGGGCACAGAAGGATGTAAAGTTGCGTTTGGATAAGCAGACTGAAGAACCTAGGTAAACCTAATGATTTCAGATGAAAAATGCAAAGGTAATCAACAAAAATAATCTATATTCTTGTCTACTGCAACTGTCCTTCGGTTATTGACAATCATGGAACATTAGAGCACTGAAGGACATGTATGTGATGCTTACAGTGGGCAAACATGGGTCACAACATGTTACAACAAGTTAAAAGAGTCAAAAGAGACCATCCCCATGTCTCTGTGATGTTCTGGTACAGAGAAAAAGCTCTTGCAAAAACAGTTGATAACGTATTCTCATTGGTTGCTAGAGAGTAAATGGACATCCTCTAGTGATTATAGTCAAAGCCATGAAAGGAATAATCCATGATGACTCATGGTTTTAGATGTGTTGTTGCAGTAGTTTTAGGCCAAAAAAATGCCATATTCTATCTCAAAACCAATAGGTGGCGCAATGACAAAATTCGTGCATGCAACCTCAGGTCATAACTGTGTTACATCTAGCTAGTTTTATGACTATACACTTTAGTTTAGTGAAGAAACAGTTGTATGACCATAGGGTGGCTTGATTTCAAAGGTTTTATTCAATTAAAAGGCCAACTAGTGGTGCAAGCATACAATTTTTTTTGTGTAGCCTCAGACTGTGGTCGTACATCAGCGTATCAAATATGGTGAAAAAATCTCTTTGCGTTACGAAGTTATAACCATTTATGTGTAAAAACAGAAAATTTAAAGGTAATTTTTTGTTTTTTGCAATTTTCGGCCATTTCTGATGAAAATTTTAATATATAGCCAATAGAACTTTTTGTTCAGAAGGTAATGCAATGTTCTTCCTATGGTGTTTTCGAGTCGATCGGAATTACGCTCGCGGAGATATTCGCGCATGTGTTTTAAGTGCTGTTTTGCTGCGCAGGGCTAACCGTAAGGCGAAATCTGGCATGTTTGGTATCGTTGGACTCGGCGACTATTCAGGATTCCTAAAAATCAAGTCCCGTCAAAATACGTTGATTTCAGCCAAAGTTATAGGTGTAAAAACATCTGTCTGGCCACTAGGTGGCGCTGCGACGAAACTGTGCATGCACACTCAGTTCCTGACTGGCATCACAAGTACCAAGTGTCGTGTCAATAGGCCTAAGTTTGACGAAGATACAGCCTAAAATCTGTTTTTTTGCGCTCTAAGAAAATTTTGTTGACGCGCTATACGACAACGGATTGGTTTATCGAAATTCTTTTGATAACTTTTTGCCGTGAGGGTCTCTAGATGCTACATACCAATTTTCACGACAATCGGGTAAAAACTCTAGGACGAGTTCGCAAAAGTAGGTTTTACGAATAATTCAAAATGGCGGAAAAATTTTCATGACGGAAAATAACGTCATAGGGTTTAATCGAATCGTCTTGAGCCAAGGAATCAGAGGAAACAAGAATTTCGTTTCTAGGACTTACGGATCAGAAGTTATAAGCAAAAACGTAAGTGCAACTTTGGACTGTTGGTGGCGCTAGCGGGTTTGAGATAGAGACTCCAAAATTGCAGTGGATATTATTTGGACTGTCCTCTGTCAGTGTGCCAAATTTCATAACTTTCCTACGTACGGTTCTATGGGCTGCCATAGACCGCAATGGCGGAAGAAGAAAAATGTATGCAACTCAATCTGCTTTAATGACTTTTTTGACCCCAACATGCGCAGTGGAAACTGCATGTGACGTGAACAGTGAAGGGGTCTATTGGAACACTTTTAAATTGTGTAGGCAGTTTTAGAAAAGAAGCTCATAATAGTGCTGACAAGAGATGTTTGGGTTTAAAAATATGTCTGTAATGCTGCGTAGTGTTTGTGTATAGTTTTTAAGAGAACAGAATATTTAAAGAATGCTTTGAAAGCATTTGTGTGTAATTTGGAGAGGAATTAGAAAATGTAAGCGAATGACCAGCCTTATGTTCATGATTTAAGATCTATGTTTGCATTGGTTTTAGGAAAAAGTAGCAAATCTTTGTATCGTGAGACCACTAGGTGGCACTGTGCCAAAACAATAGATTGTGACTCAGGTCATGACACTGATGTAATAATAAAAAAATAATAATCCGAGCAAAAACATTCTGGCTTGCACTTCGGTGATCGGGCCCTAATAATAATAAATGTGAGCAAAAACAACACCAAACAAGGGAGAAAAATGAAATATGGATGATTTTGGGTAAGCAGCTAAGAAAATCTTGTGGTTTCATATGAAAGAAAGAAGTTGTCAGTGTAAAGCTGTGTTATCATAGTGTGTTATGCGTCATTGAGGTGTTTATGTATGTAGGTGGCGCTATATATTTGTATAGTCAAGGGTTAATAAAGCAACGAAACAGAAGACATGACGTGGCATCAGGAATATCATGGAAAACAGCAAACAATATAGATGATTATGTTATTAACTTTATTAAAGAATGTGAATTAAATAAGAGAATATAGAGAAGTATTTGTTTATTAGTATTTATTTAGTATGTATATCTTGATGTACACTCCAGGCCAGTCGGTGGCGGTAATGCTCCTATTAGTTGGTTGCCAACCGCCAGTTAAACACTAAAGAAGAAGAAGAAGAAGAAGAAGAAGAAGACATGACGTGGTGAATATGTGATCTGAACAGCCAATGGAGTTACGAGGAGCGCGTATTTGAATAGAGGAGTTTGAATAAAGAAACAATAGAACAGGGAGAAGACGTTGATGAGTTGTTGACGGTGAATCATTGATTGCGTTTGAAGGTATGTTTGGTAGGGTTAGAGGAAGTGTATAAATATTCTTGAATGGTTTGGTAATGAAGAGTTATTGCAAAGTTTATGGTTTATCGTAAATAAAATAAGGGATTATGAAAAATTGAGTGTTTGAAGTTATTAACTAGTGTGTTATGTGAATGTGAATGAGTGCAACATAGCATGTCAGATGTTTTGTTTAAACATGTGTTTTTGTTTTACAGGATGGCGAGTCCTAAAAGAGCTTTGCAGGAAGTGGAGGGGTATATACATGATGTATCTGACGTGTTGCAATCAGGATCGGGTAGTCGTTACTTTACGGCCTTGTTACAGGACTCTGAAAAGAACACGCGAGTCGTCGTATTTGATTTACAAAAACACAATGTGTTCCAGTGTGCTGAAAGGGATAGGTGAGTGCAGTGTTACATGTGTTGGTGTTAGTTTTTCAAAACTGTGTGCGTGCACGTAAGCGCTGGAGCGTGCTGCGACGCTTCGATAGCATTTTCCCTAGCCCCATTAATTGAATTGTACCATTTAGAGATAAAGTTAGAAGTGACCAAACATATCGAAGTTTTTATTATTTAAGCACTTTCGGGAGTACTTAGACTGGCCTGAAAAGTCCGCTCCCCTTCTTACTCTCATAATGGGAGTGGGAGGGTGTTACTGTGCCGAGTGGAAGTACTCCCAAAAGTGCTATTACGCTATAAAATATAGTTCCTCGTTTAATCCGCTTAGAAAAGCGCTACGTTTTATTTTGTACCACCAAAGTTGCTCGTATAACTACTCGTCTTAAATAGGAAAAACGTTGATGTGTTTGGTCACTTCTAACTTTATCTCTAAATGGTACAATTGAATGAATGGGGCTAAGCTAAATGCTATCGAAGCGTCGCAGCGAGCTGCAGCGCTTACGTGCACACACACAGATGATAGAGGGATGTATCAACAGTTCTTAGTTAAGGTAATAACATATTTTAATATTGAAAATGAGTAGACTATTCCTTTAATTGTACAAGGGGAAAAAAGGTTGAATAAAGGCCGTTTGCAATTGGAAGGCCGAAGCCTCCGTTGGTTGCATACGCAAGCTGAAGCGTGGTGTATTAAAGTAAAATGAGATTGTCACTTATTTTAACAAGTTAAGATAGACAACCATAACAGCGAACTTTATGAATGGACAAAGACGATGTTTTTCGTAAACATAATATGGTGACCAATACATTTAATGTACTGTTGATTAAACATCATGTTTGTTTTAATTGTGTTCAAAATGGGCATTAGATTTTGTCGTTGACAGTAGCTTTAGGGCAAAGGAATTAATTACATGTGTAAATAAAAAGTGTGTATAATGGTAAAGTAGTGTTTGTTAACTAAATATCCGGAATATGTCATGTGATGTAATGTTAATAGGTGTGTTCGACTTCATGCGGTGCCGTAAGAACCTTCAGCCGGATGACGTCAAAGTACCGCGAGAGCGATTTAAAGGAGATTCCTCCGTATGAGTTCGCAAATCGCTCTCGCGGTACTTTGACGTCATCCGGCTGAAGGTTCTTACGGCGCCGCATAAAGTCGAACAAGCCTAATGATTTGAACAGACAAATTGTAGGGATTAGGTGTTTGTAATGAGATATGGTGAGTAGGGGTGTCTTTGTTTGAGCAGTCATATAGCGCAAGATATAAAAAAAGGGTTTATCAACAACAAACATGATAACATGCATATTAGGGCTGAAACGAGTAAGTTAGTTGACATTGTAGGCAACGTTGTCAAAAAAAAATTGTCGACAAATGTGTTTGTGGTCGATGTGGTGTTTGGTGTCACTTTCCCAAATGTAAGGGCCTGCAATGTCGTGATTTAACCGGTATGAGGCGGTAGCGGTAGAGTGTAATGCAGGCCTTATACATTTGCTGTAGAAGAACTTAGATGAAAACAAAGGGCGGATGATAGCGTACTGCAAATGTTTCAGCACGAACAGTTCATAACACTGCAAAGTAAGAAAGCTGTCGTGTTTAATACATGTAAGACAGAACTTGCTTTTCACGGGAGCACAACGTTTAAAGAGGAAATAATCGGGGTCAAGAGAGCCGGTCAGAGGTAACTTAAGTGGTATCAAGCTGGAGCTAAGTGGCGTTTACTTGCGGGAAATCTCCTACATAAATGTGAAAGCAGTACAGTACTACTAATAATAATATTAATAATATTAATATTAGTAGTAAAATTAATAATGTAATGTGTACACTATAATAAGGGTTCATTAATCGTAATGTACTTCAGTTTGAACTAATGCAGAGGTACTGCATGCAAGTTACAAATATGAAGTAATGAAGAGACATCATTAAGAACAGCATGATTATGTGTTTTAGTTGAAAAGTATTGTATTAATAAAAAACGAATTCACATGTGATGTC
The DNA here is from genome assembly GCF_030506205.2 of Paramisgurnus dabryanus. Lineage (NCBI taxonomy): Eukaryota > Metazoa > Chordata > Actinopteri > Cypriniformes > Cobitidae > Paramisgurnus > Paramisgurnus dabryanus. The sequence continues at coordinate 14,436,528 of NC_133343.1, forward strand.
GTGTTATACTTAATGATGAGTCACCATTGGTTAATGAATAGTACATGTCATAATGCTGCATAACTTCATATTTAAGCAAAAATTAATTTAGATCAGTGTATTATGGTTGATAGACCCTTATTATAAAGTGGTACCAATGTAATGACAATAAGCTGATGATGGATATTTTATAGAGTAAAGTCAGAGTAAGTTTAAGAGTTGGGATAGTAATAATAAATAGTGTTATTATAGACACCTTCAAGGTTTGTAAACATTGAATGACTATCGAGTGTGCGTGCAGCATGGGGTCAATCTGTTCATACCATCCAGGATTTATAATTTAGTCTAATAGGGCTGAAAAATGATGAGTTGCCTCAAATGAAGTGAGCACTACAAACACAAGCCTCTTTGATATTTGCATTGTTCCAAACTGCAAGTTAATTGTTTGCAGCTGCAGATGTTGTAGTTGTTTGTTTTTGAGATTCTGAAGGAATTGCGAAAACTTAACGGAAGATATTGTGTGATTTTCACAGGCCACGACGTAAGTAGGCATTTTTGACGATACCGAATAATATGCAACTCAATCTGCTTTAATGACTTTTTTGACCCCGACATGCGCAGTGGAAACTGCATGTGACGTGAACAGTGAAGGGGTCTATTGGAACACTTTTAAATTGTGTAGGCAGTTTTAGAAAAGAAGCTCATAATAGTGCTGACAAGAGATGTTTGGGTTTAAAAATATGTCTGTAATGCTGCGTAGTGTTTGTGTATAGTTTTTAAGAGAACAGAATATTTAAAGAATGCTTTGAAAGCATTTGTGTGTAATTTGGAGAGGAATTAGAAAATGTAAGCGAATGACCAGCCTTATGTTCATGGAAACAAGACTTTCAATTGCTGAAGTGATTTTCTGCTTTTATGTAGTAGTTAGAAAATGTAGAACTTTGTTTAACTAATTGAAAAATCTGATTAGTAGTTCAAAACGTACTGAGTAGTCAATTAATTGGTGTAATAATTGATAGATTAGTCGATTATCAAAATAATTGATTGTTGAAGTTGTAATGTATAGTTAAAATTTGTTGCAAAACTACATCCTCAAATTCACCAACTTAACTGTACACCTTCCTATAGTAATGTTTCATTTACTACAGAAAAAAATGTAACGCATGCCATAGGAAAAGCTTAAGATAACAACTAGGTCAAAGTTACTTTTCTTAAATGGTTATGTCACAATAATCATTCATGGAATGTGAAAATTGTAAACGGTGTGTAATGTAGATATTTTATATAATGGAAACATTGAGTGTTTGTTTAAACGATATGTGAGTGTTATGTGTATTATTGCAGTAGTAGTGTTTGAGTGTGAACGTGTGTGGTTGATGACATGTTTCTTGTTGTATTCACAGGAGTCCATTAAAACTTACTGATATTGGGTTGTCACCATCTCGTCAGGCAAAAAACACAAATGATGTCACTGTGAACAGCAGGACGAAAATATCAGTTGTTCGTCAATTGTCATATGTGTTTGAGGAGAAATTGTCTGCAACAACACCCCTTCTAACTCTTGGAGAAATCTACAAAGATACGAGAGAGTATCAACGGGTAATGTTCTTTTTGAATGTGTTTTTGTCATGTGATGTGTTGTGGAAAAAGTGTTTGTGAAGTATTGATAGTTATAATGAAATGGTGCAAATAAGAGAAAGTATTGTTTTGGATGGGAGTATGGCAGAGTTTGTGGTTGTATGTAATGTTATATTTTCATAGAAACATATGTAAGTAGTCTAAAAAGTTGTTTTTAAACGAAGTGTGTGTTTTAATTAATGTATGAAATGTCATTGAGTTCACTTGTTGTATAAGACAAAGATGCATTTATTAATGGGTATTTTTTTTGTCTTTCTGGGGTAGGTGTCTGTGAAGGTGAAGATTGTGAGAGTTTTTGAGAGGAAGGACTCGGTTGTTCGAGGACAAAGAATGCCTATGCAAAATGTGATTGCAGCAGATGTGGACAACCTCATGTTGTTAGCTGTTTGGGGTGTGAATGACATAAAGGTTGGAAAATGGTACAAAGTGTTCAATGTGTCCGTGAGGTTATACAAAAACAATCCTTCACTAAGCACAACTGCACAGACAACAATTGAAAAAGTTCCAGACTGCGGGCCAGCAAAAGATTCTGATGAGACCGAGATTAAAAGTGTGAAGGGTGAAATTTTGGAAGCGGACGTGAAGGTTGAACATTTTTGTCCAAAGTATCATGTACTTGGGAATATAAACATGGCAACCTTAATGACGAGGTGCAGTAAATGTGCATCTTATTGTAAAACCTCCAAGACAACTGTTGAGATTCGAGGGCATGTTGGTGTTTTAATTGAAGGACAACATGAGAAATTTTACTTGAGTGATGGTGAGTTACGTGAGCTACTAGGAGTGAAACCTGGACAAAGTGTGGAACCTGATCGTCTGATAGCAGATATACTTGTGCATGATGTAATGGTGGTGCAATTTTGGAGGAACGTAATGATGAAGGTTAGTTTCCTGGATAACAGCGACGAAAGCTCTGAAGGGCCCTCAAAAGTATGTTCACATTCAAGTGGCAGTGCAGATGCAGTTGATGGTGAACTGTTGGGAGATTTGGAGAGTGTTTTTAATTGTTAAAAGGAATCTTTTAATGTAAAGGGATGTGTGCAATGTGTCTCTAGAAAGTGTGGACTCTCATTTCCTTTCCAAGTTTAAGCATGCAGCGGTATAATGTAAATGGAACTGGGTGTGTGCGTTTTATGACTTGACACAGATTTCCACGAAAATACAGCATGCTTATTGTAGTAATGTAAACAGATTTGTGTGGCTCTATTAACCCATGGGGTGTGTGTGTGTTTGTGAAGGTCTTGACACAGATATTTGTGAAAACACTGCATGGTTATTATAGTAACGTAAGTAGATTTGTGTGGTTCTGTTTACACATGGGTGATGTGTGTGTTGTTGAATGTTTAGAGACTGATGTTCATTTCTAGAGTAAGCATGTAGTGTTGTAATTTATATAGATCTGATGTGGTTTCTTGAAGGTCGTGATACTTATTATGATTCTTTTAAAAAGCATGCAATGTTTAATACTAATAATAATTTGTTGCATATATATATATTACTTACATGCAGCACTCAAAATGCTTTACATATGAAAGGGGGATTTTCCTATGTTTGATATCTAGAAAGTTTTGACACATATTTTCATTTCTAGAATAAGAATGAATCGTTACAATGTAAATGATCTATGTAGTGTATTTTTGGAAGACTATGATATGGGTTTGGATTACTAGAGAGAAAGCATGCAGCAAGTTAATTTAAAGGAACAGTATGTAGGATTGTGGGCAAAATTGCTATTGCAATTCTACAACTGGTGGGCAAAAAACAAAATGAAAACATAAACATCAGTTAAACGCTGAAACTCCATTTTTTAAATGAGAATATCCTGGCCAGACTACTGTTATGAGTGATATAAGTATTTGTAATGAAAATGATTTCTTAATGTGTAGTGACATCAGGGACATTTGATGAGTAATTGCAGAGTTTGGTTCCAAAACGCAATAAATCCATTTTGACAAATTTAGGTAAAATCGTGTTTTCTATACCAAGAAAGTGACAAGATGAAAACCAGTATTTTCTGTTACAAACTTTCACATAGCATCTTTAGGTTATAAAAACATAAAAAATTCAAATCCATAACTTGATTTTCAAAGATTTATTATAAAAACTAATTCTTTTTTCCACAAAATGCAATAAATCCATGACATAAATGTGCATTCATCTTTACCATTTTATATTTATTTAGTTGACTAGTGGTATACAATGATTAAAAAATAAATATTAATGGTATTAACCAAAACACTTACTTTGTTATATTAAGAACACAATGTTTTAGCATGAGAAGCTTGATGCTGTCTGGAGAACAAGCAACCGAGTGCCTCTCGCGGAAATTATTAGCTGTTGATGGCTTACGTTTCTTTCCCGTCACAGAAAACCATCACAGGTTTAGCAATGCTATTAAAGTATTATTTTGTTTTGTTTGTTGATCATGAAGTACAAAGTAGATGAGGAAAACTAGGACTCCGTGTACTCAGCGTGCCGCCATGTTTGTTTACATTGCGTGAATGGTCCGCTGTAATATCAAAAATGGATTTATTGCATTCTGTAAAAAAGGAGGAGAAGCGTTTGTCGCATTTTGGGAAAAAAGGGAGAAAAGATGACAGAATATCACGGCGGGTATTGGATTTTGCGTAAAATTAATTATTTACTTTTAACTACTGACCTGATATAATACTGATTTTGGCAGTAACTCATTTTTTTTCAAAAATGGCGTTTATTGCGTTTTGGAACCAAACTCTTCAATTGTTATACATTTCTTACATGCTGTTCTTTTAATGTAGTTGTACATAAATAATACTGAGGAGTTTATGGACATGAAGGCAGCTTAATTTTTTTGTACTAGGTGGTTTAAGGAATGGTTATGTAAACATTGTGTATTTATGACCTGCTGTGAGTAAATATTTTGTAATCTGCAAAGCATTGTCAATTGGTACTGTTATGGTGTGGCAAGAAATAGTTTAAGAAATAAATAGTTGTTATTGATGTAAATGGACATGGTTTGCTAATGTGAATGATATACCAATAGTTTGAGAAGAAATAAAGTGTTGTATTTTAGTAATTGTTCATTGGTTGTTAATGTGAATGCTATGACAATTTGAGCACTTAAATTTTGTCAAATGTATATGTAGCATTTGTTATTTAGATGTTTGTTTGAAAAGAGGTGTAATGTGAATATTTGGTCAGTATTGAATTATTTATGTGCAATAAATAATGTTATGATAAATGAGTTGTCTTTGTTTTTCTTGATAGTTTACGGTGTTTATATGTTTAAAATTATGTAGCAAAGAAAAGGTATTATAAAGTAAAATGTGATCTTATTGTAAGGAAAGAATTTTTTGTTGAAACATGGTAGTTTTCATGAAGTTGTAGAATTTGCATTTATAATAAGTTTAGTGTAATAACTAAATTAAGTGTACATTGTTGCTAATATGTTTGAAGTGTAAGCAAAGTGTAATGAAGTTGACATTTTCAGAGTAATTCAATAGAGTTTTCATAGAAGTTTGTACAAATTTTTGACTTTTACAGAATTCACATATATTTTCATCAGTAAATACTGTAAGAAGGTGTGTATAAGTTTTTGTAATTAGGGAAAGTGTTATAAGATGAAATAGGTATAACTCTCGTTTCTGGAAGCGAGAGTTATACCTAGCACTGGAGCAAAAGCCTGTATGTTTTTTTAAATGTCTTTTTCCCCCTCCGTTCTTGTGTGTATTGTTTTTTAAATAAGTATGTTTGTATGTCTTTTTTTATATGGATCTGTCTGGAATAAAGAATAATAATAATATTTAAATCCGGTGTTGTGTCGAAGTCTGTTCCCCCTATGTTCCCCCTATTTTTCCCTTCAGTGTAGTGTTTTTATGGCGTTTTTATCACGTTATAGGTTTTATTATTTATATATTTAAAGTTTTAATGGCTACTGAGATGTACATGTGTGCATTTCTGTAATGTATCTGTATTATTCTTAATGGTAAGTCAATTATTTTTACAGTATGAATCATATTATATGTATAATATTTATTTAATTATGTATGCAAACATAAGATTTTTAAAACAACCAGTAAAGGAAAAAAAAGAAAAAGACAGGCTATATTTTAAAAGAAATACCCTAATAGAAAACTGTCAAATGTATGAAATATTTAATAAATTGTATTATAAAATACATGATATTATGCCTTTTTAGTATAACCAATTTAAATCTTTAATCTTTCTAAATGTAACGTGATGAAAACGCTATAAAAGCACTACACTAAAGGGAAACATAGGGGGAACTGAGTTCGACACAACACCTGTTCCCCCTCCTCTCTCTATCGCTTTGTGTACTCGGACTGTACCACTACACTGATTTTTGCAGCGTCTTTCCCCCTTTCTTCTTTAACATAATGGTATAGTCCTAGTCTGTCTTTCCATTTGATTGGACGCATCGAGTGCCACATGCAAATAGGTCAGAGCAGGCTCGTTGCAAACGATTCATCACTACTGTACGCATGCGTTGTCGTCGTTGGTGGAGAAGCTGTTGTGACGTGTATTATAAAGTTGCTGGTGTTCTTAAACAAAGGTAAGTTATGTATTTTATCGGAAGTGATATCGAGATAATAAATAATAGCAATTGTTATGCAATGCTTTACACATATACGACGATGAATGTGTGTATTGAGTAGTTTGAAAACTCCGTCGACCAAATAACTAGGGCCTCCGAAATCCTACTGAAAGGCTGCTAAAACACCGAATGTTTCGAACAATAACAGTTTTATAGAAAATGTTAGTTTACGGAGAAATGTAATATACTGCAAGTAAATGGCTGTTTAATACTGTTAGAGATCTGTCGCTGCCTTTGATGGTTAAAAGCGTTTTTTCTCCGAGTGAATGAAGCCTCTCCTAAAGTCTGAGCCGGACCAAAGGCCGGACTCGCGCACGACAACAAAAGTAGAAAAATAACTCTGTAAGCGCCAAATAACACCCTGAGACACCGGCGAATGAAATAACTGTAATAAGTCTTAATTATTTATGGCACATAACGAAATAATGTATCTGTGAACCTTTGAAACTTTAAGGTTGCAACTAACTTAACGGGATTTAAAAAGTTTTGTAAATCACGTGTGTAGGAAACCATGTTGTTTTAAAAAGGTTTTTTTATCTCTTGCTTAGATCACTTGCCCACAGCGGCACCAACTTAAAACATTGGTTTTATATGTTCTTGTAATTAAATCAGTTAGTGTAGTTAGAGATAGAACAAAGAGTACAACTGAATGTATTATCTGCCTGAATTTACCGGAGTTGAACGCGCGTCACATCACAGAGCAGCAGGTGTCATATTTCATGTATTACTGTTTCAGTCTGAGGCAAGCTGACTGGCAGGAAGATGGCTGAAGGCGCGTGCTTACTCCTTTCTGTTATCATGCATACATACTCAGAATAAGAGGTACAAAAGCTGTCATTGGGACGATACCCTTTAAATGGCCCCTAATTTTACCATGTTTGTGGTGTAAGTTGTTCTTTTACGTTTTTGCATACATTTAAAATAAATACAGATATGGGTACATTTGTACCCGTTATTATGCACTCTTCACACATGTGTATTATTTGAAAGGGTACCACCCCAGTGACAGCTTGTGTAAATTATCTTCTGAGAGTGCACATACAGTAAACAACCTAAAATGGAAATCATAGAGCTATATCATAGGGCAGTTTCCTGACATGGTTTAGAATAATCCAGCACTAGGCCTATTACTAGGTTATATTAGGACATTTAAGTAGTTTTTAAAACAAACCTTATAAATAAACATTACTGGTGTGCGTCTTGAGCAAAAACAATGGCACTGATATATGTTAAGATATATAAGTGTGTTTAAATTAAGACAGATCAAACATACATTTTAGTCTTGTACTAGAATAAGCCCGGTCTAGGCTTTATCTCTAAAGCAGAACATAAGACCTGTCTAAAATGAAATCATGTATTTTTAGGGCTTTCAAAAATTCAAATTAATCATGCACATTAAAAATACCCCATAACAACATTTTAAATAATTGTGTTTGACTTAGCTTTAGAAAAGAATAATGTGTTGATAAACATTTACCTTATTACACACCATATAATGGAATGTGTAAACATAATCAATCAACAAGTGTATTTTTTGTATATAATGTAATACAAGTGGTGCAGTGTTTAAAAATGAAAAAGAAAAGATTTTAGGATGTTATTTAATAATTATGACAAGACCATCATGTAATATTAGACACTAAAAACTAAAGTGGAGAAGATGATTACTAATTTTGTGCCTTATATGAACGTAATGCATTAAAACCTTGAACGTACATACAAAAATGAAAATGTTTCAGAAGTTTAAATTGTGATTCTGTAAAGCACAAGCAAACATGCTGAAAGAGAAACTACAGGTAGGCTAGCTAGTGGATTATATTACAAACCATCAGGACATTAACATGGCCTTAATTCAATGTATTTGGATTATGGTTGCGCAAAAAATCGCCTGCGATTCTAATGCGTGTCTCATCAGTAAAAATAAAGTAAAACGCCATCATCTGCTTTCAGATGGAGTGGCATTTATTACACAGACCTGTGGTTGACAGAGAAGCTAGCCAAAAGCGCATAGATTATCGGAGTAAATTTTTTTTTAATTATGAAGCCGATTTTGCCTAATTTCTCTGTGAACTAGGGCTCTGTATAGTAAATGCTGCTCCATCTGAAAGCAGCTAATGGCGATTTAATATTAATCACCGAACCGACTTTACTGATGAAACACGCACAAGAATTGCAGGGTTTTTGTTATGTACAGCCCTTATCCAAATACACTAAATTAAGGACATGTAAAAAGGCACTTGCCCATCATTTGCTGATTGGGCGATGCAAGGCGCTGCTGATGACTGCCGCAAGACTAGAAAGCTCTCAGAATATCAGCACAGTAAACTTCGTCTCCGATTGGCGTACAGGGACAAAAATAAATAAATAGCCTAAATTAAACACACAAATTATATAGCCTGTACTTACTGGTTTCATCCTGATTTACTACTTTGTAAAACTTATTCTGGCCAATATCTTCTATTTCTTTTGTTTTTAATTCATTAGTAGAGATGCGTTATATAGCGAAAGGAATGGTCATGCACGTTTCATCAGTGAAGCCGTTTCCTTGTTCAGTATTGTAGTATCCTTTATTGTACAATACTAAAAATGATAGTGTTGTTGTGCATATACATTATAGTTTGGATTTCTTCAGGACACATGAAATATACAGCATAAAGTCGCATACATTTATTTCATAATCCTTTTATGTTATTTTAACTTGCAAACAAGCAGTAGCCAATAAAAGCTTTCTAAATAAGAAATCCAAAACACTTGTTGTTAAAATGAAAATGTATAATTTCTAGATTCACTTTAGCTTTTAAAGGGTTAGTTCACATTAAAATAAAAATTCTGTCATCATTTACTCTTCCCCATGTTGTTCTAAACCTGTATGAATGTCTTTTTTCTGATGAACACACAAGAAGGTATTTTGAGAAATGATGGTAAACACACAGCAGGAAGTGACCATAGACTTCCATAGTAGGAAAAAATATTTTGGCTAAATGATTTTTTGTGATAAATGAAGACAAAATTTGATAAATGATTGTAAGCACACAGTTGACGATATCCAGTAAATTCCATCATATCTTTTTGTTCCTACTATGGAAGTCTATTGTCACTTCCTGTCTGTGTTTGCCATCATTTCTCAAAAAACCTTCTTTTGTGTTAATCAGAAAAAGAAATTCATACAGGTTAAGAACAACATGAGGATGAGTAAATGATGACAGAATTTTCTTTTTAAAGTGAACTATCCCTTTAAGTACACCAATGTTAATAAATTAAAACATTGTAAAAAAATGAAGTGTATATGCATAATATTTTTTGTATTAACAGTTTCTTATTTGTTATGTTTTTGCAGATGCCACGTAAAAAGGGATTCCGGAGATCTGAGGCGGCTAAGAGGCGCATGGCTGTTGTCAGCCATGTTGAGCCTCTTGTAAAAAGACCCGCATATGAGGTTGGGCCTCCTCTCAAAAGTGCTCCAATACCGACAATTTATTGTCCCAAAACTGTCAATGAAAAAGTCCATGTGACTGCCAAAACTGCCAATGAGAAAGTCCACGTGACTGCCAAAACTGTCAATGAGAAAGTCCACGCGACTGCCAATAAAACTGTCATTGAAACTGTCATTGAAACTGTCATTGAGAAAGTCCATGGGACTGCCAATAAAACTGTCATTGAGAAAGTCCATGGGACTGCCAATAAGACTGTCAATGAGAAAGTGCATGTGATTGACAAGGTATCTGCCAATGAAGCTGATAAAGTACTGGATGGATCAGTTATAAGAGGATCGTTCAGTCAAGACGATATGCGATTTGGTAATACAAGAAATAAGCAGTGTGCGGCTATCAGTTTAACATCTGTACTTCAGCACTGTGTAAAAAATGTTTTGACATGGCAAACTGCAGATTTGGATAATGTACTGAATAAGGGAAATGACCTTTATGTTGTTTTAAAAAATACAAGGCAAATAGGAAAAGGCCAGTGTGAATACATATTGATTCCAGAACTTCCCAGAACATGTACGTACTGTGACAAATATTTTGAAATAAAGTTTGGTTCATCTTTCGGTGGCTTTACTGATGTTTTTGAGTATGATGCAGAAGTGGGAGATTTTGCAATGCCATTTCATGTAGCAGTGGAGCGATCGCTGCTTGATTTTGATGCTTGTTTGGTAACTATTGCTGCCAATACATGTGCAATTATAAAACAAGGTAATTTGTATGCCATTGTAGATTCACATGCAACCAGTTTTATTAATGGCCAACAATACAGATCTGCAACAAGCTTTGTAGCTTATTACAGCAACATTGATCATGTTATCAGGTATTTCTATGACTTTGCTAATAGGTTTGGCAATGCATATATTCCATTTGAGGTAACAGGAATCAAGCCAAGCTTGTGTGACAGAAATGCAGGTGCCTTTTCAGTCCCTAATAGTCAAAGCAGAACAAATGTTAATGATGTAAAAAGTGCAGCAGATCTAGATAAATTATTGTACCATGATTCGAGACCTACAGAAGGCATATGCATAAAAGATTGCAATAAGGAACCAAATGCACCCAAACCACTTGGTGATAGTCAGTTGAATAATCAAACTGTTATTGCTGTTGTCTCACTGAACACTGAAAGAAAACAACTCAAGGTGATGGATGTTAAAGCAACAGCAACTGGTAAACCCACAGCTGCTAACACAACTTGTAATTCTAGTCAATGCAGTGCCACAAGCACTACACCCAAGAGCAAACATAAGCTAAGTAAGTGTACTGATGGTAACAGTAAACAAGAGCTATATGTAAGCAAATTGGATAAAGAAAAATTGCCTTATAAGAAAAATACACAAGAAAATGTTGATTTGACAGATGTCCTGTTAAATGAGAATGTACTCTCAGATGACATCATTATGGGGAATACTATAAATAATGAGTTCAGTTTTAAGCCGTTAACATCTGCAAATCAAGATGCTTTGTGTGCACGCTTACATTTGACTAATGAAAACAACAGTGTACAAGGTACAAATATAAGTTCTTTGGGAGAACCATGTAAAACAAAGAGCATCAAAGGAGACGGCAACTGCTTTTATCGATGTGTAGCACATGCATTATGTGGCAATGAAGAGAAACACCTGAAAATCCGACGTGAAGTTGTGAAACACCTTAACGCTAACAGTTCTAAATTTATAAGGTATTTAAGAGAAGAGTACAGATCAGTTAAAGATTATTTGACACAACGTAAAATGTATTATTCTGGATCGTGGGCCACAGAAATAGACATTTTTTGTACGGCCGATTTGCTGAAAACAAATATTTTTACTTTCAATGATGACAGATGGAATGTACATGCACCAACTGATCGAGTATTTACAGATAATGCTATATATCTGAAGCACTGTAATGAAAATCACTTTGAAATTGTCACATGTGTTACACATAAAAATGAAATAAATGTTTGTGCAGGAGCATGCAAAAGTGTATGCGGTAATGAAAGCCTTACACAGTGTTTACGAAAAAGGAAGTTAAATGACACAGCAGACCAGATCAAATGTAAAAGACAGCGTGAGAGATACCACAGTGATAATGATTTCAGACAAAGAAAAAAACTTAGTATGAAATCTAAATACTATGATGACACAGAATACAGACGTAAAAAGATAGAATTCTCCAAAAGGAAATGTAGTGAAGACATTGGATACAGACAGAAAAAAAATAAAATGTCCAAAACTAAATATTGTGCTAATATTGAATACAGACTGAAAAAGACTGAAATGTCTAAAAACAAGTATTGTCATGACACTAAATATAAGGAGAGAACACTTCAACTCCTTCAAAGTAAATATAAGACTAATATTAACATTCAGGACTCAAAACGTAAAAAATCAAAGGACAAATATTCCACAGATGTTGATTTTCAAGCATGTGTTAGGCAATATTCTCATATCAAATACAAAACCAACAAAGTCTATAAATCTAACTTATGTGACTATTCTAAGCATAAATATAGCACAAATCCCATTTTTAAAGCCAGTGTTCGTGAATATTCTAAGTATAAATACAACACAAATCCCACGTTCAATGCCAGTGTTCGTGAATATTCTAAGGATAAATATAGCACAAATCCCCTTTTTAAAGCCAGTGTTTGTGAATATTCTAAGGATAAATATAGCACAAATCCCATTTTTAAAGCCAGTGTTCGTGAATATTCTAAGGATAAATATAGCACAAATCCCATTTTTAAAGCCAGTGTTCGTGAATATTCTAAGGATAAATATAGCACAAATCCCACTTTTAATGCCAGTGTTCGTGAATATTCTAAGGATAAATATAGCACAAATCCCATTTTTAAAGCTAGTGTTTGTGAATATTCTAAACATAAATATTGCACAAATCCCACTTTTAATGCCAGTGTTCGTGAATATTCTAAGGATAAATATCATAATGATGCAAACTTTCGCATGAGTAAAATACAGAAAGGATGTGAAATCTATGCAAAACAAAGAGAAAGACAAAAAAACATTGATGCTACTATTAGTCGGTTTCATCAAGAAGTCAACAGTGGTCCAGAATGCGTTTGTTGTGTATGTCATCGTTTATTGTTTAGGAAACAAGTTATTGAGTGTAAATCTGATTGCTATGAACAAAAAGGACAGCACATAGCTGATTTAAGTAAAAGATGCATCACACTGAAGTATTTACATGTATGTGACACTGAATGTGAGCGCAGTTGTAATTTATCTGGTCATTTAGCCTGTAATTTGTGGATATGTTATACATGCCATCGAAAAATCCTTAGAGGACAACTACCTGAAGAGAGTGTTGCCAACAATATGCATTTGGAGGACATTCCTAAAGAATTAAAATGTCTAAACTCATTGGAACAACATCTAATATCACTCAATATTCCTTTTCTTAAATTGCTATGTCTTCCCAGAGGTGGGCAGAGGGGTTGCCATGGACCTGTTGTCTGTATTCCGGTTAATACTACAAACATGACCAACATACTTCCACGAAATGAATGTGATGATCATATGATAAAAATCAAACTGAAACGAAAATTGACATACAAAGGCCATTATGAATTTAAATATGTCCACACCGATCATGTCAGAAATGCTTTAGTATATTTGGTGAAAAAAAACAAGATGTATAAAGATGTGGAGTTTAATGAGCAGTGGATTAACAACTTGAATGAACCTGACGAGGCTGATGGTAATGAAATGCAAGAAGATAATGTTTCTGATAACAGTGACGATGAGAAGGTAGCTGATGATGAAACACAGGAAGACCTTACATATATCAAGGAGCAAGGTGGACTTTTGTCAGACACATCACTACAGCCTGTTGACATTGGTTCAGAAATAATTGATCAACATTTTCATGATGTACTAAATGTAGCACCAGGTGAAGGTAACAGTCCTGTCAGGTTGTTATCAGATGAAACCAATGAGGCTAAGTGCTTCCCTTTTCTCTATCCGACTGGTGGTCCAACATTTCACGATGACAGACCAGAAAAAATCACATTGTCAAGATACCTGAATGCACGAATATTAAATGCTGATGGACGTTTTGCTCAGAATTCAGACTTCATTTTTTATGCTCAGTATATATCAGAAGTTGAGCAAATTCTGTCTAATGTCTCAATTGCATTACGAAAAGGTTTTGAGAAAGGTAGTTTATCAGAGCTGACACCAGATATGCTGACAAATCCTGATTCCTTGCAAAATATACTTAAGTTTGATGAAGGATATAAGTTTTTGAGACCAGTCAGAGGGACCCCTCCCTATTGGATGTCTACACAGAAAGATCTATTTGCTTTAATTAGACAACTTGGCATACCAACATTCTTTGCATCTTTTAGTTCTGCTGATATGAGATGGCCTGAAATGTTGAACACCATTATTAAACAAGAGGGCAAACAAATCAATTTAGATCAACTTGCCTGGGCTGAGAAATGCGAACTTATACGAAAAAATCCTGTCACTGCAGCAAGAATGTTTGATCACAGATGGCATTGTTTTTTGAAACATGTCATTATGTCACCAGCTGAACCTATCGGTAAAATAAAAGACTATTTTTATCGTGTTGAATTCCAACAACGTGGTTCTCCTCACGTTCACTGCCTGTTTTGGGTAGAAAATGCTCCAAAGCTTAATGATGATGATGAAGCTAATGATCCTGTGGTTGCTGATTTCATTGACACATATATCACCTGTGAGACACCGCCAGAACAAGACATAGAACTCTTTGAAACAGTAAACAGTGTGCAGAAGCACAGTACAAGACATTCAAAAACATGTCGCAAGAAAAATACAGTATGTCGTTTTAATTTTCCAAGACCTCCATCTAGCCGTACCTTTATTACAAGAGCATCTAATGCAGACGAGTTTAAAGGGAAAAATGAAGATGACACAGCAAATGCCATTTTACAAAAAATCAAAAATGCTTTAAACTCTGATGTTATTTTTGATTCAACTGATGATTTATTCTCTTCTGTGGGTATTTGTCAGGCTGTCTTTGAAAAAGCATACAACAAATGTTCTAAAAAGAAATCCATTGTCTTGAAACGAAATCCAAAAGATATTTGGGTAAACCAGTATAACAGAGATTTACTGCGTGCTTGGCAAGGAAATATGGATATTCAGTATGTCACAGATGCCTTTTCTGTAGTAGTTTATATACTAAGCTACATTACAAAAGCAGAACAAGAAATGGGACTTTTGCTTCAACGTACGCAAAATGAAGCTATGAATGGAAATCTTGAAGCTAAGGCATCTTTAAAGCAATTGGGAAGTGTTTATTTGCACAGCCGCGAAATTTCCGCGCAAGAAGCGGTGTACAGACTGACAGGCATGCATTTAAAGGAATGCTCACGTAAAGTACAATTTATTCCAATAGGACCAAATCCTGTAAAGATGAGTTTGCCTTTAAATGTGCTTAAGAATAAAGTGAAGAAAGAACAGTCTGATGATGAAAGCAGTCTTTGGATGACAAGTTTTGTTGATAGGTACAAGAACAGACCACAGAAACAACCACTACTTAATCTTTGTCTTGCCAGTTTTTGTTCTGAGTACAGAGTTTTGACAAAATCAGAAGTTTTGTCACAAAAACAAAATGCAGAAACTGAAGTTATTAAACTCAATAATAACTGTGGTTATGTGAAACGAAGAACACGAACCGAGCCAGCTGTTGTCAGATATCCGAGATTTTCGCCCACAAAAGATCCAGAAAAATACTATCATGCACTATTGCAGCTTTTTCTACCACATTATGATGACTGTCACTTGAAGCCAAGCAACTATAAGACATATGAGGAGTACTACAACAGTGGTGTCATAAAAACTAAATCTGGAATGCAAAATGTGAAATTAATTGTTGATTGCAACAGAGAATTGTTTGAAAAGGACTCTGATAAATTAGACCGAGCTAAGCAGCTTTTGGAGCAGGATATAGATTTAGAGGATGCTTGGGCTGCAATATGTCCTGAAACTGAAAGAGAACGTCACGAATGTATGGAACTGATGCAGAATAAAGTATTGCCTGATGAAGATAACACTCAAAACCTTATTCCAGATCTTACAGGAAACCAACAAACTATTTCTACTGTACAAACAAACCATACCACATTGCCTAGAAATGAAGCGTTACATTTACTGCGATCATTAAATGAGGAACAGTCTGACATATTCTATAAAGTCCGTCAGTGGTGTTTACAAAAAGTACTTGGACAAAACCCTGAACCTATCAGAATGTTTATCACTGGTGGAGCAGGCACAGGAAAAAGTCATTTAATTAAGGCAATACACTATGAATCTTGCAGATTGTTATCTCAGCTGTCTGAAAATCCTGATGATGTTACTGTGCTTTTGACAGCTTCGACAGGAGTAGCAGCCTTTAATGTTGGTGCTTCAACTGTTCATAATACATTTTCAATTGGTGCAAATGTCAGATTGCCATATCAACCGCTTAGTGATGACAAAATAAATTCTTTACGTATCAAAATGGGTAACCTGCAAATTTTGATTATTGATGAAGTCTCTATGGTTGACCATCGTCTGTTGTCATACATTCATGGAAGGCTGCGACAAATAAAACAAACTGGTGATTACTCTTTATTTGGAAAAGTCAGCATTATTGCTGTGGGTGATTTCTATCAGTTACCACCTGTGAAAGGAACTGCTCTTTATGCTGATTCAAAAGGAGTCAACCTATGGGAAAGCAACTTTGAGCTTGCTGAATTAACTAAAGTTGTTAGACAACAAGATGCATCTTTTGCTGGAATGTTAAATCGCATGAGAGTTCATAAGAAAAGTGAAGATCTTACCACTACTGATATTGATGTGTTGAAAAAATGTGAAACAGGGGAGAGATGTAATGACCTTCACATATTTGCTACAAATAGCGAGGTTGATAAATACAACATTGAAAGACTACATGAGTGTTGTCCAGATGCAATTAGTATAAATGCTCAGGATTATATCAGAAACTCAAAAACTGGAAGAATGGAACGTAAAGTTGGATACCACGCTACAGTTTTCAACTCATGTCTATCTAAATGCATTTCCTTGGGTGTTGGAGCAAGGGTTATGTTAAAGAAAAATATTGATGTAGCAGACGGTCTTGTCAATGGAGCTTTTGGTACGGTTGTTCACATAAGTGAAAGTCAGAAAAAAGGTGAAGATAATGACGATTTCCCATCAGCTATTTATGTAGAGTTTGATAATCCAACTGTTGGGAAAGTTCAAAGATGCAAAAAACGTTACACACTTTTTCCAAATTCAACTGTAATTGAAGTACAAGAAGACCAGGTCACAAATGCTGGTGGCATAAGACGGCAATTTCCACTCAGATTGGCATGGGCATGTACAGTTCACAAAGTACAAGGACTCACAGTAGATAAAGCTGTTGTTTCACTTAATAAAATCTTTACAGCAGGACAAGCATATGTTGCTTTAAGCCGAGTTAGGTCTCTTAGTGGATTAATCATTGAGGACTTTAAAGAATCTGTCATATTTTGTAATGAAAAAATCGAGTTGTCTTTGAAAGATATGACAAAAATAAAATTGGACAAGTACAGTTTTAGTAAATCCTTTGGTACATTTAGAATAGCACTGCTTAATGTGCAAAGTCTAAAAGCTCACTTTCAGGATGTCCTGTCACATACAGTTCTGATGAACGCTGATTGTATTTGTTTGACAGAAACATGGCTAAATGTTAATGACCAAGAACCACAGATACCAGGATATGTGTTCTCACACAACCCAAGATCTAAGTGTTATGACAACAGCACTGCACTTTATACCGAATTAAAACACCAGAGAGGAGGTGGTGTTGGATTGTATTGTTCTGAGAACATTGAGTGTAATTTGTTTATTCCTGAGTACTCCAACTTAGAATGCTTATACTTTGTAATTCCATGTATCAGTTTGACTGCAGCACTTTTGTATAGACCTAATTCTTATAATCCTGATCTGTTTCGACAGCAGTTATTACTTGTTATTGATGAAATGGAGAAGCATCCTGGACAGAAAATAATCATGGGAGACTTTAATGAAGATCTTTTTACTTCATCCACAATTGTGAAATTGATGCAATATCATGGATACAGTCAACAGATAAAAACTGCTACTACAGAAAAGGGTACATTAATAGACCATGTGTACACAAAAGACATTAAATGTATACATGTTGAGGTTGCACAAACCTACTACAGCTTCCATCAGGCTATACTTATGTCACTGTTGTAATAGTACATATAAATACTCCGCTGGCCATTGGGGTGGGAGGTTAGGGAGGAATTAATCACAGCGGCTCCCTGGGTAAGGGCATGTAAGGGTAGGGGACACTGGGTGGGAGGTGACAGGGGTTGCTGTATGACAGTTATACTGTTTGTTTCAGCAGTCCTTTGCTTGTTTTATTTATTTATTTACTTTTGTTTGTGTTTTTCTTTGTAATCTGCTGCGTTTTGCAAGTTTTAGTTCTTATCACAACCACACCCATTTTCTACATTTATTGCATTTTAAGCACAGTTCAAGAATTTTTTTGTTTGTTTGTTTTATACAAGCCAAACATCTTGTTTACTTACTTTTATTTGTGTTTTTCTTTGTAATCTGCTGCATTTTGCAAGTTTTAGTTCTTATCACAACCACACCTATTTTCTACATTTATTGCATTTTAAGCACAGTTCAAGAGTTTTTTTACTTTTGTTTTATACAAGCCAAACATCGTCTTGTTTATTTACTTTTATTTGTGTTTTTCTTTGTAATCTGCTGCGTTTTGCAAGTTTTATTTTCTACATTTATTGCATTTTAAGCACAGTTCTAGATTTTTTTTAATTTTGTTTTATACAAGCCAAACATCATCTTGTTTATTTACTTTTATTTGTGTTTTTCTTTGTAATCTGCTGCGTTTTGCAAGTTTTATTTTCTACATTTATTGCATTTTAAGCACAGTTCAAGATTTGTTTATTTTTGTTTTATACAAGCCAAACATCATCTTGACTTTATGTACAAACATGCTTCTTAACCACTGTTAAACAATTACATGTGACTCTTTGACATCTAACAAAAATGAACAGTAATATTTCAGCAAATATTTCAAAGCCACACATGACTAAATGACTGAGATAACTACTGTTGGTGTTTGAAGAATCGTGCATTGAAACTTAAGGTTAGTATTATTCTTCATATTTTTTATGATTCACATGCTCATCATTTTTTTAGTGATTAATCATTACTTACTTTTTATGTTTTAGAATGTATATGCAAAAACCACAGCTCAACCTTTACCTTGTGGTTGAAAAAAACTCGAATTGTCATCTTAAAGTTTACATGAAACAACAACATCATCTATCTTCAACTGATGTACACCAGAATACAGCAATAAGAAGACTGTGCATCAGAAATACATTTACCATTTTACATAAAGTAAGTGCATTTTTATTCATAATTTTGTTATATAAATTTGTTTAGCCTTTATATCTTTCACTTCAAAATACATAGCACCATAATAATGTTTTCTTTTATTGTAGAAACATGTACTATGGTGAACACAACACTGCATCAAGTTAACACTTACCATTTTACAAACAGTAGGTGTATTTTTATTCATAATTTTGTTATATAAATTTGTTTAGCCTTTATATCTTTCACTTCAAAATACATAACACCATAATAATCTGCTTTCTTTTATTGCAAAAAGATGTACTATGGTGAACACAACACTACATCGGGATGACTTCCTTTTTAATGTCATTCACATCAACTGTCGTTACAACACAACGGATCTACCAATCAACATTTATTCATCTTCAACAGTACTTATCTCAGTCATTTATTCATGTGTGGTGATGGAATAAGCATGTACATTAACACTTAAGGTTAGTATTTTTTATTCAGTTTTTTGTTATTAATTATATACATTTTCAATTTTTTTTAAATTACTAAATAATATTTTTATACTTTTTATGTTTTAGAATGTATATGATGACACCACAGCTGAACATTCATCTTCTGGTTGACAACAGTCAATTTTCACATGTTCTTGTTTAAATTAAACAATCACATCTCATCATTTTTCATCGGATGTCCACCACACCAAAATACAAAAAAAAAAACACTGGACATCTGTTATAAAATTACCATGCTACATAAAGTAAGTGCATTTTATTCATAATTGTTTATGTACAATAATTTATATTTTTTTCTTCATCAAAGCAAATAACATTACAATTTTGAACTTTTTTTGCAGAAAGGTGTGCTATGGTGGACACAACACTACATCAGTATGACACACAGTAGCATCCTGGTCATCCCGGCTATTCCTTTTGAATGTCCAGAGCTGGTTACAACAGGACAGGACTATCAAGCCAAATTTTTTCAACATTTTCTATCACATTGTGAAGAACTATTTCTTTTACATTACAAGACAGACATGATATAGCATATATATGCGATACCTTGTTTATTGTCATTTTTTTCTTTTTTCTTTATAAAACATTGCAGTATATGCAGCATATACTATATACAACATTCCAACGTATATGTTGCAGTTCCAGCTACATATACAATGAGAATGTATATTAATGTCACGACAAATACAATGGGTGTGGTTGTGGATATCAAGCAAAGGACTGCTGTAGTTCCTTAAACTTTATAGTTTATGCCAGGGATCTCAAAAGTGGGAGCTGTGAACCCCTGGAGTCCCTAATTGTTTTGCCAGATAATCTGTAAAATAATCTGTTTTATATAATTGCATTGTATTCTTAAGAAGGGCAATCTAAGTACAATGTGGGTATTGCTACTTTTGATTTTATTAAAACATTTAAGATAATTTAAACAGTATAACTGTCAAATCAAATGTAATTTTAACTAAACAAACATCTAAATAACCTCTTAAATTTAATCACTTTAATATAAGTTTAAAATATGTTTTAATGGAAGAATATGCTTAGTAACTGTCATTTTAAGAGGTCTTTGGAAATTTGTCTCCCTTTTAAGGGGACCAAAGGCACAAAACATTCAACAACCCCTTGTTTACACTTACTGAAAATTGAACCATAATCACCATATGTCCAAATATATCATATCTGTGCATCATTTCACCTCTGTAAGATTGAGTAATTTTACATGACACATGAATATATTCTGTAATTACTGTATTCATTATTAAACATTTTATTATGAATGCTTTTTTCATCCCAGTGTTCTTCTTACCATTACTTTATATTTATTGCCTGTTTTGTATACCAGGAACTGAAGGGAACAATTTTTAAAATGGCAGACAAAATAAGTATTTCATGAGTAAGAAGGAAATATAGTTATTTACATATTTTCCCACCAGTAGGTGGCTCTGAGATGACACTATGCATCAACCCTCAAATGTGACCTGTGATGATATAAATCAAGCATCTTAAGCCTACACTACAGCTTTACAAATATATAGCCTCATATTCATATTAATCTTTACTACACACATTGTATATCTATTTAGATAACATGTATGCTCCATGTGAATTTTTCTTTTGTTACCTTTCTCATGTAGTATTGCACATTGTACTTACATTTCTATGATTTCAGTGTTACACTTGACCACTAGTGGATGATGGTTTCTAACTCAAAATTTGACCAAAAGGTGAGACAATGAAAAAAAGAAAAAATCTCATGATTTTATGACTGTGATGACACTAGGGGACACTGTGAAAAACAATAGATGGTGACCCAGGTCATGACTGTGATGACACATACCAAATTTAGTGTAAATACAATAAAACGATACGGAGATAAAGCCTTAAATGAATTGACCACTAGGGGGCACTGAAAAACAATAAATTGTGACACCCACCAAATTTGGTGTAAATACGATAAAGAGATGCAGAGATATAGCTTCAAATCTCTTGACCACTAGGGGGCACCGAAAAGTTTACAAGTCCTCTCAGAACATGTTGCTGATAACCATACCAAGTTTCATAACAATACGCAATTGCGTTTCTGAAATACTTGAACTTAAAGAAAAATTTCAAAATGGCCGACACACAAAATGGCCGACCAAAAACCATTTGGTATCGTTTGACTCGGTATGCCTCAAGAAATCTAACAAGACCAGTCTCATAATTTTACATTCAAGTTTGCAGTAGTTATAAGCAAAAATAAATATTTTTTATATCTCGTGACCAGTAGGGGGCAGTGTGACGAAATGTTGCATGCACCCTCAGGTCATCACTGTTATGACATATACCAAGTCTCATATTAAAACGCAAAAGTTTTGCGAAGATACAGGCTCAAACACATTTTGGCTTGCTCGCCCTCGCATTCTTTGATGCATTTTACGACAACGGATAGGTCTACCGAAAAGCTTTTGATAACTTTTTGTCTGGAGTGTCTCTAGATGATGCATGCCAAAAATCAAGCCAATCATACAAGCGCTCTAGGAGGAGTTCGAAAAAGTAGGTGTTCAATATAATTCAAAATGGCTGACAGGAAGTAGGTTTGACTCAGACATATTTGGTACAGTCGGACTCAGCATGAGCCAAGGAATCAACAGAGTGAAGTCTTATGTCATAGTGGCAATTTTATCAAATGATATAAAGATTTTAAACAATTTATTTACATATCCTGACCACTAGGTGGCGCTGTCCTAAAGATTTATAGGTGCGCTCAGAACATGTCACTGATAAACCATGCCAAATTTCGTAGCGATATGTCATTCTGTTTGTGAAATAGTGAACTTAATGAGAAAATTCAAAATGGCCGACACCCAAAATGGCCGACCAAAAACCGTTTGCTATCATTTGCCTCGGCATGCCTCAAGGAATCTAACAAGACCACCTTCGTGATTTTAGGCTCAAGTTTGAAGTAGTTATAAGCTAGAATAGGCATTTTTCGAATCTCGTGACCACTAGGTGGCGCTGTGACGAAATGTTGCAGGCACCCTCAGGTCATGACTGTAATGACATATACCAAGTTTCGTGTCTATACAATAAAGTTTTGCGAAGATACGGCCTCACGTCCGTTTTGGCGTGCTCGCCGCCATATATGTTGTCAATTTATATGAGAACGCATTGGTCTATCAAAAAGCTTTTGATAACTTTTTGTCTGGGGTGTCTCTAGATGCTACATACCAAAGGACATGCAAATCGGACGAACGCTCTAGGAGGAGTTCGAAAAAGTAGGTTTTACGGAAAATTCAAAATGGCGGAGAGATTTGCATGACACAAATGACATCAATGTGTGCAATTGAATCAACATGAGCAAAGGATTCAGACGAAACAAGAATTTAGTTTCTAGGACTCACGGGTCAGAAGTTATGAGCATGAACATAAGTGGATTTTTGGACTGTTGGTGGCGCTAGAGGGTTTCAGTCAGACACACAAATGTTGCTATAGTAACTTCTGAGACTGTCCTCTACATGTGTGCCAAATTTCATAACTTTCCTACGTACGGTTCTATGGGCTGCCATTGACTTTTGGGTGGAAGAACGAGGAACAAGAATAACAATAATAATAATAATAATAATAATAAGAAAACTAACAATAACAATAGGGTTCTACGCCCCTTCGGGGCTTGACCCCTAATAATAATTATTAATATAGCTGCAAGCAGCAATCACCGGGGTCAAGCCGAAAAGGGCACAGAAGGATGTAAAGTTGCGTTTGGATAAGCAGACTGAAGAACTTAGGTAAACCTAATGATTTCAGATGAAAAAATGCAAAGTAATCAACAAAAATAATCTATGTTCTTGTCTACCGCAACTGTCCTTCGGTTATTGACAATCATGGGACATTAGAGCACTGAAGGACATGTATGTGATGCTTACAGTGGGCAAACATGGGTCACAACATGTTAAAAGAGTCAAAAGAGACCATCCCCATGTCTCTGCGATGTTCTGATGCAGAGAAAAAACTCTTGCAAAAACAGTTGATAAGGTATTCTCATTGGTTGCTAGAGAGTAAATGGACATCCACTAGTGATTAT
This sequence comes from Paramisgurnus dabryanus, assembly GCF_030506205.2. Classification (NCBI taxonomy): domain Eukaryota; kingdom Metazoa; phylum Chordata; class Actinopteri; order Cypriniformes; family Cobitidae; genus Paramisgurnus; species Paramisgurnus dabryanus. The sequence goes on from NC_133343.1 coordinate 14,460,182, forward strand.
AGTCAAAGCCATGAAAGGAATAATCCATGATGACTCATGGTTTTAGATGTGTTGTTGCAGTAGTTTTAGGCCAAAAAAATGCCTATTCTGTCTCAAAACCAGTAGGTGGCGCAATGACAAAATTCGTGCATGCAACCTCAGGTCATAACTGTGTTACATCTTGCTAGTTTTATGACTATACACTTTAGTTTAGTGAAGAAACAGTTGTATGACCATAGGGTGGCTTGATTTCAAAGGTTTTATTCAATTATAAGGCCAACTAGTGGTGCAAGCATACAATTTTTTTTGTGTAGCCTCAGACTGTGGTCGTACATCAGCGTATCAAATATGGTGAAAAAATCTCTTTGCGTTACGAAGTTATAACCATTTATGTGTAAAAACAGAAAATTTAAAGGTAATTTTTCGTTTTTTGCAATTTTTGGCCATTTCTGATGAAAATTTTAATACAACGCCAATAGAACTTTTTGTTCAGAAGGTAATGCAATATTCTTCCTATGATGTTTTCGAGTCGATCAGAATTACGCTCGCGGAGATATTCGCGCGTGTTTTTTAAGTGCTGTTTTGCTGCGCAGGGCTAACCGTAAGGCGAAATCTGGCATGTTTGGTAAGGTTGGACTCGGCAACTATTCTGGACTTCAGCGAAACAAGTCCCGTGAAAAAACACAGATCAGAGCCAAAGTTATAAGCATGCACAACATTCGTATGACCACTAGGTGGTGCTGTGACGAAACTCTGCATGCCCCCTCAGATCCTCACTGGCATCACAACTACCAAGTGTGGCGTCAATAGACATAAGATTGGCGAAGATACACACTAAAACCTGTTTTTTGGGCTCTACGTAAAATTTGTTGACGCGCTATACGAAAACGGAATGGTTTATCAAAATTCTTTTAATAACTTTTTGCCCTGAGTGTCTCTAGATGCTACATACCATTTTTCGTGGCAATTGGGCAAAAGCTCTAGGACAAGTTCGCAAAAGTAGGTTTTATGAATAAATCAAAATGGCGGAAAATATTTCATGACGGAAAATGACGTCATAGGGTCCAGTCGAATCGTCTTGAGCCAAGGAATCAGAGGATACAAGAATTTAGTGTCTAGGACTTACGGGTCAGAAGTTATAGGCAAATACATTAGTGCAAATTTGGACTGTTGGTGGCGCTAGCGGGTTAGAGATACAGACTTCAAATTTGCTGTGGAGACTTTTTGGACAGTCCTCTATCAGTGTGCCAAATTTCATAACTTTCCTACGTACGGTTCTATAGGCTGCCATAGACCGCAATGGCGGAGGAAGAAAAAGAAAAAGAAAAAGAAAAAGAAAAAGAAAACTAACAGAAACAATAGGGGTCTTCGCCCATTCTGGGCTTGACCCCTAATAATAAAAAGAAAACTAACGGATACAATAGGGGTCTTCGCCCATTCTGGGCTTGACCCCTAAATATAGCTGCAAGCAGCGATACCGGGGTCAAGCCAAACATGGCAAAAAATGATTCATACGTGATGACTGTCATGATTTAAGATCTAAGTTTGCATTAGTTTTATGAAAAAAAAGCAATTGTTTCGTATCTTGAGACCACTAGGTGGCACTGTGCCGAAAGAATAGATGGTGGCTCAGGTCATGACTGTGATGACACATACCAAATTTAGTGTAAAAACAATAAAGCGATACGGAGATATAGCCTTAAATGACTTGACCACTAGGGGGCACTGACCAAAAAATAAATTGCGACTCAGGTCTTGATTGTGATGACACCCACCAAATTTGGTGTAAATACAATAAAGAGATGCAGAGATATAGCCTTAAATGACTTGACCACTAGGGGGCACTGACCAAAAAATAAATTGTGACTCAGGTCTTGATTGTGATGACACCCACCAAATTTGGTTTAAATACAATAAAGAGATGCAGAGATATAGCTTTAAATCTCTTGACCACTAGGGGGCACCGGAAAGTTTACAAGTCCTTCCAGAACATGTTGCTGATGAACCATACCAAGTTTAATAATAATACGCAATTGCGTTTCTGAAATACTTGAACTTAAAGAAAAATTCAAAATGGCCGACACACAAAATGGCCGACCAAAAAACATTTGGTATCGTTTGACTCATCATGCCTCACGAAATCTAACAAGACCAGTCTCATAATTTTACATTCAAATTTGCAGTAGTTATAAGCAAAAATAGACATTTTTTATATCTCGTGACCAGTAGGGGGCAGTGTGACGAAATGGTGCATGCACCCTCAGATCATCACTGTTATGACATATACCAAGTCTCATATTAATACGCAAAAGTTTTGCGAAGATACAGGCTCAAACACATTTTGGCGTGCTCGCCCTCGCATTCTTTGATGCGTTATACGAGAACGGATAGGTCTAACGAAAATCTTTTGATAACTTTTTGTCTAGAGTGTCTCTAGATGATGCATACCAAAAATCAAGCCAATCACACGAGCGCTCTAGGAGGAGTTCGAAAAAGTAGGTGTTCAATATAATTTAAAATGGCCGACAGGAAGTAGGTTTGACTCAGACATATTTGGTACAGTCGGACTCAGCATGAGCCAAGGAATCAATAGAGTGAAGTCTTATGTCATAGTGGCAATGTAATCAAATGACATAAAGATTTAAAAAAAATTTTTTACATATCCTGACCACTAGGTGGTGCCGTCCTAAAGATTTATAGGTGCGCTCAGAACATGTCACTGATGAACCATGCCAAATTTCGTAGCGATACGCCATTCTGTTTGTGAAATACTGAACTTAATGAGAAAATTAAAAATGGCCGACACCCAAAATGGCCGACCGAAAACCGTTTGAGATCGTTTGACTCGGCATGCCTCACGGAATCTAACAAGACCACCTTCATGATTTTAGACTCAAGTTTGAAGTAGTTATAAGCGAAAATAGGCATTTTTCGAATCTCGTGACCACTAGGTGGTGCTGTTACGAAACGTTGCAGGCACCCTCAGGTAATGACTGTAATGACATATACCAAGTTTCGTGTCGATACAATAAAGTTTTGCGAAGATAAGGCCTCACGTCCGTTTTGGCGTGCTCGCCGCCATATATGTTGTCAATTTATAGAAGAACGCATTGGTCTATCAAAAAGCTTTTGATAACTTTTTGTTTTGGGTGTCTCTAGATGCTACATACCAAAGGACATGCAAATCGGACAAACGGTCTAGGAGGAGTTCGAAAAAGTATGTTTTACAAAAAATTCAAAATGGCGGAAAGATGTGCATGACACAAATGACATCAATGTGTGCATTTGAATCATCATGAGCCAAGGATTCAGAGGAAACACGAATTTAGTTTCTAGGACTCACGGGTCAGAAGTTATGAGCATGAACATAAGTGGATTTTTGGACTGTTGGTGGCGCTAGAGGGTTTGAGTCAGATACACCAATGTTGCTATAGTAACTTCTAAGACCGTCCTCTACATGTGTGCCAAATTTCATAACTTTCCTATGTACGGTTCTATGGGCTGCCCTTGACTTCAATGGCGGAAGAACAAGAAGAAGAATAATATATAAATATAGCTGCAAGCAGCGATACCGGGGTCAAGCCAAACATGGCAAAAAATGATTCATACGTGATGACTGCCATGATTTAACATCTAAGTTTGCATTAGTTTTATGAAAAAAAGCAATTTTTTCGTATCTTGAGACCACTAGGTGGCACTGTGCCGAAGGAATAGATGGTGCCTCAGGTCATGACTGTGATGACACCCACCAAATTTGGTGTAAATACAATAAAGCGATACGGAGATATAGCCTTAAATGACTTGACCACTAGGGGGCACTGACCAAAAAATAAATTGTGACTCAGGTCTTGATTGTGATGACACCCACCAAATTTGGTGTGAATACAATAAAGAGATGCAGAGATATAGCCTTAAATGACTTGACCACTAGGGGGCACTGACCAAAAAATAAATTGTGACTCAGGTCTTGTTTGTGATGACACCCACCAAATTTGGTGTAAATACGATAAAGAGATGCAGAGATATAGCTTCAAATCTCTTGACCACTAGGGGGCACCGAAAAGTTTACAAGTCCTCCCAGAACATGTTGCTGATGAACCATACCAAGTTTCATAACAATACGCAATTGCATTTCTGAAATACTTAAACTTAAAGAAAAATTCAAAATGGCCGACACACAAAATGCCGACCAAAAACCATTTGGTATCGTTTGACTCGGCATGCCTCACGAAATCTAACAAGACCAGTCTCATAATTTTACATTCAAATTTGCAGTAGTTATAAGCAAAAATAGACATTTTTTATATCTCGTGACCAGTAGGGGGCAGTGTGACGAAATGGTGCATTCACCCTCAGGTCATCACTGTTATGACGTATACCAAGTCTCATATTAATACGCATAAATTTTGCGAAGATACAGGCTCAAACACATTTTGGCGTGCTCGCTCTCGCATTCTTTGATGCGTTATACGACAACGGATAGGTCTACCGAAACTCTTTTGATAACTTTTTGTCTAGAGTGTCTATAGATGATGCATACCAAAAATCAAGCCAATCACACGAGCGCTCTAGGAGGAGTTCGAAAAAGTAGCTGTTCAATATAAATCAAAATGGCCGACAGGAAGTAGGTTTGACTCAGACATATTTGGTACAGTCGGACTCAGCATGAGCCAAGGAATCAATAGAGTGAAGTCTTATGTCATAGTGGCAATTTAATCAAATGATATAAAGATTTTAAAAAATTGTTTTACATATCCTGACCACTAGGTGGCGCCGTCCTAAAGATTTATAGGTGCGCTCAGAACATGTCACTGATGAACCATGCCAAAATTCGTAGCGATACGCCATTCTGTTTGTGAAATACTGAACTTAATGAGAAAATTCAAAATGGCCGACACCCAAAATGGCCGACCAAAAACCGTTTGGTATCGTTTGACTCGGCATGCCTCAAGGAATCTAACAAGACCACCTTCATGATTTTAGACTCAAGTTTGAAGTAGTTATAAGCGAAAATAGGCATTTTTCGAATCTCGTGACCACTAGGTGGCGCTGTGACGAAACGTTGCAGGCACCCTCAGGTCATGACTGTAATGACATATACCAAGTTTCGTGTCGATACAATAAAGTTTTGCGAAGATAAGGCCTCACGTCCGTTTTGGCGTGCTCGCCGCCATATATGTTGTCAATTTATACGAGAACGCATTGGTCTATCAAAAAGCTTTTGATAACTTTTTGTCTGGGGTGTCTCTAGATGATACATACCAAAGGACATGCAAATCGGACGAACGCTCTAGGAGGAGTTCGAAAAAGTAGGTTTTACGGAAAATTCAAAATGGCGGAAATATGTGCATGACACAAATGACATCAATGTGTGCAATTGAATCATCATGAGCAAAGGATTCAGAGGAAACAAGAATTTAGTTTCTAGGACTCACGGGTCAAAAGTTATGAGCATGAACCTAAGTGGATTTTTGGACTGCTGGTGGCGCTAGAGGGTTTGAGTCAGACACACCAATGTTGCTATAGTAACTTCTGAGACTGTCCTCTACATGTGTGCCAAATTTCATAACTTTCCTATGTACGGTTCTATGGGCTGCCATTGACTTCAATGGCGGAAGAACTAGGATGAATAATAATAAGAAAACTAACAGATACAATAGGTGTCTACGCCACTTCGTGGCTTGACCCCTAATAAATATAGCTGCAAGCAGCAATACCGGGGTCAAGCCGAAAAGGGCACAGAAGGATGTAAAGTTGCGTTTGGATAAGCAGACTGAAGAACCTAGGTAAACCTAATGATTTCAGATGAAAAAATGCAAAGGTAATCAACAAAAATAATCTTTATTCTTGTCTACTGCAACTGTCCTTCGGTTATTGACAATCATGGAACATTAGAGCACTGAAGGACATGTATGTGATGCTTACAGTGGGCAAACATGGGTCACAACATGTTACAACAAGTTAAAAGAGTCAAAAGAGACCATCCCCATGTCTCTGTGATGTTCTGATACAGAGAAAAAGCTCTTGCAAAAACAGTTGATAACGTATTCTCATTGGTTGCTAGAGAGTAAATGGACATCCTCTAGTGATTATAGTCAAAGCCATGAAAGGAATAATCCATGATGACTCATGGTTTTAGATGTGTTGTTGCAGTAGTTTTAGGCAAAAAATGCCATATTCTATCTCAAAACAAGTAGGTGGCGCAATGACAAAATTCGTGCATGCAACCTCAGGTCATAAATGTGTTACATCTAGCTAGTTTTATGACTATACACTTTAGTTTAGTGAAGAAACAGTTGTATGACCATAGGGTGGCTTGATTTCAAAGGTTTTGTTCAATTATAAGGCCAACTAGTGGTGCAAGCATACAATTTTTTTTGTGTAGCCTCAGACTGTGGTCGTACATCAGCGTATCAAATATGGTGAAAAAATCTCTTTGCGTTACGAAGTTATAACCATTTATGTGTAAAAACACAAAATTTAAAGGTAATTTTTCGTTTTTTGCAATTTTCGGCCATTTCTGATGAAAATTTTAATATAGTGCCAATAGAACTTTTTGTTCAGAAGGTAATGCAATATTCTTCCTATGATGTTTTCGAGTCGATCAGAATTACGCTCGCGGAGATATTCGCGCGTGTTTTTTAAGTGCTGTTTTGCTGCGCAGAGCTAACCGTAAGGCGAAATCTGGCATGTTTGGTATCGTTGGACTCGGCGACTATTCAGGACTCCTAAAAATCAAGTCCCGTCAAAATACGTTGATCACAGCCAAAGTTATAGGTGTAAAAAACATCTGTCTGGCCACAAGGTGGCGCTGCGACGAAACTGTGCATGCACACTCAGTTCCTGACTGGCATCACAAGTACCAAGTGTCGTGTCAATAGGCCTAAGTTTGACGAAGATACAGCCTAAAATCTGTTTTTTTGCGCTCTACGAAAATTTTGTTGACGCGCTATACGACAACGGATTGGTTTATCGAAATTCTTTTGATAACTTTTTGCCGTGAGGGTCTCTAGATGCTACATACCAATTTTCGCGGCAATCGGGTAAAAACTCTAGGACGAGTTCGCAAAAGTAGGTTTTACGAATAATTCAAAATGGCGGAAAAAATTTCATGACGGAAAATGACGTCATAGGGTCTAATCGAATCGGCTTGAGCCAAGGAATCAGAGGAAACAAGAATTTCATTTCTAGGACTTACGGATCAGAAGTTATAAGCAAAAACGTAAGTGCAACTTTGGACTGTTGGTGGCGCTAGGGGGTTAGAGATAGAGACTCCAAATTTGCTGTGGGGACACATTTGACTGTCCTTTATCAGTGTGCCAAATTTCATAACTTTCCTACGTACGGTTCTATGGGCTGCCATTGACTTCAATGGCGGAAGAACAAGAAGAAGAATAATATATAATAATAATAATAATAATAATAAGAAAACTAACAATAACAATAGGGTTCTACGCCCCTTCGGGGCTTGACCCCTAAATATAGCTGCAAGCAGCAATACCGGGGTCAAGCCGAAAAGGGCACAGAAGGGTGTAAAGTTGAGTTTGGATAAGCAGACTGAAGAACCTAGGTAAACCTAATGATTTCAGATGAAAAAATGCAAAGGTAATCAACAAAAATAATCTATATTCTTGTCTACTGCAATCGTCCTTCTGTTATTGACAATCATGGAACATTAGAGCACTGAAGGACATGTGAGTGATGTATGCAGTGGCATAACATGGGTCACAACATGTTACAACAAGTTAAATCAGTCAAAAGAGACCATCCCCATGTCTCTACGATGTTCTGATGCAGAGAAAAAGCTCTTTCAAAAACAGTTGATTAGGTATTCTAATTGGTTGCTAGAGAGTAAATTCACATCCACCAGTGATAATAGTCCAAGCCATGAAATGAAGAATCCATGATGACTTATGATTTTAGATGTGTTGTTGCAGTAGTTTTAGGCAAAAATTGCTATTTTCTATCTCCAAGCCACTAGGTGGCGCTATGACAAAATTGTGCATGCAACCTCAGAGCATGACTGCGTTACATTTAGCTAGTTTTCTGACTATACACTTTAGTTCAGCAAAGAAATAGTTGTATGACCATAGGGCTTGCTTGATATGCAAGGTTTTGTCCAATTATAAGGCCAACTAGTGGTGAAGGCATACCAATGTTTTTGTGTGACCTCATACTCTGCTCGTACATCAGCGTATCAAACCTGGTGAAAAAATCTCTTTTCGTTGCGAAGTTATAACCATTTATGTGTAAAAAAACACAAAATTCAAAGGTAATTTTTCGTTTTTTGCAATTTTCGGCCATTTCTGATGAAAATTTTAATATAACGCCAATAGAACTTTTTGTTCAGAAGGTAATGCTATATTCTTCCTATGGTGTTTTCGAGTCGATCAGAATAACGCTCGCGAAGATATTCGCGCTTGTTTTTTAAGTGCTGTTTTGCTGCGCAGGGCTAACCGTAAGGCGAAATCTGGCATGTTTGGTATCCTTGGACTCGGAGACTACCCAGGACTCCTAAAAATCAAGTCCCGTCAAAATACGTTTATCACAGCCAAAGTTATAGGCGTATAAAACATTCGTCTGGCCAGTAGGTGGCGCTGCGACGAAACTGTGCATGCACCCTCAGTTCCTGACTGGCATCTCAAGAACCAAGTGTCGTGTCAATAGGCCTAAGTTTGACGAAGATACAGTCTAAAATCAGTTTTTTTGCGCTCTACGTAAAATTCGTTAAGGTGGTATTTGACAACGGATTGCTGTATCGAAATTCTTTTGATAACTTTTTGCCATGAGTGTCTCAAGATGATACATACCAATTTTCGTGGCAATCGGACAAAAGCTCTAGGACGAGTTCGCAAAAGTAGGTTTTTCGAATAATTCAAAATGGCGGGAAAATTTTTATGACGGAAAATGACTTCATAGAGTGTAATCGAATCGTCTTGAGCCAAGGAATCAGAGGAAGCAAGAATTTTGTTTCTAGGACTTACGGATCAGAAGTTATAAGCAAAAACATAAGTGCAATTTTGGACTGTTGGTGGCGCTAGCGGGTTTGACATAGAGACTCCAAATTTGCTGTGGGGACACATTGGAGTGTCCTTTATCAGTGTGCCAAATTTCATAACTTTCCTACGTACGGTTCTATGGGCTGCCATAGACCGCAATGGCGGAAGAAGAATAACTAATAATAAATATAGCTGCAAGCAGCAATGCCGGGGTCAAGCCAAAAAGGGCACATAAGAAAGTAAAGTTGAATTCGGATGAGCAGTTTAAAGAACCTGGGAAAATCTCTTGATTTCAGACTAAATAATATAACAGTTATCAGCAAAAAAGCTGTGTTTTCATTCAGTGTCATCTCTCCCTCTCTTCTCGAGGAGCATTGACAACTAGAACACTGAAGAAAATGTAAGTGGTGCTTGCAGTGGCAATTCTCAGCTCACAAAATGTTACAGTGGTGTTAATGAGTCAAAAGAGACCACCCCCATGTCTCTACGATGTTCTGATGCAGAGATATAGCTCTTGTAAAAAGGATTGATAAGGTATCCTAATTGGTTGCTAAGGAGTTAATTGGCATGCACCAATGATCTCCAAGCCATGAAAGGAATAATACATGATGACCTAGGATTTTAGATGTACTGTTGGAGTAGTTTTAGGCAAAAATACCATATTTCTATCTCAAAACCACTAGGTGGCGCAATGACATAGTTGTGCATGCAACCTCAGTTCATAACTGTTTTACATCTAGCTAGTTTTATGACTATACACTTTAGTTTAGTGAAGAAATAGTTGTATGACCATAGGGCTTGCTTGATATGAAAGATTTTGTTCAATTATAGGGCCACCTAGTGGTTCAGGCATACCAATTTTTTTGTGTGGCCTCAGACTCTGCTCATACATCAGCGTATCAAATCTGGTGAAAAAATGTCTTTTCGTTGCGAAGTTATAACCATTTATGTATAAAAACACAAATTGTAGAAGGTAATTTTTCGTTTTTTGCCATTTTCGGCCATTTCTGATGAAAATTTTAATATAACGCCAATAGAACTTTTTGTTCAGAAGGTAATGCAATGTTCTTCCTATGGTGTTTTCGAGTCGATCGGAATAACGCTCGCGGAGATATTCGCGCATGTTTTTTAAGTGCTGTTTTGCTGCGCAGGGCTAACCGTAAGGCGAAATCTGGCATGTTTGGTATCGTTGGACTCGGCGACTATTCAGGACTCCTAAAAATCAAGTCCCGTCAAAATACGTTGATCACAGCCAAAGTTATAGGTGTAAAAAACATCTGTCTGGCCACTAGGTGGCGCTGCGACGAAACTGTGCATGCACACTCAGTTCCTGACTGGCATCACAAGTACCAAGTGTCGTGTCAATAGGCCTAAGTTTGACGAAGATACAGCCTAAAATCTGTTTTTTTGCGCTCTATGTAAAATTCGTTGACGCGCTATACGAGAACGGATTGGTTTATCGAAATTCTTTTAATAACTTTTTGCCTTGAGTGTCTCTAGATGCTGCATACCGATTTTCGTGGCAATCGGGTAAAAACTCTAGGACGAGTTCGCAAAAGTAGGTTTTACGAATAATTCAAAATGGCGGAAAAATTTTCATGACGGAAAATAACGTCATAGGGTCTAATCGAATCGTCTTGAGCCAAGAATTCAGAGGAGACAAGAATTTGGTTTCTAGGACTTACGGATCAGAAGTTATAAGCAAAAACATAAGTCCAACTTTGGACTGTTGGTGGCGCTAGCGGGCTTGAGATAGAAACTCCAAATTTGCTGTGGATATTATTTGGACTGTCCTCTGTCAGTGTGCCAAATTTCATAACTTTCCTACGTACGGTTCTATGGGCTGCCATAGACCGCAATGGCGGAGGAATAATAATAATTATTATAATAATAAAAAGAAAACTAACGGATACAATAGGGGTCTTCGCCCATTCTGGGCTTGACCCCTAAATATAGCTGCAAGCAGCAATCACCGGGGTCAAGCCGAAAAGGGCACAGAAGGATGTAAAGTTGCGTTTGGATAAGCAGACTGAAGAACTTAGGTAAACCTAATGATTTCAGATGAAAAAATGCAAAGTAATCAACAAAAATAATCTATGTTCTTGTCTACTGCAACTGTCCTTCGGTTATTGACAATCATGGGACATTAGAGCACTGAAGGACATGTATGTGATGCTTACAGTGGGCAAACATGGGTCACAACATGTTACAACAAGTTAAAAGAGTCAAAAGAGACCATCCCCATGTCTCTGCGATGTTCTGATGCAGAGAAAAAACTCTTGCAAAAACAGTTGATATGGTATTCTCATTGGTTGCTAGAGAGTAAATGGACATCCACTAGTGATTATAGTCAAAGCCATGAAAGGAATAATCCATGATGACTCATGGTTTTAGATGTGTTGTTGCAGTAGTTTTAGGACAAAAAAATGCCATATTCTGTCTCAAAACCAGTAGGTGGCGCAATGACAAAATTCGTGCATGCAACCTCAGGTCATAACTGTGTTACATCTTGCTAGTTTTATGACTATACACTTTAGTTTAGTGAAGAAACAGTTGTATGACCATAGGGTGGCTTGATTTCAAAGGTTTTATTCAATTATAAGGCCAACTAGTGGTGCAAGCATACAATTTTTTTTGTGTAGCCTCAGACTGTGGTCGTACATCAGCGTATCAAATATGGTGAAAAAATCTCTTTGCGTTACGAAGTTATAACCATTTATGTGTAAAAACAGAAAATTTAAAGGTAATTTTTCGTTTTTTGCAATTTTCGGCCATTTCTGATGAAAATTTTAATACAACGCCAATAGAACTTTTTGTTCAGAAGGTAATGCAATATTCTTCCTATGATGTTTTCGAGTCGATCAGAATTACGCTCGCGGAGATATTCGCGCGTGTTTTTTAAGTGCTGTTTTGCTGCGCAGGGCTAACCGTAAGGCGAAATCTGGCATGTTTGGTAAGGTTGGACTCGGCAACTATTCTGGACTTCAGCGAAACAAGTCCCGTGAAAAAACACAGATCAGAGCCAAAGTTATAAGCATGCACAACATTCGTATGACCACTAGGTGGTGCTGTGACGAAACTCTGCATGCCCCCTCAGATCCTCACTGGCATCACAACTACCAAGTGTGGCGTCAATAGACATAAGATTGGCGAAGATACACACTAAAACCTGTTTTTTGGGCTCTACGTAAAATTTGTTGACGCGCTATACGAAAACGGAATGGTTTATCAAAATTCTTTTAATAACTTTTTGCCCTGAGTGTCTCTAGATGCTACATACCATTTTTCGTGGCAATTGGGCAAAAGCTCTAGGACAAGTTCGCAAAAGTAGGTTTTATGAATAAATCAAAATGGCGGAAAATTTTTCATGACGGAAAATGACGTCATAGGGTCCAATCGAATCGTCTTGAGCCAAGGAATCAGAGGATACAAGAATTTAGTGTCTAGGACTTACGGGTCAGAAGTTATAGGCAAATACATAAGTGCAAATTTGGACTGTTGGTGGCGCTAGCGGGTTAGAGATACAGACTTCAAATTTGCTGTGGAGACTTTTTGGACAGTCCTCTATCAGTGTGCCAAATTTCATAACTTTCCTACGTACGGTTCTATAGGCTGCCATAGACCGCAATGGCGGAGGAAGAAAAAGAAAAAGAAAAAGAAAAAGAAAAAGAAAAAGAAAACTAACAGAAACAATAGGGGTCTTCGCCCATTCTGGGCTTGACCCCTAATAATAATTATTATAATAAAAAGAAAACTAACGGATACAATAGGGGTCTTCGCCCCTTCGGGGCTTGACCCCTAATAATAATAATAATAATAAGAAAACTAACAATAACAATAGGTGTCTACGCCACTTCGTGGCTTGACCCCTAAATATAGCTGCAAGCAGCAATGCCGGGGTCAAGCCAAAAAGGGCACAGAAGAAAGTAAAGTTGAATTCGGATGATCAGTTTAAAGAACCTAAGAAAATTCTTTTGATTTCAGACTAAGTAATATAACAGTTATCAGCAAAAAGCTTTGTTTTCATTCAGTGTAATCTCTCCCTCTCTTCTCGAGGAGCATTGACAACTAGAACACTGAAGAAAATGTGAGTGGTGCTTGCAGTGGCAATTCTCAGCTCACAATATGTTACAGTGGTGTTAATGAGTCAAAAGAGACCACCCCCATGTCTCTACGATGTTCTGATGCAGAGATATAGCTCTTGTAAAAAGGATTGATAAGGTATCCTTATTGGTTGCTAAGGAATTAATTGGCATGCACCAATGATCTCCAAGCCATGAAAGGAATAATACATGATGACCCAAGATTTTAGATGTACTGTTGGAGTAGTTTTAGGCAAAAATACCATATTTCTATATCAAAACCACTAGGTGGCGCAATGACAAAGTTGTGCATGCAACCTCAGTTCATAACTGTGTTACATCTAGCTAGTTTTATGACTATACACTTTAGTTTAGTGAAGAAACAGTTGTATGACCATAGGGTGGCTTGATTTCAAAGGTTTTGTTCAATTATAAGGCCAACTAGTGGTGCAAGCATACAATTTTTTTTGTGTAGCCTCAGACTGTGGTCGTACATCAGCGTATCAAATATGGTGAAAAAATCTCTTTGCGTTACGAAGTTATAACCATTTATGTGTAAAAACACAACATTTAAAGGTAATTTTTCGTTTTTTGCCATTTTCGGCCATTTCTGATGAAAATTTTAATATAACGCCAATAGAACTTTTTGTTCAGAAGGTAATGCTATGTTCTTCCTATGGTGTTTTCGAGTCGATCAGAATTACGCTCGCGGAGATATTCGCGCGTGTTTGTTAAGTGCTGTTTTGCTGCGCAGGGCTAACCGTAAGGCGAAATCTGGCATGTTTGGTAACGTTGGACTTGGCAACTATTCAGGACTCCAAAAAATTAAGTCCCGTGAAAATACGTTGATCACAGCCAAAGTTATAAGCATGTACAACACTTGTATGACCACTAGGTGGCGCTGTGACGAAACTCTGCATGCACCCTCAGATCCTCACTGGCATCACAACTACCAAGAGTGGCGTCAATAGACATAAGATTGGCGAAGATACACACTAAAACCTGTTTTTTTGCGCTCTACGTAAAATGTGTTGACGCGCTATACAAAAACGGAATGGTTTATCAAAATTCTTTTAATAACTTTTTGCCCTGAGTGTCTCTAGATGCTACATACCGTTTTTCGTAGCGATTAGGCAAAAGCTCTAGGACAAGTTCGCAAAAGTAGGTTTTATGAATAAATCAAAATGGCGGAAAATTTTTCATGGCGGAAAATGACGGCATAGAGTCCAATCGAATCGTCTTGAGCCAAGGAATTAGAGGAAACAAGAATTTTGTTTATATGACTTATGGATCAGAAGTTATAAGCAAAAACATAAGTGCAAATTTGGACTGTTGGTGGCGCTAGCGGGTTAGAGATTAAGACTCCAAATTTGCTGTGGAGACTTTTTGGACAGTCCTCTATCAGTGTGCAAAATTTCATAACTTTCCTATGTACGCTGCTATAGGCTGCCATAGACCGCAATGGCGGAGGAAGAAAAAGAAAAAGAAAAAGAAAAAAAAGAAAAAGAAAAAGAAAAAGAAAACTAACAGATACAATAGGGGTCTTCGCCCATTCTGGGCTTGACCCCTAAATATAGCTGCAAGCAGCAATACTGGGGTCAAGCCGAAAAGGGCACAGAAGGATGTAAAGTTGTGTTTGGATAAGCAGACTGAAGAACCTAGGTAAACCTAATGATTTCAGATGAAAAAATGCAAAGGTAATCAACAAAAATAATCTATATTCTTGTCTACTGCAACTGTCCTTCGGTTATTGACAATCATTGAACATTAGAGCACTGAAGGACATGTATGTGATGCTTACAGTGGGCAAACATGGGTCACAACATGTTACAACAAGTTAAAAGAGTCAAAAGAGACCATCCCCATGTCTCTGTGATGTTCTGATACAGAGAAAAAGCTCTTGCAAAAACAGTTGATAACGTATTCTCATTGGTTGCTAGAGAGTAAATGGACATCCTCTAGTGATTATAGTCAAAGCCATGAAAGGAATAATCCATGATGACTCATGGTTTTAGATGTGTTGTTGCAGTAGTTTTAGGCAAAAAATGCCATATTCTATCTCAAAACCAGTAGGTGGCGCAATGACAAAATTCGTGCATGCAACCTCAGGTCATAAATGTGTTACATCTAGCTAGTTTTATGACTATACACTTTAGTTTAGTGAAGAAACAGTTGTATGACCATAGGGTGGCTTGATTTCAAAGGTTTTGTTCAATTATAAGGCCAACTAGTGGTGCAACCATACAATTTTTTTTGTGTAGCCTCAGACTGTGGTCGTACATCAGCGTATCAAATATGGTGAAAAAATTTCTTTGCGTTACGAAGTTATAACCATTTATGTGTAAAAACACAAAATTTAAAGGTAATTTTTCGTTTTTTGCAATTTTCGGCCATTTCTGATGAAAATTTTAATATAGTGCCAATAGAACTTTTTGTTCAGAAGGTAATGCAATATTCTTCCTATGATGTTTTCGAGTCGATCAGAATTACGCTCGCGGAGATATTCGCGCGTGTTTTTTAAGTGCTGTTTTGCTGCGCAGGGCTAACCGTAAGGCGAAATCTGGCATGTTTGGTATCGTTGGACTCGGCGACTATTCAGGACTCCTAAAAATCAAGTCCCGTCAAAATACGTTGATCACAGCCAAAGTTATAGGTGTAAAAATCATCTGTCTGGCCACTAGGTGGCGCTGCGACGAAACTGTGCATGCACACTCAGTTCCTGACTGGCATCACAAGTACCAAGTGTCGTGTCAATAGGCCTAAGTTTGACGAAGATACAGCCTAAAATCTGTTTTTTTGCGCTCTACGTAAAATTTGTTAACGCGCTATACGACAACGGATTGGTTTATCGAAATTCTTTTGATAACTTTTTGCCGTGAGGGTCTCTAGATGCTACATACCAAATTTCGCGACAATCGGGTAAAAACTCTAGGACGAGTTTGCAAAAGTAGGTTTTACGAATAATTCAAAATGGCGGAAAAATTTTCATGACGGAAAATGACGTCATAGGGTCCAATCGAATCGTCTTGAGCCAAGGAATCAGAGGAAACAAGAATTTCGTTTCTAGGACTTACGGATCAGAAGTTATAAGCAAAAACATAAGTTCAACTTTGGACTGTTGGTGGCGCTAGCGGGTTAGAGATAGAGACTCCAAATTTGCTGTGGGGACACATTGGACTGTCCTTTATCAGTGTGCCAAATTTCATAACTTTCCTACGTAAGGTTCTATGGGCTGCCATCAGGGGCGTCAGTTTGTGTTGAAAAGTGGTGGGGACAAAAGATCAGATGAATAAACATTACAGCAGAATGGGAAAAATATTGAATAACGGCGCATCAAAAATGGGCATAGCGTAGGCCAGTCAACAACACAAAAATACTCAGCATAAAACCTTCAACAATGTTGACTGCACATGAAACAGTCCCTGCAACACCAGCTCAACCGAAAAAAGCATCACCAAGGCATCATACTATAGAAAACATCAGCACGTTAAGTAAATGATTACAAAGAAATGCATTACATTTGTAAAAGAAAACACACCATAAGCACACAACGCAACATATGTGACCCTGGACCAAAAAAACAGTCGTACTGCAAAAAAAATTTTCAAAACATTTTCTTTGTATTTTTGTCTTGTTTTCAGTAAAAATATCTAAAAATTCTTAAATTAAGATGCTTTTTCTTGATGAGCAAAATTACCTAAGAAAATAAGTCTAGTTTTTCGAGCAAAAATATCAAATGTAAGTGATTTTGTTCATAAAAAATCTGCCAATGGGGTAAGCAAAAAAATCTTGAACATTTTTTTTAACATTAAATTCAAGAAAAATTCAAGAAAAAATTGCTTACCCCATTGGCAGATTTTTTGCTTGTTTTATGCACAAAATCACTTAAATTTGATATGGTTGGTCTAAAAACTAGATTTTTGCTCATCAAGAAAAAGCATCTGAATTTAAGATTTTTTTGATATTTTTACTGAAAACAAGACAAAAAAACGTAGAATTTTTTTCTTGAAAATCTGACTTTGTTTCTTAGTATTTTTGTCTTGTTTTCAGATATAGAAAATATCTAAAAATTCTTAAATCAAGATGTACTTTCTTGATGAGCAAAATTACCTAATAAACTAAGTTAAATTTTTAGACAAAAACTACAATTTAAGTTAATTTGTGCTTAAAACAAGCAAAAATATCTGCCAATGGGGTGAAAATTTTTTGCTTAAATTAAGTGTTTAAGAAAAAAGAAATCTTATTTTTAGATTTTTTTCTCACCCCATTGGCAGATTTTTTTGCTTGTTTTAATCACAAATTCACTTAAATTGTATAGTTTTGCTCTAAAAACTAGACTTATTTTCTTAGGTCATTTTGCTCATCAAGAAAAAGCTTTTAAATTTAAGAATTTTTAGAAATTTCTACTGAAAACAAGACAAAAATACTAAGAAAGTCATTTTTGCAGTGTAAGTCGCACAGGTATTGTTTGATTTTTCAGAAAATTTTAAGCAAATGCTTTCAGAAAGTGGTGGGGACAAAATCAGCCATTTCAAAAAGTGGTGGGGACATGTCCCCAGCGTCCCCAGTGTAAATGACACCTATGGCTGCCATAGACCGCAATGGCGGAAGAAGAAGAATAATTATTATTATAATAATAATAGGAAAACTAACAAATACAATAGGGGTCTTCGCCCCTTCGGGGCTTGACCCCTAAATATAGCTGCAAGCAGCAATGCCGGGGTCAAGCCAAAAAGGGCACAGAAGAAAGTAAAGTTGAATTCGGATGATCAGTTTAAAGAACCTAAGAAAATCTCTCGATTTCAGACTAAGTAATATAACAGTTATCAGCAAAAAGCTTTGTTTTCATTCAGTGTAATCTCTCCCTCTCTTCTCGAGGAGCATTGACAACTAGAACACTGAAGAAAATGTGAGTGGTGCTTGCAGTGGCAATTCTCAGCTCAAAAATGTTACAGTGGTGTTAATGAGTCAAAAGAAACCACCCCCATGTCTCTACGATGTTCTGATGCAGAGATATAGCTCTTGTAAAAAGGATTGATAAGGTATCCTTATTGGTTGCTAAGGAATTAATTGGCATGCACCAATGAAAGCCATGAAAGGAATAATACATGATGACCCAAGATTATAGATGTACTGTTGGAGTAGTTTTAGGCAAAAATACCATATTTCTATCTCAAAACCACTAGGTGGCGCAATGACAAAGTTGTGCATGCAACCTCAGTTCATAACTGTGTTACATCTAGCTAGTTTTATGACTATACACTTTAGTTTAGTGAAGAAACAGTTGTATGACCATAGGGTGGCTTGATTTCAAAGGTTTTGTTCATTTATAAGGCCAACTAGTGGTGCAAGCATACCATTTTTTTTGTGTAGCCTCAGACTGTGGTCGTACATCAGCGTATCAAATATGGTGAAAAAATCTCTTTGCGTTACGAAGTGATAACCATTTATGTGTAAAAACTGAAAATTTAAAGGTAATTTTTCGTTTTTTTGCAATTTTCGGCCATTTCTGATGAAAATTTTAATATAACGCCAATAGAACTTTTTGTTCAGAAGGTAATGCAATATTCTTCCTATGGTGTTTTCGAGTCGATCAGAATTACGCTCGCGGAGATATTCGCGCGTGTTTTTTAAGTGCTGTTTTGCTGCGCAGGGCTAACCGTAAGGCGAAATCTGGCATGTTTGGTAACGTTGGACTCAGCAACTTTTCTGGACTTCAGCGAAACAAGTCCCGTTAAAAAACACAGATCATAGCCAAAGTTATAAGCATGTACAACATTCGTATGACCACTAGGTGGTGCTGTGACGAAAGTCTGCATGCCCCCTCAGATCCTCACTGGCATCACAACTACCAAGTTTGGCGTCAATAGACATAAGATTGGCGAAGATACACACTAAAACCTGTTTTTTTGGACTCTACGTAAATTTTGTTGACGCGTTATACGAAAACGGAATGGTTTATCAAAATTCTTTTAATAACTTTTTGCCCTGAGTGTCTCTAGATGCTACATACCGTTTTTCATGGCAATTGGGCAAAAGCTCTAGGACAAGTTCGCAAAAGTAGGTTTTATGAATAAATCAAAATGGCGGAAAATTTTTCATGACGGAAAATGACGTCATAGGGTCCAATCGAATCGTCTTGAGCCAAGGAATCAGAGGATACAAGAATTTAGTGTCTAGGACTTACGGGTCAGAAGTTATAAGCAAATACATACGTGCAAATTTGGACTGTTGGTGGCGCTAGCGGGTTAGAGATACAGACTTCAAATTTGCTGTGGAGACTTTTTGGACAGTCCTCTATCAGTGTGCAAAATTTCATAACTTTCCTATGTACGCTGCTATAGGCTGCCATAGACCGCAATGGCGGAGGAAGAAAAAGAAAAAGAAAAAGAAAAAGAAAAAAAAAGAAAAAGAAATATAGCTGCAAGCAGCAATCACCGGGGTCAAGCCGAAAAGGGCACAGAAGGATGTAAAGTTGTGTTTGGATAATCAGACTGAAGAACTTAGGTAAACCTAATGATTTCAGATGAAAAAATGCAAAGTAATCAACAAAAATAATCTATGTTCTTGTCTACTGCAACTGTCCTTCGGTTATTGACAATCATGGAACATTAGAGCACTGAAGGACATGTATGTGATGCTTACAGTGGGCAAACATGGGTCACAACATGTTACAACAAGTTAAAAGAGTCAAAAGAGGCCATCCCCATGTCTCTGCGATGTTCTGATGCAGAGAAAAAGCTCTTGCAAAAACAGTTGATAAGGTATTCTCATTGGTTGCTAGAGAGTAAATGGACATCCACTAGTGATTGTAGTCAAAGCCATGAAAGGAATAATCCATGATGACTCATGGTTTTAGATGTGTTGTTGCAGTAGTTTTAGGCAAAAAATGCCATATTCTATCTCAAAACCAGTAGGTGGCGCAATGACAAAATTCGTGCATGCAACCTCAGGTCATAAATGTGTTACATCTAGCTAGTTTTATGACTATACACTTTAGTTTAGTGAAGAAACAGTTGTATGACCATAGGGTGGCTTGATTTCAAAGGTTTTGTTCAATTATAAGGCCAACTAGTGGTGCAACCAAACAATTTTTTTTGTGTAGCCTCAGACTGTGGTCGTACATCAGCGTATCAAATATGGTGAATAAATCTCTTTGCGTTACGAAGTTATAACCATTTATGTGTAAAAACACAAAATTTAAAGGTAATTTTTCGTTTTTTGCAATTTTCGGCCATTTCTGATAAAAATTTTAATATAGTGCCAATAGAACTTTTTGTTCAGAAGGTAATGCAATATTCTTCCTATAATGTTTTCGAGTCGATCAGAATTACGCTCGCGGAGATATTCGCGCGTGTTTTTTAAGTGCTGTTTTGCTGCGCAGGGCTAACCGTAAGGCGAAATCTGGCATGTTTGGTATCGTTGGACTCGGCGACTATTCAGGACTCCTAAAAATCAAGTCCCGTCAAAATACGTTGATCACAGCCAAAGTTATAGGTGTAAAAACATCTGTCTGGCCACTAGGTGGCGCTGCGACGAAACTGTGCATGCACACTCAGTTCCTGACTGGCATCACAAGTACCAAGTGTCGTGTCAATAGGCCTAAGTTTGACGAAGATACAGCCTAAAATCTGTTTTTTTGCGCTCTACGTAAAATTTGTTAACGCGCTATACGACAACGGATTGGTTTATCGAAATTCTTTTGATAACTTTTTGCCGTGAGGGTCTCTAGATGCCACATACCAAATTTCGCGACAATCGGGTAAAAACTCTAGGACGAGTTCGCAAAAGTAGGTTTTACGAATAATTCAAAATGGCGGAAAAATTTTCATGACGGAAAATGACGTCATAGGGTCCAATCGAATCGTCTTGAGCCAAGGAATCAGAGGAAACAAGAATTTCGTTTCTAGGACTTACGGATCAGAAGTTATAAGCAAAAACATAAGTTCAACTTTGGACTGTTGGTGGCGCTAGCGGGTTAGAGATAGAGACTCCAAATTTGCTGTGGGGACACATTGGACTGTCCTTTATCAGTGTGCCAAATTTCATAACTTTCCTATGTACGGTTCTATGGGCTGCCATAGACCGCAATGGCGGAAGAAGAAGAAGAAGAAGAAGAAGAAGAAGAATAAGAAAACTAACAAATACAATAGGGGTCTTCGCCCCTTCGGGGCTTGACCCCTAATAAATATAGCTGCAAGCAGCGATACCGGGGTCAAGCCAAACATGGCAAAAAATGATTCATACGTGATGACTGTCATGATTTAAGATCTAAGTTTGCATTAGTTTTATGAAAAAATAGCAATTTTTTCGTATCTTGAGACCACTAGGTGGCGCTGTGCCGAAACAATAGATGGTGCCTCAGGGCATGACTGTGATGACACATACCAAATTTTGTGTAAATACAATAAAGTGATACGGAGATATAGCCTTAAATGACTTAACCACTAGGGGGCACTGACCAAACAATGAATTGTAACTCAGGCCTTGATTGTGATGACACCCACCAAATTTGGTGTAAATACGATAAAGAGATGCAGAGATATAGCTTCAAATCTCTTGACCACTAGGGGGCGCCAAAAAGTTTACAAGTCCTCCCAGAACATGTTGCTGATGAACCATACCAAGTTTCATAACAATACGCAATTGCGTTTCTGAAATACTTGAACTTAAAGAAAAAATTCAAAATGGCCGACACACAAAATGGCCGACCAAAAACCATTTGGTATCGTTTGACTCGGTATGCTTCAAGAAATCTAACAAGACCAGTCTCATAATTTTACATTCAAGTTTGCAGTAGTTATAAGCAAAAATAGACATTTTTATATCTCGTGACCAGTAGGGGGCAGTGTGACGAAATGTTGCATGCACCCTCAGGTCATCACTGTTATGACATATACCAAGTCTCATATTAATACGCAAAAGTTTTGTGAAGATACAGGCTCAAACACATTTTGGCGTGCTCGCCCTCGCATTCTTTGATGCGTTATACGACAACGGATAGGTCTACCGAAAAGCTTTTGATAAATTTTTGTCTGGAGTGTCTCTAGATGATGCATACCAAAAATCAAGCCAATCACACGAGCGCTCTAGGAGGAGTTCAAAAAAGTAGGTGTTCAATATAATTCAAAATGGCTGATAGGAAGTAGGTTTGACTCAGACATATTTGGTACAGTCGGACTCAGCATGAGCCAAGGAATCAATAGAGTGAAGTCTTATGTCATAGTGGCAATTTAATCAAATGATATAAAGATTTTAAACAATTTATTTACATATCCTGACCACTAGGTGGCGCTGTCCTAAAGATTTATAGGTGCGCTCAGAACATGTCACTGATAAACCATGCCAAATTTCGTAGCGATACGCCATTCTGTTTGTGAAATACTGAACTTAATGAGAAAATTCAAAATGGCCGACACCCAAAATGGCCGACCGAAAACCGTTTGCTATCGTTTGACTCGGCATGCCTCAAGGAACCTAACAAGACCACCTTCGTGATTTTAGGCTCAAGTTTGAAGTAGTTATAAGCTAGAATAGGCATTTTTCGAATCTCGTGACCACTAGGTGGCGCTGTGACGAAACGTTGCAGGCACCCTCAGGTCATGACTGTAATGACATATACCAAGTTTCGTGTCGATACAATAAAGTTTTGCGAAGATACGGCCTCACGTCCGTTTTGGCGTGCTCGCCGCCATATATGTTGTCACTGTATACGAGAACGCATTGGTCTATCAAAAAGCTTTTGATAACTTTTTGTCTGGGGTGTCTCTAGATGCTACATACCAAAGGACATGCAAATCGGACGAACGCTCTAGGAGGAGTTCGAAAAAGTAGGTTTTACGGAAAATTCAAAATGGCGGAAAGATTTGCATGACACAAATGACATCAATGTTTGCAATTGAATCAACATGAGCAAAGGATTCAGAGGAAACAAGAATTTAGTTTCTAGGACTCACGGGTCAGAAGTTATGAGCATGAACATAAGTGGATTTTTGGACTGTTGGTGGCGCTAGAGGGTTTGAGTCAGACACACCAATGTTGCTGTAGTAACTTCTGAGACTTTCCTCTACATGTGTGCCAAATTTCATAACTTTCCTACGTACAGTTCTATGGGCTGCCATTGACTTCAATGGCGGAAGAACAAGAAGATGAATAATAATAATAATAAGAAAACTAACAATAACAATAGGGTTCTACGCCCCTTCGGGGCTTGACCCCTAATAATAATAATAATAAGAAAACTAACAATAACAATAGGGTTCTACGCCCCTTCGGGGCTTGACCCCTAAATATAGCTGCAAGCAGCGATACCGGGGTCAAGCCAAACATGGCAAAAAATGATTCATATGTGATGACTGTCATAATTTAAGATCTAAGTTTGCATTATTTTTATGAAAAAAAAACATTTTTTTCGTATCTTGAGACCACTAGGTGGCACTGTGCCGAAAGAATAGATGGTGCCTCAGGTCATGACTGTGATGACACATACCAAATTTAGTGTAAATACAATAAAGCGATACGGAGATATAACCTTAAATGACTTGACCACTAGGGGGCACTGACCAAAAAATAAATTGTGACTCAGGTCTTGATTGTGATGACACCCACCAAATTTGGTGTAAATACAATAAAGAGATGCAGAGATATAGCCTTAAATGACTTGACCACTAGGGGGCACTGACCAAAAAATTAATTGTGACTCAGGTCTTGATTGTGATGACACCCACCAAATTTGGTGTAAATACGATAAAGAGATGCAGAGATATAGCTTCAAATCTCTTGACCACTATGGGGCACCGGAAACTTTACAAGTCCTCCCAGAACATGTTGCTGATGAACCATACCAAGTTTCATAACAATACGCAATTGCGTTTCTGAAATACTTGAACTTAAAGAAAAATTCTAAGTGGCCGACACACAAAATGGCCGACCAAAAAACATTTGGTATCGTTTGACTCGCCATGCCTCACGAAATCTAACAAGACCAGTCTCATAATTTTACATTCAAATTTGCAGTAGTTATAAGCAAAAATAGACATTTTTTATATCTCGTGACCAGTAGGGGGCAGTGTGACGAAATGGTGCATGCACCCTCAGGTCATCACTGTTATGACATATACCAAGTCTCATATTAATACGCAAAAGTTTTGCGAAGATACAGGCTCAAACACATTTTGGCGTGCTCGCCCTCGCATTCTTTGATGCGTTATACGACAACGGATAGGTCTCCCGAAAATCTTTTGATAACTTTTTGTCTAGAGTGTCTCTAGATGATGCATACCAAAAATCAAGCCAATCACACAAGCGCTCTAGGAGGAGTTCAAAAAAGTAGGTGTTCAATATAATTCAAAATGGCCGACAGGAAGTAGGTTTGACTCAGACGTATTTGGTACAGTCGGACTCAGCATGAGCCAAGGAATCAATAGAGTGAAGTCTTATGTCATAGTGGCAATTTAATCAAATGATATAAAGATTTAAAATTTTTTTTTACATATCCTGACCACTAGGTGGCGCCGTCCTAAAGATTTATAGGTGCGCTCAGAACATGTCACTGATGAACCATGCCAAATTTCGTAGCGATACGCCATTCTGTTTGTGAAATACTGAACTTAATGAGAAATTTCAAAATGGCCGACACCCAAAATGGCCGACCGAAAACCGTTTGGTATCGTTTGACTCGGCATGCTTCAAGGAATCTAACAAGACCACCTCCATGATTTTAGACTCAAGTTTGAAGTAGTTATAAGCGAAAATAGGCATTTTTCGAATCTCGTGACCACTAGGTGGTGCTGTAACGAAACGTTGCAGGCACCCTCAGGTCATGACTGATATGACATATACCAAGTTTCGTGTCGATACAATAAAGTTTTGCGAAGATAAGGCCTCACGTCCGTTTTGGCGTGCTCGCCGCCATATATGTTGTCAATTTATACGAGAACGCATTGGTCTATCAAAAAGCTTTTGATAACTTTTTGTCTTGGGTGTCTCTAGATGCTACATACCAAAGGACATGCAAATCGGACAAACGGTCTAGGAGGAGTTCGAAAAAGTAGGTTTTACGAAAAATTCAAAATGGCGGAAAGATGTGCATGACACAAATGACATCAATGTGTGCATTTGAATCATCATGAGCCAAGGATTCAGAGGAAACAAGAATTTAGTTTCTAGGACTCACGGGTCAGAAGTTATGAGCATGAACATAAGTGGATTTTTGGACTGTTGGTGGCGCTAGAGGGTTTGAGTCAGATACACCAATGTTGCTATAGTAACTTCTAAGACCGTCCTCTACATGTGTGCCAAATTTCATAATTTTCCTATGTACGGTTCTATGGGCTGCCATTGACTTCAATGGCGGAAGAACAAGAAGAAGAATAATATATAATAATAATAATAAATATAGCTGCAAGCAGCGATACCGGGGTCAAGCCAAACATGGCAAAAAATGATTCATACGTGATGACTGCCATGATTTAACATCTAAGTTTGCATTAGTTTTATGAAAAAAAGCAATTTTTTCGTATCTTAAGACCACTAGGTGGCACTGTGCCGAAGGAATAGATGGTGCCTCAGGTCATGACTGTGATGACACCCACCAAATTTGGTGTAAATACAATAAAGCGATACGGAGATATAGCCTTAAATGACTTGACCACTAGGGGGCACTGACCAAAAAATAAATTGTGACTCAGGTCTTGATTGTGATGACACCCACCAAATTTGGTGTGAATACAATAAAGAGATGCAGAGATATAGCCTTAAATGACTTGACCACTAGGGGGCACTGACCAAAAAATAAATTGTGACTCAGGTCTTGTTTGTGATGACACCCACCAAATTTGGTGTAAATACAATAAAGAGATGCAGAGATATAGCTTCAAATCTCTTGACCACTAGGGGGCACCGAAAAGTTTACAAGTCCTCCCAGAACATGTTGCTGATGAACCATACCAAGTTTCATAACAATACGCAATTGCATTTCTGAAATACTTAAACTTAAAGAAAAATTCAAAATGGCCGACACACAAAATGCCGACCAAAAACCATTTGGTATC
Organism: Paramisgurnus dabryanus; assembly: GCF_030506205.2. Classification (NCBI taxonomy): domain Eukaryota; kingdom Metazoa; phylum Chordata; class Actinopteri; order Cypriniformes; family Cobitidae; genus Paramisgurnus; species Paramisgurnus dabryanus. The sequence goes on from NC_133343.1 coordinate 14,486,294, forward strand.
GTTTGACTCGGCATGCCTCACGAAATCTAACAAGACCAGTCTCATAATTTTACATTCAAATTTGCAGTAGTTATAAGCAAAAATAGACATTTTTTATATCTCGTGACCAGTAGGGGGCAGTGTGACGAAATGGTGCATTCACCCTCAGGTCATCACTGTTATGACGTATACCAAGTCTCATATTAATACGCAGAAATTTTGCGAAGATACAGGCTCAAACACATTTTGGCGTGCTCGCTCTCGCATTCTTTGATGCGTTATACGACAACGGATAGGTCTACCGAAACTCTTTTGATAACTTTTTGTCTAGAGTGTCTATAGATGATGCATACCAAAAATCAAGCCAATCACACGAGCGCTCTAGGAGGAGTTCGAAAAAGTAGCTGTTCAATATAAATCAAAATGGCCGACAGGAAGTAGGTTTGACTCAGACATATTTGGTACAGTCGGACTCAGCATGAGCCAAGGAATCAATAGAGTGAAGTCTTATGTCATAGTGGCAATTTAATCAAATGATATAAAGATTTTAAAAAATTGTTTTACATATCCTGACCACTAGGTGGCGCCGTCCTAAAGATTTATAGGTGCGCTCAGAACATGTCACTGATGAACCATGCCAAATTTCGTAGCGATACGCCATTCTGTTTGTGAAATACTGAACTTAATGAGAAAATTCAAAATGGCCGACACCCAAAATGGCCGACCAAAAACCGTTTGGTATCGTTTGACTCGGCATGCCTCAAGGAATCTAACAAGACCACCTTCATGATTTTAGACTCAAGTTTGAAGTAGTTATAAGCGAAAATAGGCATTTTTCGAATCTCGTGACCACTAGGTGGCGCTGTGACGAAACGTTGCAGGCACCCTCAGGTCATGACTGTAATGACATATACCAAGTTTCGTGTCGATACAATAAAGTTTTGCGAAGATAAGGCCTCACGTCCGTTTTGGCGTGCTCGCCGCCATATATGTTGTCAATTTATACGAGAACGCATTGGTCTATCAAAAAGCTTTTGATAACTTTTTGTCTGGGGTGTCTCTAGATGCTACATACCAAAGGACATGCAAATCGGACGAACGCTCTAGGAGGAGTTCGAAAAAGTAGGTTTTACGGAAAATTCAAAATGGCGGAAATATGTGCATGACACAAATGACATCAATGTGTGCAATTGAATCATCATGAGCAAAGGATTCAGAGGAAACAAGAATTTAGTTTCTAGGACTCACGGGTCAAAAGTTATGAGCATGAACCTAAGTGGATTTTTGGACTGCTGGTGGCGCTAGAGGGTTTGAGTCAGACACACCAATGTTGCTATAGTAACTTCTGAGACTGTCCTCTACATGTGTGCCAAATTTCATAACTTTCCTATGTACGGTTCTATGGGCTGCCATTGACTTCAATGGCGGAAGAACTAGGATGAATAATAATAAGAAAACTAACAGATACAATAGGTGTCTACGCCACTTCGTGGCTTGACCCCTAAATATAGCTGCAAGCAGCAATCACCGGGTTCAAGCCAAAAAGGGCACAGCAGAAAGTAAAGTTGACTTCGGATGAGCAGTTTAAAGTACCTAGGAAAATCTCTTGATTTCAGACAAAACAATATAACAGTTATCAGCAAAAAAGCTGTTCTCATTTAGTGAAATCTCTCCCTCTCTTTCGACAAGCATTGATAACTAGAACACTGAAGTAAAAATGAGTGGTGCTTGCAGTGGCAATACTCAGCTCACAAAATGTTACAGTGGTGTTAATGAGTCAAAAGAGCCCACCCTCGTGTCTCTACGATGTTCTGACGCAGAGATATAGCTCTTGCAAAAACGGTTGATAAGGTATTCTCATTGGTTGCTAGGGAGTGAATTGGCAACCACCAGTGATTATAGTAAAAGCCATGAAAGGAATAATCCATGATGACTCATGGTTTTAGATGTGTTGTTGCAGTAGTTTTAGGCAAAAAATGCCATATTTCTATCTCAAAACCAGTAGGTGGCGCAATGACAAAATTGTGCATGCAACCTCAGGTCATAACTGTGTTACATCTAGCTAGTTTTATGACTATACACTTTAGTTTGGTGAAGAAACAGTTGTATGACCATAGGGTGGCTTGATTTCAAAGGTTTTGTTCAATTATAAGGCCAACTAGTGGTGCAAGCATAAATTTTTTTTTGTGTAGCCTCAGACTGTGGTCGTACATCAGCGTATCAAATCTGGTGAAAAAATCTCTTTTCGTTGCAAAGTTATAACCATTTATGTGTAAAAAATGCAAAATTTAAAGGTAATTTTTCGTTTTTTGCATTTTTCGGCCATTTCTGATAAAAATTTTAATATAACGCCAATAGAACTTTTTGTTCAGAAGGTAACGCAATGTTCTTCCTATGGTGTTTTCGAGTCGATCGGAATAACGCTCGCCGAGATATTCGCGCATGTTTTTTAAGTGCTGTTTTGCTGCGCAGGGCTAACCGTAAGGCGAAATCTGGCATGTTTGGTATCGTTGGACTCGGCGACTATTCAGGACTCCTAAAAATCAAGTCCCGTCAAAATACGTTGATCACAGCAAAAGTTATAGGTGTAAAAAACATCTGTCTGGCCACTAGGTGGCGCTGCGACGAAACTGTGCATGCACACTCAGTTCCTGACTGGCATCACAAGTACCAAGTGTCGTGTCAATAGGCCTAAGTTTGACGAAGATACAGCCTAAAATCAGTTTTTTTGCGCTCTACGTAAAATTTGTGGACGCGCTATACGACAACGGATTGGTTTATCGAAATTCTTTTGATAACTTTTTGCCGTGAGGGTCTCTAGATCCTACATACCAATTTTCGTGGCAATCGGGTAAAAGCTCTAGGACGAGTTCGCAAAAGTAGGTTTTACGAATAATTCAAAATGGCGGAAAAATTTTCATGACGGAAAATGACGTCATAGGCTCTATTCGAATCGTCTTGAGCCAAGGAATCAGACGAAACAAGAATTTCGTTTCTAGGACCTACGGATCAGAAGTTATAAACAAAAACATAAGTGCAACTTTGGACTGTTGGTGGCGCTAGAGGGTTAGAGATAGAGACTCCAAATTTGCTGTGGGGACACATTGGACTGTCCTTTATCAGTGTGCCAAATTTCATAACTTTCCTACGTACGGTTCTATGGGCTGCCATTGACTTTCGGCGGAAGAACGAGGAAGAAAAATAATAATAAATATAGCTGCAAGCAGCAATTGCCGGGTTTCGAGCTTTAAGGCAACGTCAAAAACCCCACACTTCGCTTACCAGGCGGAGCAGTTACACCCGAACACAGCCACAATGAATGATAGACCACCTCGCTCCAGAAAAATGAAAGAGATGGTCAAAAAAAGATCATACAGACTATGTCTGCTTACACACAGGTGCACCTATAAGACAAACATGTGATGTTCTTAATGTGACGTAATGAGGATAATTTGTTAACTAGAATTAGTTTTTCAGATTTATAACGTAACATACAATTCAGAAATGGCCGTGTTTAGTTGAACTACAAGGCCATTGAGTCGTGGTATGGTGCAATG